>NW_019154106.1:26709449-27218161 GCF_002288905.1 Enhydra lutris kenyoni
TGATCAGGAAGTGGAGAGCAGAGGCATATGAAATGTTTCTCCCCAATACTTCTCCATGTTTTCAGAACCAAATATCAATTTAATTGGACCCTAAACTGAAGAAGGCATTGTCAAGCTCTGAATTCATTTATGCAAAACACCTTGCAAAGGTTTGACTCTTAATCACACGAAGCCATACATTTATTGGTAGAAAAATGAGACCCTAAGACAAAATATATACTACGCGTTAATTGGTAGAGTGTTTGCACATTTGAAATCCTGACTTTCCTGGGAAATTTGGCATGCACAATCACTTTATCCATACCAAGCCAGATTCCACAACCACAGACTAGAAAACACTCCTTCCTAACTCTGTCAGGTTGGTCCGGCTTCCCATACCCTGGATGACCAGCTTTGGGGGAGGACATTTTTTTTAAAGATTTTATTTATTTATTTGACACACTGAGAGAGAAATCGCAAGTAGGCAGAGAGGCAGGCAGAGAGAGAGGGGGAAGCAGGCTCTCCGCTGAGCAGAGAGCCCGATGCGGGACTCGATCCCAGGACCCTGAGATCATGACCTGAGCTGAAGGCAGAGGCTTAACCCACTGAGCCACCCAGGCGCCCGGGGGGAGGACATATTTTAAGAAAAATTTCAACTTGCCAAGTGAGTGGAGAGTGGGGTTCAAATTTAAAGTAGGGGGCACCAGGCTACCCTGATCGTTCTAAAGAACACTTGTGTACTTCCTAGTCAAGCAGAGACACAAAGGAAATTGAGTCATCAGCTTCTCGCTGTGCAATCCCCCAGAATTTCTTTCTGAAGCAGAAAAGATCCCCTTTGAGAACCATGCTTTGTCTGACAGCATCTGCCACCTGCTTCTGCTCACCCTTGCACAAGAGCCACTTCCTTTTCAGGCTCTGGGTGGAGCTGGCTGAACCGAGGTGCTGGGGAGACATAACTTGCCAGCCTCTGTCTCAGTCCTAGCCAAGACCCAGACCCAGCCAGAGCCCTGGCCTAGCCCCAGCCCAACACAACCTAGCTCCAGTCCCAGGACAGCCTCCAGCCCAGCCCAGCCCAGCCCAGCCCCAGCCCTGCCCCAGCCCTAGGCAGGACCCCTGCTGGGGAAGCCCAGCTTGCCTCCCACCATCTCTACTCTGTCAGGGAACCCCAGCTTAGAACCATCAGCCCAGAAGCCGTAGACAGATCTGAAATCTCACTTGGGTGGCTGCCTGTCACCTTGAGTTCCATACGGCTTTCAGTTCAAGATCCTTGACTTTTGTAGAAGACCATGTCAGCCCACCACCTGAGTCCTTAAGGCTTGTCCTCGCTGGGCCACATACAACCTGCTAAACACCGGGGGCCTCTGCAGAGCATGTGATGAGGGCCTTGCTAGGTTAATGCATCTAAAATGCTTGCAGGGTTAGGGTGAGGAACTCTGCAGGGGCTCTTCTTTAATTTTCAGGCAGGAGGGAATTGCCCTAACTTGTCTCTTAGATGAGAAGCAGAGCCTCTCCCTTTTTTCCAAGCCTGCAAATGAGAGCATGTCTAGAAGGGCAGCTGAACTCTGATAAGGCAATTGACTTATTTTAGTAACAAATAACTAGGTTGGCATCTCTTGACAGCTGTGGCCAAGCCTGGGGAGAAACAGTCCAGGGTAGGGCAGGGTAGGGCAGCCAAGAGTCCACAGAGCCTGCCAGGGGGGAGAAGCCATTCACACCAGGCTTCATGTTAGTTGGTCACATGGGAGAGGGAAGGGAGGAGAATCACACACACACACAATTTCCCAAGTAATGAATCAAAGGAGTGTAAGCATTGGAGTCTAACACTCTAATGTTAGACAATGGGAAACCCCATCCCCACCGTTTACCAGCTGTGTGTCCTTGGGCAAGTCACGCCTCCTCCCTGAGCCTCAGTTTCTTGATCTAGAAAATGGGGTTAAGAAAGTGCTAAACATATACAGGACTGTCATGAGGCTTATACAGAATAACCTATTCAAATCCCCCAGCTGAGTGCCTAGTGCAGAGCTGGTGCTCAGTAAATGGCACTTCCTGGGACTTAGCATTCTTCTTTGCAGTAGCAGCGTGAGGCTTCGAGAAGAAACTCTGCTTTGTGGTAAGAAATACGTATCATTATTCTTCTATTAAGCTCAAACTGGATATATTGTAGAGTAAAATTTTAAAAATGCAGTGGATGTTTAATATAGCATTTAAGGTGTGAAACAAGAGTTGTGCCCATTGCAGGGACAAGAGGTGGGGGCTCATCACTGTCCTGGATGGTACAGGTGTTTCAGAGACTCGTGGATGGAAAATGTCCAGCCCTCAGTCCATCTGCAAGAGGAAAAGTCACTCCTCCCTCCTTTTCAGGATCTGTTTCCTCCATGGGAAAAAAGAGGATTTTTCTAAATGGTCCCTGGAGTCCCCACTGCTGAGTCTATGACAATGAGTCAAGAAATATTTCTTGAATGAATGGAAGGGGATCTGTCATAAGTTAAGAATTTCATGCTGCCTGTGCTGCTTCTGCGTGGGGTGATTTGGAAGAAAATGGAACCTTTTCCTACTGGCTGCCAGCCTCAGACACACCTACTTGGCCCTGCGCCTTTGCAAGAAATAAGATGTCCAATGTGTATCTGGGGAGCAACCGAACTGATTGATGCTAACCTCAGCAACGATGGATTTCTTGCTTCTGCACCTGGGAAAACTCAGCCAAAGCCCTAACTCCCAGGAAGAGGGGTCTCTAAAGTCCACAGGGAGCAGAAGGGCCCCTGCCACCCCTAAGCTCCAGAGCCCTCAGATGCGCCCCTCTTTCTCAACACCAGGGGCGCAATTCCCAAGCAGTGAGGAGAGAAGGAGAGGAGATGTGGGAGGCCTCCACCCCCTTGCCCTCTACCTAGGGCCACTTTCTTTCCCCTGCTTATGACACCAAGTTCAAAGTGTCTATTCTCCAACTTAGTTTTTGGGTCCCGTGTTGGCCATTTCTATACTTTTTGCTTTCTGACACGGAGGATGGAGGCCTTCTTCCTCCCCAAAGCTTTGTTCCTTTCCAAAGTTTCCTCGTTGTCTTTTGGAGGCGTCTCTCCTTACTAATCTACCCACACTGTGGGGGGGGGGGGGACTGGGGCAAAGGTACTGCCCATACCCCCCACCCCAGCTCCTCTTCCTCTTTCCCCCTCTGCCTGCCCAGCCGACCTGCTGTTAAGTCACGTCTCCTTTCCAAGTCTCAGTTCCTTCATGAAAGCCAAAGCTCTGACAGTTATTGCTACTGGCACTTTTTCGTGCTTCCTCCAAATGATGCTGCCCAAAAGGACCATGAAAATGCGGGGCAGGGAGTGAGGCTTCTGGTCTCTGGGAGAACCTCAAGGGTCAGGACAGCCCCAAATATTTGGGGACAGGGCCCTTCAGAAGAATCAGGGAGACCAGTTGGAAGGAGTCAGTAATCAGGATCCTCAGAAACAAAGCAGAAGAAACACTGGAAGGTAATACACAGATAGACGCCCCTGGAGGACCCAGAGAAGGCCGGGCCAGGGCTCTCCCTGCACTCCAGATTTTCTCTTCTCTGGCACCTGGAGTGTTTTTGCCTTTCAAGGGCTTGCTGGAGCTCAGTTCGCCTTAAAGTCCTCCTCAATGGCCTCTGATCCACCTGAGCCCTCTGTCCCCAAACTCTTTCCAAGGATGTTTGGACTATCCATACAGTCTAACATGTTCCCACTAAGCACAGGCTCATGGACCTGGGTTCACACGTGCACCAATCCTTCTGGCTATGTGAAAACTGACAAGTTACTTAACCTCTCTGAGCCTCGGTTTGTTTCCGTCCTGTAAAACAGGGCTAGTAACAGGACACTTCTCCTTGGGCCACCATGAGCATAAAGAAAGTTAACACTTATGAAGATTTAGCACAGCGTCTGGGCCCCTGAAAGCATGTAGAAAACGGCGTCCGGAGCTGGCATTTCTTCTATTAGTATGATTATCATCGCTATTACTATTTCTGTTTCACCAATCTAACTCTTCAATCCTCACTCATCCCCAGCCCAAAATACCCAGGTAAAACTGTGTCTTTACTTTCTTGGTCCCCCCAGAGCTGGGTTTAATAAAGACTTGCTGAGTAGAATGAACCATAGGCTGAGCTGTCTTAATGACCCAGCTGGCACTTCTTAAAAGAAAAATTAATTTTGCTAGCAATAAGCAAATCAGCCATGTAATTATCTGTACATATACAGACAAAGAGAAGGAACGCCTGGAGTTCGGTCTCACCAGAATAGCCCACGAGCCATCTTGCACTCCAAAGCCACTGAAGGTACAGACCCTGTTTGGATGGGGCATGGCAGCCCCAGCTCCAGGGTCCCTAACACGACCCCGATGCCTAGGCTCCCCTCCCTGCTCTGAGGCTGCCAGGCAGGGAATGTGAGCCACAGTACTGTCTGGATTTCCCCTAACTGATTGGCAGAAGCAGGAGGCTCGCAAGGATCCAGTAGCTGGCTCAGTCACTGCCCTTCCTGCTCACACTCCCTGCCCCTGGCTGGCACCTCGTGGAAACCCAGAACCTCACAGAGCTGGTTCAAGTTCCCACAAGCGCTAGATAGGCAGTGACTGGAGCCAGCTCCAAGAGCGTTGGAACCCAGGTCCAGTGGGGAGCTCCAGGGCACCCGCACCCCTTTCTGGAAAGCTCATGGCCATCAGCCCTCACACCACCATCTCTACGGCCACCTGGCCAACAGCCCCGGCCCCGCCTAGCTCTGCCCTGCCCGGCCGCAGCCCAGCCAGGCTTCCAGCGCCCGTGGGCACACGAGCCTGTTGGTCCAGACACCGGTTGCGCGCACCCAGGAGTACAGTTACTTTTTGCCTTGTGCTCCGGCACCAGCGACCTCACCCAAAACCGCGCGCCGGCAGCCTGCCCGGCCAACTTTCCTCGCTCTTTATCTTTTCCTTTGAATCCAACGGTGCTTCCCTCCAGCACACTCTCCAACGGCTTAGCGCAAATCCTAGCCCCGCTCTCCGGAACCAAATCCACGCGACCCGCCTCCCACTTGCCTCCGGTCCCCGGTCCCTGGGACCAATTCAGCCAGGTGGCTACCGGGTCCCTCCGGGCCGCCCAGGCCACTCCCTCCCGCTGCCCCCCGCGGCACTCACCGATCTGCGCCAGGCTCAGCTGCAGGAGGCACAGTCCCCAGGCGAAGCGCCCCCAAAACTTGTCCATCGTGCGAGCGAACCCAGAGAGCGAGCGCGGGGCGCCGGAGGGTCGGGGGCGCTGGGCAGAGGCCGGCGGAACACGGGGCGAGCGGGCCGGACGGAACTTATCAGGGACTGGGGTCCGGCTGGGCAATGAGGGCGCCTGGGAAGTTGGGTGCAGTTTTTATTCAAGGGCTGAAAGAGTGACCTAAGAGGGAGGAGGGAGCGAGCGCAGGACACACCCAAGCGAGGGGGCTGTGACTAAGCAGCCGACAGAGGTTTAAAGACGTAGCAGCCCTCCCCTTCGCTGGCCCTTCCGCCCCCGCCCCGTGCTTCGCCGAGACCGTAAATCCGGGCGGCCTGGGCGGGCGCCGGGAGGGCCGGGGTGCCTGTGCGCCCCGGGACGCACCGGGGTCTTCTCCCGGCCCGCCGGGAGGGCGGCCTCAGGACCCGCAAGGGATTGACTGGATCCCCAAACCCAGCCGCCTTGGGTTCAGCCTCCGACCCCTCCTCTCCGCTGAGTTTCTCTGAGAATCGGGCTTGGGAGTGGTGTCTCTGGGTTTTGCAGCCAGCTGGATATTCTGGGAGGGGAGATGGCCTCATGGCAAGGAGGTCTTGCATGGAGAGCTGAGTTCCCGTGCTTACGTTGGGTAGGAGGGATCGGGAGCTTGTGATTCTTCCCAGGGGAAGAGGATGAGCTCCTTCTTCTTCCCAGTGAAAGAGAAGCCAAGTTCTCCTGGCTCGGGTGGAGTTTTGCTTTTTATCAGGGCTGCTCAGAGAAAACAAAAGAGGACCAGTCTTGGGACTGCTACTTCCCTCTTCCAACCCACTGTCATCTTCCAGCCTCAGGCTGATACGTGGATCCATCCAGCCACTCATCCATCCAGTCACCCATACTCACTCATCTTCCCAAACATCCTTCCACCTGCCTTTTCACCTGTCTACCCATCTATCCATCCCTTCCATCTACTTATCCAACCACACATTCTTCCTTCCATCCATCCAACCATCCATCCATTTATTCTTCAGATCACCCTCCTATACAACTTCTCCACCTTCCCATACATCCTTTTCTAAGTGTCTTCATAAACCTACATCCATCCATCTGTATACTATCCTCTTCTCCAGCCAGGCACATCTGTTCATCAGTGTATCTATCCATCGCCCATCCACCCATCACCCACAAATCCAGCCACCACACAAACATCCATACATCCACCCATCCTCTCTTGCTCCTGTTTAGGCTCCAATGATGCAAACATTCATCTACTTTCCCTCCTCCGTCCTACCCAGTACATCTCAGAAAGAGAAGGAAGATTGTCCTGTTCTTCAAGAGAGGAATTTTGAGTTAGAAAAGTCACCCTTTGCATTATAATTTCATATCTACCTATAACATAACAGTGATTTCGTATTTGAGAACAAGAGCAGTATTTATTGTTGATGTGGACCACCAGAAGTGTAACTGAATGGCCTTTTTGCCCGGTGGGGTACACAGAAAAAGATAATGCTGTCCGTGACTTTGGCATGATCCTGAAGGTGCCGTGCCAGGATTTCTGACCAAAGCAATTCCTCTTTGGTTTTGTTATTTATGGGAAGAAATTGAAAAATTGGGAGAAAGCGTATGCAGCCATCCCTTATTCACCAAACCTGTAGTGAGTGCTCAGGGATATCAAGATAAGTAAGATCTGCCCTACCTTCAGGGGCCCCACAATTTGGTAGAGAATCAGACTCACAAGCTGGCTCTTAGCATACAATAGGAAATGTAGTGCAGAATCCCTGTGAGCAGAGTGCTTTCCATCCTAGAGAAGAGAGTCCCACCCTTTCCTGGGGGAACCCCAGGGGAACTTCTTGGTGGAGGTGGTATATGAGCCAGATCTTAAAGGAGGAGGAATTCTTCAGGACAAGGCATCCACCCACTGGCAGTACTCCGTAGTGACTAAAAGCAAGGATTCAGGAGCTGGAATGCCTAGCTTCCTACTTGCCTTGGTGACCACAAGGTCACAGGGCAAGCAAGCACATTAGCCTCTCTGTGCCTCAATTTTCTCATGTCTAACATGGGGTTAATAACGGTGTCTACTTCATAGACTTGGGGAAGATTAAATGACTCAGATGTCCTGTACATATTAAGCACTAGATATATGTGTAAATATGCATGCAGTAAGCACCGTAGAAGTGTTTGTTATTAGGACTAAAAGCAAACTTGTGAGTGAGCGCGGAAAAGTGAAAGCACGTGACTTGTTCAGGCAATGGAGAGCAGTTTAGTGTGGCTTGAAGATTCAGTGAGACGAAGATGCTGAGAAGAGGATAGCAAACAGGAGGCCCCGGCTCAGGTCACAGACTGTTTCAGGGACTTTGAACTTGACCCTTAGGAAATAGGGAGCCAATATAAGTTTAATTATTGTGGTTGCTGCTGCTGCTGCTGCTGTTGTTGTTATTATTATTATAATTATTATTATTATTATTATGCTAAGACACACCTAATGTAAGATTTACCATTTCAACCATTCCAGGACATTCTTGGCCAGCTCTGGCTGCTACAGTTGAATGCCACAGATGGGGTGCTTAAACACCCCATCATTAAACAACAGATAGTTATTTCTCATGGTTTGGGAAGCTGGGAAGTCCCAGATCAGGGGGCCAGCGGGGCTGGATTCTGCTGACAACACTCTTCCTGGTTTGCAGATGTCTGTCTTCTACCCTCACAGGATGGGGTGAGACCGAGAGGGGGGGGAGCCCCAGAGGGGATAGAGTGAGAGACAGGAAGGGAGAGGGTGAAAGGGAGGGAGAGCCAGAGACCGAGATTGAGCAGGGGCAGGGGAGGGGGCAAGCCTGCTCCCAGGTCCTTCTCAAAAAGGCACTAATCTCATTCATAAGGGCTCCACCCTCCTGACCTAATTATCTCTCAAAGTCCCTACCTCCAAGTATCATTACATTCGGGGTTAAGAGTCTAAAATATAATTTTGGGGGAAACATGCAGCCAATAATGATCACTCTCTAGTTCTGCGTAAGGTTTAGAGCTGGGGAGAGCCTGATTGACAGCAGGCTGCTCCTCTTGCATTCCCAGGGAAAGTGCTGGGGACTGAAAAATTACTGGACCTACTCCCAACCACTATGCCGCCGGCCCCATGATTCCTGAAAAGAAAATGATGCTTCTGAGCCCCACCTGCAAAGCAGGCACTTTGAACCATGTCCCCAGTCATAGCAGAGATGTCTGTCACCAAGAGGACACCTTCCTGAGACACCTGGGTGCCCAGTGACCCCCAGGAAGATCTTCAGACTCTAACCACCTGAGGAAGCAGCCCTGGTGAGTTGCAAGGAGCGGGCACTGGCTCAAGAGTGACCTTGGACTTCTCTGGTTAGCTCCTGGGCCTTCAGCTCTCTTTTCTCAGGAGAGGCACATAAAATGGAATGGGTGTTCACTGCAATAATGTTTCTCGTTGGGTTTCACGGAAGTTGCAGATTCCTGGGATACCCTTCAGGAACAGACTTAGGGGCCCAAGCAAAGACTTCAGCATAGGCTGTGCCCCCCCTCCAATCCTATCCCCATCCCAATGGTGACTTCCAATCTCGTCAACTTTAGAACCTAGACTTCTGAGTGAGATTTCATTCTGACAAAGGAGTTGGTTTTGGAAAAAATATATGAAGACCACTTGACTCAGTCTTCTTGAACCCTGGTCCCTTCGGCCTCTGGACAGTTAACAATCAGCAGATGAGGTAACTGGTATGAACGTGCTTTACAAACTCTGGAGGGCCATGCAAATTCTAGGGGTTGTAATTAGGACTCTTCTCTCCCAGAAGGAAATACTTTGCAGGCCCTCTTCCCGGTAGTTTAGCGAGGGACTGAGGTTGCTCGCCCCCATGCCACAAATGACTGATTTCAAACTGACAGAGCGATTGCCTGAGTCAAAGCCAACCTTTGGGAATTCCTGGACCACCTCTCTGAGAGAATCCTGTCATCCTCTATCCAGCCCAGACGCCTCTGACACCCCACCCCTGAGCCCCCAATCTCACAAAGACATTCCCTCCTCCCCTTGGAGCCTCTATAAACTTTAAATCCCTGAAGTTACTAAGTTGAGATGCCCAGTATCTGTTGTGTGTTGCACCGGTTACCTTTCTAAGCGCAACTCAGGGCTGTGGGAGACTGGAAAAGAGAGCTTGAGTTGATCTGAGTTTACCTGAGGTCACACAATTAGGTAAGAATCCAGGACCCAATCCATAGCCCGTGGGTTGAAGAAGCCCAGATTTGAGCTGTGGCTCACCCTCTCATCAGCCGGGTGACCTTACTCAGGTCACTTGACCTCTGGGAGTTTTACTTATCTCATCTACAAAGTGAGGTTAATAAGGCCTGTCTCATAGTCTGCTATGACTAGTAAGTGAAAGAAGGCATCGAGACTCATGGGAGGGCTCGACGACCCCTCAACCACTAAGCTACCTGAGGATGGGACGTCCCTGTCTTAGACACCGTGTGCACCGGCTCTCAGTTCCTGAGGATACCCCGTCTCTGGCAGGTATACGTTTCTCAATAAAAAAGCATTAAATGATGTATGAATGACCTGTTCCTTTTCCTCCCCCAAACACCTCAGAGGGTAACTTCAGGAATCCCATGAGCCAAAAGAGAGAAGCATTTGGACGACTTGACACTTTCTAGACGCAGACACGCAGCAGGATCTGATCTGCGTGACCATTTTCGAAAGACCCAGTAGAACAGGAGCGCGGTTCGCTCTGGCAGACTAGGATTCATTTAATTATTTTTCCTAAATGTGGGGGCCTGCTGGCTTCTGACTGGCAATAAATCTTGTTCTTCTTTAGCAAGGAAAAGTCAAATCTAGACCAAAAGTGAGCAGGAGTGTGTGAGCAAGGCTGGGAGGTGGGACCAAATCATGGGATTCCAGGATTATAAACACAGCCGGCCACCAGATGCTTTTAAAGGGACAACAGTCAATTCTTGCATGGGGCTGCTTACCGCAGGAGGAGCGATCCGCCAAGGTACAGTGAAGTGCCATTCCAGTTTGACTTTAACTTAAAAAAAAAAAAAATCCATTCTTAGTTTACTCTCAACATGTGAGTTCTACACATGCAAATGAACAGTGGTTTAAAAAGCTCCTGTGAAATAATTATTAGTGAAGTCGAAATAAACTGGTAATTAGGGAAACAATCTTCATGACACATAAATGACATTGAACGACTCATTAGTCTCGAGCTAACCAAGTGTGATTACAGAGTCGAGCCTTTTGCATAAGTAAGGCTTTCAAATGATGGCAAATAAGGGAGCCCATGTGGCTGGTGCACCCTAGAAACGCCAAGGAGGCCAAGGTGACTCTGGATTCTAGAAGGGTCCATGTCAGGTGCAAAACGGTCTTCTACAGAACTTTCAAAGCTAAGATAGTATGCCAATAGGTCAAGTCCCACAGTTTGGTGGTAGCTAACATGAATTTTTAAAGATGAAATTTGAATTAGTGGTGTGAGACTTTATGTAGGAGCCTCGTCCATTCTTTTTTTTTTTTTTTTTAAAGATTTTATTTATTTATCTGATAGACAGAGATCCCAAGTAGGCAGAGAGGCAGGCAGAGAGAGAGGAGGAAGCAAGTTCCCTGCTGAGCAGAGAGCCCGATGCAGGGCTCGATCCCAGGACCCTGAGACCATGACCTGAGCTGAAGGTAGAGGTTTTAACCCACTGAGCCACCCAGGCGCCCCAGAGCCTCGTCCATTCTTGACACTTGACTGCATTCTTGCCTGCGATTTCTCTGACCTACCCTGACGTCCTCATAATATGCCCCTTTTGTTTCCTTGTGTTCGCTTAAGCTGGTTTCTGTTGCAACGAAAGAGACTTGAGGAATGTAGGAGGGCATCACTCTGTTTTACAAGAGAGTAAGCAGAGGCTCAGAGGGCTGGGGGCTGTGCCTACCACTGGGTCTTGAACTCAGGACTCCGCCTCTAAATCTCAGGTCTTCTGATTCTAAGTTCCATGGTCTTTTCTCTACCTGACCTCACCTACGAACCCTGCCCTTTATCATCCACTTATACCCAAAGAATGCCACTGTTTCTCCTTCATTGTTACAGAAACTAGGCATCCCTCATGATCTGCCCACATTTGGAATTGCATGGCAATTCCAACGAGTGGTGGGTCTCCTCAGGCCCTCTCCAGAAAGCCCCTTTCTGCCTGAACTTGCCTCATAGACGATTTCAAAAGCAGAACCTTTCCGCTGGCAAACGGGAACAGCTGCTTCTCTTCAAAACACCCAAAGGGTAAAACTTCTGGGCTCCGATGTCAGGGCATAACATGCTGGCCAAGTCTGGATGGGGCTCAGTGTTAACTCCTGCAGGAAAGGATATAGGTACTGAACTTGGATGTGAGGCCAGGCCAAAACCCGTTTGCTTGCTGGATACTGTTGCTCCGCCACAGTCGACCATGGCTTTGCAAGGCATGGCGTGGGTGAGAAAGAAACTTGAACTTAATTGGGGGAGAAACCAGTAAGAGAAAGGAAAAGAGAAAGGAGAGACATCTTGAGTGCGTGAGTGGTGGAGGAAGGACAAAAGATATAGACATAAACCCACCATGATATGAAGGGAAATAAGCCTGCTTCTCCCTCTCCCTCTGCCGCTCCCCCTGCTTGTGCTCTCTCACTCTCTCTGTCAAATAAATGAATAGAATCTTAAAAGAAAATAAATTCATCCATATTCCTACCTGCATCAATATCTCATGACATTTTTATTGCTGGGTAGGATTTCGAGGGTGTCATGTTTGTTTATACGTTCATCTGTTACTGGACTTTTGTGTCACTTCTGGTTTGGAGCAATTATAATTTGGGCATAATAATAAAGCTATGACAAACATTCAAAAAAAATGAAGGGAAATAAAAGTCTTCTAACCATCCACCAGGAATTTAATGGACCTCTACTGTATACATTACATGGACTAGAACCAAGGAAAAAGCAAAGAGGAACGGGACCTGACCTCTCTTCTCAGAACGATTAAGGTCTAGATAGGGACTGGCCAGTCACTTCTTTGCACTAAATACTACTCTAAGTGGTAGGAATCCAACAGAAAAAAAAAAAAAAAAAAGTCCAGTGTTTTATTGTCACTGAGGCAGTTGGGGGAGGGAGCAGGGTACATTTAATATGGTAGACAGGATAGTCTGTCTGAGGGTGTGACATTTGAGCCACATAAAAATATTAGAGAAATGCTTTCAAAGAAGAAGGCACAGCAAATGTAAAGGTTTGAGATGTGAATACTCTTGGTGTGTTTGAAGAACAGAGAGGACCAGTGGGGCTGGAGCTGAGTGAGAGAGCGAGCCAGCAAGTCAAGTGGTCAGAAAGGAGACTGTAAAGGAGGCTGAGCTGTCGCTCTTGTGTGGCTTTGCAAGCCACAGGGAGAAGTCAGATTCTGTGCTGATTTCAGTGGTATGATTCCCGTGGGTTTTCCTTCACTTTCCAGCTCTGATTAACTAGCCGTGACTGCTTAGGTCACTGTGATGATGAGGATTCTGAGGTTTGACAACTCAGTGGGTAAGAGTTCAGTGATGGGTTAAGAATACATGTCACGTGTTTGAGATGAGGTGATGGTAAGGCTCCTGATCAACATTCCCCATCTCTGATCCGGATGGAATATTAAGTTGTATCGGTCAGGTTAGTCCCAGGTTATGCTGCAGGACCAACATCACTAAAATCTCCGTGAATCAAGGCAATCCTCCAAGTGACTTCTTGCCATGCGAAATCTCCTGTGGGTCTAGGCGGTTCTTCAAGGCAGCTGTCTTCCAGGCAGTAACTCAGTGATTCTGGGTGTTTTGATTTTACGGCATCTCCACATTAACAGAATCGCTGCATCAGGGAAAGAGAACAGTAGAGGATCTGACGCCAGCAATTAAACACTTTGGCACAGAAATAATACATGCCATTTCTGTTCACATGCCATTGGCTAAAACCAGTGACATGACCCCACCTAACTGCAAGGGAGCCGAGGGAGGGTCATTTGCCCAGGAGCCTAAAGGTGCAGAAGAACCGAGCATAAGCAAGGAGTAAAAATCTAGCACGGAAGTCAACTTTAAAGAAAGTCCAGTAACCCTCCAATGCAGTTTGTCATGAACTGGCTCAGGAACAGTCAATAAAAAAAGAGTTCACAAAGCAGTGAGAGTGACCAGATGTGGTTCCAAAAGGTTCTATAGAGAACCTTTTGACTAAATATATAGTCTTGTTAGAAGGTCACCCTCCAGCTCCATCTTACCCACACCAAACCCATTAGATCCTACCCTTTTCTTGGTCCAATCCCACCCACTAGTCTACAAGAGAGTCTTTGCACTTATCTGGCTCTTTAAACTTATCACTTTGGATGCAATAACGTAGGATGCTAAAGAGTGTTATTCATTTGCTATGTAACCTTGGACAATTCACTCAGGCTCCTAGAGTTCATTACTCATTTAATGCTTTATATAATTATTGTGAAAATTAAAGTATATAATGTAATGATGTATCTGTTTATCTTAACATAGGGTTTGGAATAGAGCAGGGTCCAAAAAATTGTAGCTACTATTATTTTTAAAAAGAAAGCCTTTAATTTTTATTAACAAAAAACACAGGAAAAAAAGTAGTTCAAGGGTTTGTTCAGTAGCTCAGTGATAGTATAATAGTATTATAGACACAAAATCTGTTCATTTTTCTGTACCACTTTCAACATGCCAGCTCCCTCTCTCAATGATTTTTTGTCTCATGTCACAAAATAGTTGCTGCAGATCCAGGCATTATATCCTTACTTGACAATGTCCAAGGCTGAAGAAAGGAGGTAGGCAAGAAGAAAAAGATCTTTCATCACAGGTTCTCTCTTTTAATCAAAGAGAAAAATTATCCTCAAAATCTCACCATCCCCCGGCCAAGCTCTTCATGTCTCAGGTTCTGGGTTTTCAAACCCAGATGTAGTTACAATTATTTTCACCCTCCCTTCCTTTAAATTCTATCCTTTCTTGGCTTTATAGATACTGCCCTAGCCCATTTTTCATTCTATGTTTCAGACGGATTTCTCTTTTTGTACCTTGTAGTCTAATTTTAGCTACTGACAAATCAACTCAGAAATACATCATGGCTCAAATACATAGAAACTTATTTTTGAATCATCTAATACTCATAAGATAGGGGTTTCTGGGGGCGCCTGGGTGGCTCAGCGGGTTAAAGCCTCTGCCTTCGGCTCAGGTCATGATCCCAGGGTCCTGGGATCGAGCCCCACATCGGGCTCTCTGCTCAGCAGGAAGCCTGCTTCCCTTCCTCTCTCTGCCTGCCTCTCTGCCTGCCTGTGATCTCTGTCTGTCAAATAAATAAATAAAATCTTTAAAAAAAAAAAAAGATAGGGGTTTCTGGATAGATAGGATAGTGGGGAGGATGGAGGATTCAGGGTGATGGAGGCTCTGTAATTCTCAACACACGACTTCCAAATTTGCTGGGGCATTCCTCATTCACTCAGTGGAAGGAAAAAGAGAATGGAGGAGCACTGTTTGTGGGGGTTTATGAGCCAGGCCGGGTATGGGACCATCACTTTCATTCAGGACTCACTGAACTGGGTTCTAGCCACTCCAAATCACAAGGGAAGCTGGGAAACGGAGTCCCCCTGTGGGTCCAGGGAAGGGGGAGAAAGTGGGGTTGAATTCCGCCCTGGCTCTTCCTGTGAGCTCTTTCCTGCATTCCTTCTCCTGATGTAGACGTCCTCAAGTAGATGCCTAGGTTTGTATCTGCTTCTTCACTTTTTCGCAAGGCTTACTTTACCCACGATGCCACGGCCATGAGAAAGGAGACACCAGGCTGACCTCACTCACTGAACACGCCACCATTTTCCAAGAGCCCTGCTCACTTTTCTTTTTGTCTTCCACTCGAACATTGGGTAAGTCCAACTGCAGACATCAGTAGAAGGTTTGGGGCAAAAAGAAAGAGAATGGCCTGCCAACATGGGCTGTCTCGATTCCAAACCCAGCCATCTGGGACCTTGAGCACAATTTATAGGCAGGAAATGGTCCATGTAGTCCTGGGCTATAAACCTGTGGCTTCCTCTGCCAACTTGTTGGGACCTTGTGAGACTGTTTTTAATACTATTTATAAACTGCTCTGAGACCATGTCCCAAAATATTAATTTCAAGGGTGCTCCTCAATAAAAGGCTTTTCATAAGCAAATACGTTTGGGAAACACTAGGTTGAAACAGGGGACTAGGTTTCCTCACTGTAAGTGTTTTTCCTTGTTTATTCCCACATCACCCATTTCTTGAGTGCTTGCTAGCATTGGGCACCGTGCTAGGCAAGTGGATCCGTGGTCAACACGCCCATGTAATCCCTATTCTCTAGCAACATAAAATCTAACACTAAAACACACTGTAGGTCTCCAAGAGGGGGCCATGTTATACAGCTTTTCCCAAAATTATTTGACCACAGACACCTTTTTTTTTTTTTTAAAGAGAAGAATATAATAAATTCCCATACACCTATCACCCAGTTTCAACAATGACCAACTCATGGCCCATTTTATCTATCTGCACCTCCTACTTCCTTCCCCACTACCTGATTATTTTGAAACAAATCCCAGACATCATATCTTATTTATATGTAAATATTTCAATATGTATCTCTAAAAGATAAGGGCTCTTTGATATAAAGTAAGTAAAATACTATTATGTCATTGGTGATTTCAAATTTTCTCCAGAAGTTTGTATATGTAATGTTTGAAAAATATATTAAGATGCAATCTATGTAACTGGCATATTGAGGTGCATGGGCATGTGTGCACACGCACATGCGCAGTCACACACATGCACACCCTGAGTAGCTGTGACATCATCTCCAGGGAAACACCCTAGTCCTGAGGGCAGTCTCCACCACACACTGGGTGGACCCGTTCTGCCGGTAGTAGAGGTGGGAAGGAAGTTCTGCCCATCCTCACGGACCCCAGTCCTATGGGAAATGGGGCTGAGGGGGATGTGGTCCCTTCTTACAAGTGCTGTCAGGTGGCCTCTGACAAGTGACATGGAGGAAGGTGACAAAATCTGGGCAGCTGGAGGCAGGGCCACAATATGACATTGTTCAGAAAAGTTTCTATCAGTCTTTCTTCTGCCAGCCAGCTGACGCTCCAGTGTCTACCATCTGACCTTCTACATCTACATCTACCTTCTACAGCCTTCTCGGTCACTTTAGCCTCTGTGTCAATACATTTTGAAGACCATTCCTCACGAGTGAGTTTGGCCCAGTGGTGGTCGGAGTGGGCAGGAGCACGGGAACTCTGAGCATTCAGGGAAAGCCAGAAGGAAACCCCAGAGAGAGGATGGACCGAAGACTTATTTGGCTTTGGTGCTCATTGTACCTGATCTGGCCTCAGAAGCAACCATTGTCCCCTTTCCCAGTCCAGAAGGGGCAATGCCAAGGACGGTCAGCACTTTTCAAGCCTTGGCTTGCCCTTGTTCGAGGATGGAAACATTTACTTATTCTGGACCAGGCTCGTGGGGCAGAGGGACTCCCAGGACAGGGGGCCTGTATCTCCGCAGATAAATCCACCAGCAATGGCACTTCTGCTGCCTCACCTTGTGGGGAAAGAGCCCCATGTCCAGCAGCCGATGCCCGCTCCCCTTAGAGCTGCGTTCATAATCACCAGCGCTGGGCACGGTGCGTGGGTGGGGATGTGTGCAGAATGCAGAGGGGGTTGTTGGGAATCCTATCAGCTTCTCGATGCTTTTTGTGGTGTTTCTCAGCCCCCATTCTCTCCACCCCCTTTTAACTTCCCTTTTCCTGCTGCTCGACCTCTCTCCCCTGCCTCCCTTCATTCCTGTCTCTTGACTGGCTTCGCCTCCCACCGGCCATATACATTCTCTTCCTTAAAACTTCGATCTCTCTCCCCTCACCTTGATCAGCCCACCTGCTACCTCCTCAGCCGGGGTTTGTCCCTTCTCTCTTCCCCACCCACAGAGTGTTAGTCCCTGGCGGCCTGGCTTAGACTTCTCTTGTGTTTCCATTCTCATCGCACGCAATCTGGAAACTCAGCTTCAGAGCAGAAGGACGGCTCCGCTTCACACCTCTCTCTTCCGCTAAGAAGCAGTGGCAGGCTTCTCTGGTCCTTTGTTAGAGAGAAAGCCAGAACGGCAGGAAGTTATCACGTGGGGTGGGCATGGAGGGCACGGGGAATGCATTGGTGACTCAATGATTACAGAACCCCCTCCCCACGGGAGAGATGTGAGAACAAGGAAAGTACCAGTTATCAGGAGAAGGGCTTCTTCAGGGCATCTCCCTGAACTCTGTGCTGTAGGAATGGCTGTTGTCAGGGAAAGTTAGAAAATCTGAGAATCAGAGAGGTTAAGTGACTTGCTCATAGTCATACAGCAGTGGAGTTAGCACAAAAACGTGGCCTCATGTCAAGCCCTTGTTTTATCTACTACACTAAGGGCTGCTGCAGACTGCGGAACCCTGCTGACGGACTGCTTTTTCCTCTCTGAACCATCTGAGAAAGTCTCTCACCATCATCCAGCACCTGAGCATTTGTTTTTCTCTTTCCTGCCCTTTACTGATTTGCATCTCATTTCCTCTAGAAAAGTTTATGGTGTCTATGTCTCTGTCTCCTCCCCTGTCCTGCCCTACCCGCTTCTCTGCCCATGTCTCCGTGATGTCACCAGCCCCATGGGCCAATTCCAGAGAACCTCTCTACTTTGTGGAGCTTCAGGGTTCAAGCTGTCTGGAGTCAGGGCCAAATTTCCTGTCCTTGTGGGATGCTTACAGTAACCTGCATGGGTGACTTCGGGGTCTGCTTCAAGGTAAAGGAGACCTGGGGGCAGGAGAGGAGAATCCTATGCAACTGACCTTCTCAAGGGCAGGCTAATAACTGCAGGCTGGATGGAGGCTGAGCCGCATTAAACTTCCCTAGATACTCCCAGTGACCCTTCTCCCCTCCAGTGTGATTATACTTCAGTATCCCATGCAGATCTGTTCTGCTTTTATTGACAAGGTAGTGCCTCTGCAATGTTGAAAATACTTTTGGGAGGAAGAAAAAAAATCACCTAGATTCCACTTGTTATTAAAAGTTATTTTGCTCTTGTGTATTTTCTTCTCAGTTTTTGGATCACATATGGGCCCATTAAGGTTTTTTCCTACCTATTGCCATTGTGGTGTACACACCATTCTCCTTCCTGCTTTGTTTCCTTAGCATTTATTCTGTAGTGTTCATTTTTCAACACACATTCCAGAATTACTATTTATTATTTTTTTAAGATTTATTTATTTATTTGGTTGGGGGGTAGAGGCAGAGGGAGAGAGAGAGAGTCTCAAGCAGACTCCACACGGAGCATTGGGCCCCACTGTGGCTGGATCTCACAACCTGAGCCCAAGCCAAGGGTCAGACACTTAACCGACTGTGCCACCCAGGCACCCCCGAAATTATGATTTCAAAATTATGTCCAGCATTTCATTGATTGGATACAGCTTAGTGTGTTAAAATATTTATCTGCTGGGTGCCTGAGTGGCTCAGTCGTTGAGTGTCTGCCTTCAGCTCAGGTCAAATCCCAGGGTCCTGGGATCGAGCCCCGCATTGGGCTCCCGGCTTGGCAGGAAGCCTGTTTCTCCGTCTCACACTCCCTCTGCTTGTGTTCCTTCTCTCGCTGTGTCTCTCTCTGTCAAATAAATAAAATCTTTTAAAAAAAAATTTCTTTGCTGGTGTATGTTTAAGTTGCTTGCTCTGGTCACAATTATATAGAACATTCTAATGGACATTTTTAAGTGTGTAACTTTTTGCTTCCATTGAATTATTTCTTTAAAAAGTTATAAGGAATGAAAATGGTTGGAACAGTTTGATTGCAATATGGAGTTAGTATTAAGAGAGGCGTCCCCATAGGGTTAAAAACCCAGGTTTGGCCCTTGCTAGCTGAGTAATGTTGGACCAACTATCTTTCTAAGTCTCAGTTTTCTCAGATGTAAAACGAGGCAAGCATAGTCCCTAATCTATATGGTTGTACGGAGGGCTGAATTAAATAAAATACCATGTATTCCATATATTTTGGCGATTACGAGGAAGTACCCCATGACTGCTGTGACTATCCTTGTGCTCACACTGTTTTTCTGTTCCTTTAGACTACGCTGACTTAAGACCATGGGGCTGAAAGTGAAAAGGTTTTCTAGAGGCAAATTTAGCCTGGTTTGCTATAATCAAGCCGGTCAAATTACTTTAGATCTTCTTGCTTCATCAATAACTCTCACTGTGCCACTTGCTCCCGTCACAAATGTGTCCATCCTGAGTCTGAGACTTGTTCAAATCTATCTTTGCTTGATCTCTTTCAAGCCTCTTTCAAGGCCTTAGTGGGACCCTGGCCCCAGCTGACCACACGTATATTAAAACACCCCCTTCCCTATCTTGCTGGACAAATAATTAGATGGGAACAGGAGACTAGTGAACGTAATGTGAGTTTCTGTATCAAATTAAGTACATACTGGGGCGCCTGGGTGGCTCAGTCAGTTAAGTGTCTGACTCTTGGTTTCAGTGCAGGTCATGATCTCGTGGGTCATGAGATTGAGCCCCACATCGGGTTCTGTGCTCAACAGGGAATTTGTTGGAGATTCTCTCTCTCTTTCCTTTTCCCTCTGTCCCCGCCTCACTCAATAATTAAATAAGATGTTTTTTAAAAATTAACTACTTACTAATTGTGTGGTTTGGGTCAAGGTGTAGGGGTCCGATAAAGAGTGCCTTCACCTTTCTTCCTGAGTTCAGAACCAAACCGGAAATATACTCGGGAGTCAGGTAGATGGAGGTGAAGGTACCGGTTTTATTCACAAGAGCAGTGGAAGAAAAGAATAAGGTTTTGAAGGGGCAGGGGGTGGGAGGTTGGGGGAACCAGGTGGTGGGTATTACAGAGGGCATGGATTGCATGGAGCACTGGGTGTGGTGCAAAAACAATGAATACTGTTACGCTGAGAAGAAATAAAAAATTTAAAAAAAAAGTCATGGGATGAAAGATACAGCATAGGCAATATAGTCAGTGGTATCATGATACTGTTGTATGGTGACAAATGGCGGCTACGCTTGTGAGCATAGCATAATGTACAAAGTTTTCAAATAATTATGTGTACACTTGAGAATAATGTAATATTGGGTATCAACTATACTTCATTTTTAAAAATTGACTTTGAGTGAAAAAAAAAAAGAATAAGGTTTTACTACGCAGCCACAGGGACTTTCCAACACTGCCCCTGGAATGAACTTGCAGCATCTCCCTCCCCACCCAAATACCCTGGGGAGTGCATGGGAGCCTGGAGGGGACACCGCAGCGGGTGGGCACATCCAAAAGAGAGGGAGAAGGAGGAGCTGCAGAAGGGGCTGTGTGGAAAAACGTTTCTGTCTTTCTCCAAACTCACTGTCTGAAAAGAGGACACAAAGGATGCTCAGAGAGGCCAAGAGTGTTTTTAGCTACAGTTCCTCCACATGGGACTATCAGGGCAGGGAACAATAGGTTTCTTTTTGGACCCCATACCTGATCCCATACTGACCCGCTGGGCGTGGTGACGGCAGGTTCCATTCTCCTTGTTTGGACCTGTACTGCTGTCTCCCAGCTATGGTTGGACCCACTGTCTCCCTCCTGCTCTCTTGGCCTTCCCCATGGCCACCCGCCGCCCCCCCCAGCCCAGAACAATCCCCGCCCCGGGGCCAGTGTGGGCCCACAGTTGGCATCCCCAAGATAGGGGTGCAGCTCTGACATCATGGCTCTTGCCTCATGTTTTCACATTGGTTTTCTGTCAGTTTGTGATTTCATCTGTTACTCAGTAAGATTACATCAGTAATCACAACAACAACAAGAATCCCCCCCAAAAAACAAATTTCCCTATTCAAACGGGCTCAAGCAATAGAGATTGATTATTTCACAGGACAAGAAGGTGGTATTACCGCTATTACTCAGTGATCATGAACTCAGGGTCTTTCTCTTTTTCTGCTCTGTCAAGTTCCCGTTGACCTCATCCTAACATTGGTCCTGCTTGGGATCCTAAGGTACGTGCTGCCGTTCCAGGCATCCCCTCTGGGAATTACCTCATCCAGAAAAAGTAAAGGGACCATGCCTTCTCTGATTTACAATTTTCAATGAGGAGCTCTTCCTGAAAATGCCCTCCACACTGTGCTGGCCGTTACCAAACCAATCTCTAAGCAAGAGGATGGAGCCCCCATTATTGTCTCTGACCTAATAGCTAGATGGGGTGGACATTCTAAGAAAACCAGGGCTCTGAAAAGGGGAGAATGGATGTTGGGTGGACAGCCTGCCGTGTCTCGTGCGTATTACTAGGTATTTGTATCAGTGGTTGTCATTTTTTTTATTTTTTAAATATTATTTATTTACTTATTTGACAGACAGAGATCACAAGTTGGCAGAAAGGCAGGCAGGGAGAGAAGAGGAAGCAGGCTCCCTGCTGAGTGGAGAGCCCAACAGGGGGCTTGATCCCAGGTCCCTGTCAGAGGCTTTAACCCACTGAGCCACCCAGGCGCCCCTCAGTGGTTGTGATTTTAAAGACACAGTCTCCTATTTCTGTGTTCTCAGCTCTGAACCTCTATCTCCTCTACCTTCTGCATGGGGCAAGGCTGCTATGTTGGATGAGATAGTGTGCATGATGACAGAGTGCTGGTAAACCTGGCCTGCCACGAGCATGACCATCAGAACATGAGCCTTTCCTCCCATCCCTGAGATGTGACTCCTTCCAGAACCGAACAATTGTTTGCCAAGCTTGGGAAGTCCTTGCAAGACTGGAGAGTGGATACATCTCACCACTGCCTTAAGAGTTCCTCTTTGACCTCCAAATAGAACTAAACAATGTAAATACAAACCTAAGGAGATTAAACCAACAAGACTGAGAAGATGTTCAGTACCACTCACTCATCGTTAGGGAAATGCAAATTAAAGCTACAGGGAAATGTCACCTCACAGCTGTTAGGATGGCTACCATCACAAGTGTTGGCAAGGCTGTGAGGACACCGCAACCCTTGTAACACCACTGGTGGGAAGGTAAAATGGTGAGGCCATTATGTAAAACAGTATGGTGGTCCCTTAAAAAATTCAAAATAGAATTACCATCTGCTCTAGCCATTCCCCTTGTAAGTATATAGACACAAGAAGTGAAAGCAGAATCTCGGAGAAATATTTGCACATCCATGTTCATAGCAGCATGAGCTAAAAGGTGGAAGCAACGCAAATGTTCATTGACAAATAAATGAATATGCCAGGTGTGGAATATACATACAATGGGACATTATTCAGCCTTAAAAGAAAGGAAAGGGTACAACATGGACGAACCTGGAGGACATCATGCAAAGCAAAATAAGCCAGTCATGGGAAGATAAATACTGTATGATCCCACTCCTGTGAGGTCTGTAGGGAGTAGTCAAATTCATAGAAACAGAAGAAAAGTAATGGTTGCCGGGGGGGGGGTGGCGGGGGGATGAGGAATTGTTCAGTGCGTGAAGAGTTTAAGTTTTACAAGATAGGAAAGTTCTAGAGATTGGTCATACCACAATGTGTATGTACTTAATGCACTGGCCTGCACACTTAGAAATGGTTGAGATGGCAAATTTTATGTTGTGTATTTTTTTTTTTACCACAATAAAGCATTTCTTACATTAAAGTTTGGTAATACACAATGCTGGATAGTACATCGAGAAATAGGCACTTACCCCCACCCTATAAACAGTCAGTGGGACTTTCAGTGGGTTTATTTTTTGTGGATGGTGGTTTGGAATTACCCACCGCAATGGAAGGCAGAGGAGGGAGGGGTGGGGGAGGGATGTTATCAGGGTGGAGGTCCATGAGGCCTGCAGGAAGGATCAGAGTATAATAGGACCCTAAGAGGAGCAGAGTCAGCTTCCAGACTGCCTAGGCTCTGCCTAGTGAGGACCATCTGCAGCCAACATCAGGAAACTGGGAAAACCGCCCCTTGCCAGTCAAGGGCACACTGAACCCTCCTAGTGGTGAGAGCTTCTAGTCAGTGTCTTTCTCCTGGCCATCAGGTAAAGGCCTCTTTCTTGTGATTTACGGGTCATCTTGATAATACTGCCATCTACCTAGGCCCAGAGATTTTGCCGAGCCCTCTCTTCACCACCCATATTAGGCAGAGATGGCTAAACAGCAAAATCAAAACAAAAACAAAACAAAACCCTTAACATTTTAATGGTTTAACACAATAGAGCTTTATTTCTTTTTTTATATAAAGTTCAATACAGATTTTTTTTATTTGGTTGAACAGATCTCATCCAAGCTAAGGATGCAAGTTTCTTCCATCTGGTGGATTTGTTATGTCCTAAGCCCTCCTCAGAGTCTCCCCTGGAGCAGAGCTCTGCATTCAGTCAGACAGCAAGCCGAGAGAGAACAGGGAGAATTGCACGGGCTGTTTTAGGAGCCGGGCTTGGAGGTGACATCCATCATCACAGTCGCATCCTACTGGCAACTGTGGTCACATGGCAGCTCTTGGATGCAAGACATCCAAGAAGTGGAGTTTTCCGTGCAACCACAAAGAAAATGAGATCGTTGGTGAATATATCCCAATGTGTTGACAAACTCCTTTACAACAACCGAGAACATTTATGTTCCCTGAATCAGAGGTGGTGTCTGGATACCTAAAGGGAGAGTGGTGATAAGTGGGACATCATGATGATGTGGAGTTCAGTACAAATGATAATCCATTCTCCGATGATGGTAACAAAAATAATCATTGCTTTGTAAGGTAGAAAGGGATGAGATCTCTATGGGAAAGAAGCTGCTACACTCATTCACATCAGGTATGAGAGACTAAGAAGGTACCAGATCAGTGGGGATGGAAAAGACAATTTTAATGGAAGAAACATTCTAGACAGGACAGGATGATTGTAGATGGGGGAAAAAAAATTAAAAACGATTCTGAGGTTGTGAATTGATGACTTAAAAAGATGGCGAGTAGAAATACGATCATCTAGGAGAGGCAGTGAGATGATCTTGAATCCATAAATCAGATGCGTGACGAATCGCAGTGATAATAATAATAAGGTGATGCTCATTAATAATAATTAGTATTCTCGAGCCATCAGTATATGTCAGGCACCTAGCAGATAGTTAGTGAACATTTCTTCCTCTGATACACGTATGAATTCGTTTATTTCTTAAAACATTCTCATAATATCCCCATTTAGCAGAGGAGGAAACTGAAGCTTGAAGGGGTAAAAGTAAGCAATCCAAGGTCACATAACTGGTAATACGTAAGGGGGACTCAAACCCAGGCCATCTGACTTTGGGCCCTGTTCTTTCAATCATTATAACAGTAGGTAACATTTATTAAGCATCTACTTTGCGACTGTACTTTATATCCATTCTCTTTAATCCTTAAGAGTCAACAGTTAAAAGGGGTAGTATTATCCCTCCTGTACAGAAGTGCAGCCCAAGGGTAAGAGGTTTGCCCAGAGTCACACAGCTGGTAAACGGCAAAGGCGGCATTCCAGCTGCAGTAGGAAGAGCTCAAAGACATGATACGATTCTGTATCTTCCTACAATACTGTGAGAAAGAGAAATACAGCCTAGGACCCCAGGATCTACATCCCTCGTCTCATCGATGACATTTTACACTTCCAGCTTGGGGACCAAGTCTTCCACATTTGGGGCACACGCCTGGTGGGGACCTGGCGCAGAGCTGCCTGGAACCAACAGACTTGTGAGGTCTCTGGGCATGTCTGCACTCAGGAAAAAGCTACAACTGCAGCGGGAGAATCCCGACCAACTGAGGCACGGAACAGGAGGAGCTGGAAGGGCGGCATGCTTACGGGGCAGGCTCAGGTGCTTACGGTCCAGAGCCCAGTTGCAGTCCTGTAACTCAGTGGGCTGGGGAGCCGTGGGCCAAGGATTCCACCTCTGAGCTCCAATGTCCTCATCTGTAGAATGGGGGTATTAATAGCCAGACCCCACCCCGGGGAGCTGCCTAACGGGGACTGAAGATGAAGCAAGGGAAATGCTGGGCTTGTTGCCGAGCATAGAGCAAACGTGTATTACAGGGTAGCCATGTCGCTGTGATTGTTGTTGCGATGGTGATGTTTGCAAGGGAACGTGGGAGGCCCACAGTTGGAGCCTCCGTGGGAGGGAGTCTGCTGCTTATGTTTGATGGCCTTCCTGCCCCTTTGAAGGCTCCACACAGCAGCTGCCTTGCCTTCCAAGCATCATGGCGGGATCTCTGCAAACCAGACGGACAGAAGCCAGCTGCAACTCTGGAGGGAAGGAGGACAAAGAGCAGGGCAGAGGTGGGGTGATGGGATGAGGGGGTGGAGAAGGCCTGCCCACCCAAGGATCTTCCCAGATCACATCAGCTCCCAAGCATGACCCCAGGCCTGACCCAGGCTGTGCTTTCCACCCAGACACATCGTTTGTGTTTCAAAATGTAGCGGACAGCTGGTAGCCACTGGTTCCAGCTGTTACTGCCATGACGCAGAGCAGCAGAGCTGGGAGATCAGTGCTGGCCCTCGAGCAGCCGCTTCCCTCTCCACGCCGGTGGGGAGCAGGAGGGTGAAGAGGACCCGGTGGCCCCTGGAGGCCCTGGGACCCATAGCAGAGGGCACTGGCTACCCCAGAGGAGTTTTTAGATCTTCTGGACCATGACCCTCAGCTTGGTGAGCCTAGAACTAGGGGAGAAGCAACTTCCTCTCAGCAGCTAACATTTTCCAGAAGCATCTAGAATCCCGTGAGTCCATAAGTGCTTAGTCATGGAGCATTAGGGCTGGCAAAGCCCTTAATTCAACCATCCCGTTTTATAGGTAAAGAAACTGAGGCCCAGAGGGGTGAAGTGACTCGTCGAAGACGGCTCCATGAGTTAGGGTGGGGCTGGGGGAGAAACTCTGGCTGCGAAGGGCAGCAAGCCTGGGGCTTTTCCATGATGCAAAACCACAGAGCCCGCGCCAGCATTCTTACCTAAAAAGGGCTGGATCCTGAGATCCGGTTGGGACCTGTGACCCCAATCTATGGGCTACACACCTTTGAAAGAACACTTGCCAAAAACGGATGTTGGGAAAAATGAGAGGAAAGAAAAATGTATTTTGACAAGGAAACGTGCTCACCCTACAGTGTGAGATGAAGAAGAAACAAGAGGTTCCCAAGCAGAATTGACCCTCAATCCTGTTTGGGTAAGGAGTTCACACACACACACACACACAAACACACACACATACACACAGAAAAAAGACTGGAAAGACGAGTAAAACAAACTTACTTCTGGGAGGGAGGCTTATGGGTGGTTTTTTATGTGTCCCTTCTTTTGTCTTGCCCAGAGTTCCTAAGTTTTCTACTTTGAGAATGTTTATTTCTGTAACCACTGTTTTAAAAAGACACAAACTAAACAGACAAACGCCCAGGTCCCCAGTCACCCTCCCTGGAGCCAGCTCAGAGAAGCTCCCAGAACAGACTGCACCCATTGCACAAGGCGTGGTGCTTTCCTTTCCGGCGAATCCTCAACAAGATCAGACCTGAACACAGGCAGCCCCAGCTGCGGTTCTGTGGCAGACTGGGAGCCACAGCTTGGGTTCAGGGCACCCCTGGGTGTCCGGGGTGCCCGGGGGAGGAAGGGCCAGACCTTCCTCACAACCTCACACCTGGCTCAGCTGAGCGTGGCTGACGGGCAGAGGCAGACGCCAGCCTGGGGTCTGACATGTGGAGAATGAGGAAGGGCAAGATGAAGGTCAGAGGGCCCTCGGAGGAGCTCTCCCAGCCCCGGGCTACACCCTCCAGGAAACCTCGTGGTCCAGTGTCACCTTGCAGGCATGCCCATCTCACTCACAGTTTCTGCCACTTGCCCACTGTGATGTCCTCAAGACCAAGCCACTTTTCTGGATTATTCCATGATGCCATGGGGACCTCCCGAGCCTCTTGCTGAGTACAGCCCTGGGAACGGGGAGCCTGTCACCAGTGCCACAGAGCTCAGAGCGGGTATGTTTAGACAGAAGCACAGCCCCATGCCTCATACCAAGTTGGGACTATGGTGGCCGCCTGGTGTCCTGGCTGGAACACTGGCTGGGAGACGCTGCTTCCCCAAAGGGCCATCACACATTGAAGGGGCACCTCCATTAGGACAGCGCCTCCTGTCCCAGTAAGGGTGGGTCTTACACTGTGGTGACAAATGCAGAGAGAACCCAAGCCTCTAGGTCTGAGGACATGATGGAGCAGACGGGCAGAGCAGAGGACCTGAATTCCAGCTCTGCTCTGCCCATCTGCTGTCACCTGGGCCAGTTATGGACCACTGCCCGCCCCCCCAAGTCTCCCCCAAGCTTCAGTTTCCTCGTGTGTAAAATGCATCTCAGAGCCGCAGGTGGGATGAACCGACTCTTACCTCAGTATCTGGGGTCAGCACATTACTGTCCTCAGGTACCTGGCCCGCTGCTTGTTTTTGTATGGTGAGAAGGGATTTTTTACATTTCGAAACGGCTCTAAAAAATAAAAAGAAGAGCCCTACTTCACAATACATGAATATTATATGAAATGCAAATTTCAGAGTCCGGAAATGAAGTTTACTGGAACACAGCCATGCCCTTTTATTTACATATTCCTGCGGCTGCCCCTGTTCCATAAGCCTAGGAGGTGAGCAGTCAAAACAGAGACCAGATGGCCCCCAAAGCCTCAAACAGTTACTAGCTGGTTCTTTCTAGAAACAACTTTGCTGAGCCCCGACCCGACGGTCTGGTGCATGGCAGAATGTTAGCAAGCGGGACACTCCTTTCTCATGATCTTCTTCTCACTCCTCTCTGCCAGGTACCTGTTTTTCTTGTCCAAAAGATAAGCAGTATCAGCATTTGGGGAGGAGGGTAAAAGAGGAGGCTCTGTCCTCACTGGGGATCGTCAGGCTCCCTGAAGCTGGAAGGCCATGTCCGAAGAGATCGGATCTTCATTCTGCCACCAACCAGCTGTGTGACCTGGGAAAGACCACTTCCTCTCTCTCTGAGCCTCAGTTTCCCTCCTCTGTAAAATGGGATCCTGGTAACAATGTTTACACGGCACTTGCCACAGGCTAGGCATTGTTCCCATCTTGTCAGTCACTTATTCAATCCTAACAGTTCTAGGAGATGGGTACTGTCATCGCCCTGCTTTCTAGCAAAAAAAGCTGAGGCAACCGGAGGTTGAGTCACCTCAGGTTTTGTAGCTGGTCAGAGGTGGGATTCAAATAGCCTCGTCACTTGGCGCTTGAAGCACGACCTAACAGGGCCCTGCGTGCTTCCCTGGTGTCTGAGGAAATTCCACTGAGATAAGAACCTGACACTTTTAGGGTTTTATGGGTACGTAAACCCTTTTCATCTTGAAGAGGAAGGGGTCACATTTCCAAATCTCTCCCCGATGGTGGCGGAGAGCATGGTGGCACTGGAATGGTGGCAAGGAGACATTTGTGGGTGACAGCAAGCCCTTCCCAGATGGCTCATGTTTCCCAGCTCTCTCACTGGGGAGAGAAACGACCACGCTTGCTCCAAAGGCCACAGCGATGCCTTATTCAGAGCTGACCTCAGTTGACCCGTGATTGAGAAACAGGAGTCGCCTTGTTCCTTTGGGGGTTGGCAGCTGGTGGTGAGTCTCCCACCCCGGGCAGATCTCTGAGGGACTGCCCGTGGGTCAGCCAGGAGTGCGGGGCCTGTCCCTTTACCCCTCCAGGCTGGATGAGGGCCCGCCTTCTCTGTGGAAGGCTTTCGAGGCCCGCCCTCGCCCTCGGTTCCCGTTCTCAACGCTTCTTCCTGCCTCTCACTCCCACGTTCGATTTGGACAAGATCGAGTGTGGAGGGTTGGGGCAGGCTGGCTCTTGCCTTTTTGTCTAATTGATCCACATAAGGATATCTTGCTCATGCTACGTACAGGCTCTCGGGCGGCAGGGAGGCGGGCACGTAGAGAAGCAGCTTCCAAGGTCAGGGTCAATGGCTGGAGCTTCCATGGTCAAAATCCCTCCACCACTTCCTGGCCATGGGGCCTTAATCAAGTCGCTCAACTTTTCTGTGCGTCTCTTACCTCGTGAGCAAAGTGGGACGAGCGCATAGGTCATAGGGCTATTGTGAGCACTCAGTGGGGTGAGGCACGCAAAAAGCTTGCGGCAGTGCCTGGCGTCTGTTAAGGGCTTAGCATGTATTGTCAGTGGTCATTATTATTTCTCTGCCACCTGCCAGCTGCTTTAGCTTAAGTTACCTTAAGAGCATGACAAAGGCCTTTTCCACATGCTTCTAGTACATCTGCACCATAATGTGTCCTTGATTTACCCAGTATGTATCAAGGGCTTACTAAGTGCTGGACACTTGTCTAGCCCTGGAGAGTGCAAGGATCTCAGAGTCAAGGGCAGCCTGACCCGTAGACAGACACACAGACAGATCCATGTGCTGTACTGAGCCAGGGTTTGAGTGCTTTGAGACCTGTGGGCAGTGGGGAGGGATCTTTCCACTCCAGGACTGCGTAGTGGTGGAAGGGACAAGTAAGGGGCAGGGAAGACCCACCAAAGGAGATAAACTTGAACCAGGTCCTGAGTCATGCACAGGACTCAGGAGGAGCAGGAAGACCACTGCAGGCAGCAGAAACACTGGCAGAAAGACACGGCCTAGCACACCCTGTCCATACAGCCACCTTCACCAGCCTCCTTAAAGACCCACCATGGTGCCAAGAAGTACCTAGACCTTGATCCATGGGGGAAACATGAAAGTTCCTTTTAGCATCTGACATTGAAGCCATGGCTGCCAGGACTGGGCAGGAAGAGGGAAACCCTGCAAATGCCCCAGCTGGGAGGGAATGAAGGGAAAGCGAAAGTGGGGGTGGGGGTGGGGGGTAAGGCCAGGCCTCACTTCCCCAAGGGATGCTTCAGAGTGACTCCACCCTGAACCCAGGGGACAGGCTACTGACGGTCAAGGAGGCCCCAAGAGAGCTAAAAGGCCAACCTTCCAGTCATAAGGCCAACCTTCCCAAATGGCTCACAGAGGGAAAGGAACCAGATGGGCTTGATGGAGGAAAAAAGAGAACTAGTCCAGGGAGGTGCCATCCCTGCAGGTCTTGGCCTAGAAATCCTTCCTGAAGCCTCTGATCATGGGGGAAAACAGCGCTCTTGGCTCTCGTATAAGCTGGACAGAACAGGCAGCAGGCCTCATCAGCTCCCCTGGAGATAACACGTATGGCTGCTCCGATGCCTGCCATCCAGCCTGTCCTCCTCTCCTCTCCTCCTCCCACCCCGGTGAGGCTTCGGTTCAGTGCTGCTCAACCCCGGCAGCCAGCAGGGTCTCCACACCCAGGGCAGGACATTGCCCCGGAGAGGAGAGCGCTCTCTCCTGGGAAGTATAAGCCCTGGCCCCTAGTCCAGTCTTCGCCCTTAGCCAACAGCCTGGCCCTGGGCAAGTTTCTGCCCCCTCTGGCCTTCTGTTTCTGTATCCAAATCATGAGACCACACACTTGCTTTCCCTTGGAGTTTGCTGGGAAGAACGATGTGAAAACACATTGAAGGGCTTTAATTGTGAAGGATTGTGTTTTCTGACTCCTTCCCTGAGTGTGAAGTCTCTGGGGGGGTGAGGAATTTTTCTGGCTCACTGTTGCATCCCGACATTGAGTGCACCTAATGTGTTTGGGGGTGGTTCTGCTTGAAACAGCAGGACTGAAGGGGAAGTGATTTCAGGCTTCCCCCCAACCTGCTCCAACCTTGTGATCACCTGCACCTTCAAAAACTACCAGAGTAATCCCTGGGGCAACAACGCAGAGACAAGGAACATGGTGCCCTCTTCCTCCATGTACACTGCACCCAGCCCCCCACCTACCAGCTGTCGTAATTGACTCCCCATAGTCACTTTGCCTTCTCCTGGACTGACAGAAGTCCAGTTTAGTCTGAGTTGGTGAAGCCAAAAGCTACATTTCTTACCACCCCTGTATCTAGAATAGCCATGGGACACAGTTGTGGCCAAAAAGATAAGGTGTTGGATTGCAATTCTGGAAAACATCCAACAGGTTCGTCTGGTGTTTTGCCATCTGTCCTTCGTCTTCTTACTGCCTAGAATGTAGAATTGATATTGGAACTTTAAGAACCATTTTGGAACCATAAGGACATGATCCATATGATAAGAATGATCGAGTAAGGCCTTGGTGGCATCTTGGAACCGCCATATAACCCTGGACCACCTACTTCTGGAAATATAACCTTCCCAGTTATTGAGGCTGCTGTTTTCTTCCCCCTGAAAAGTGGTTAAGGTCGGGGAGTAGAGTCTTCAATCTGTAGACAAGCACGATTATAACCAATACACCCTTCCTTCCAAAGATTAGGTCAGGGCCACCTCAGGCAATTTCTAAGACTTCACAAAGGACTTAACACACTGCACTGTGAGACCCAGTTACTCATACGCAACCGCCACCAGACTGCAAGCTCAGGGAAGACAGGGTCCCCCACTCCGTGTTGACCACGAGTGTATCTCCAGAACATGACAATTCTTGGCAAATGTTAGGTTCTTTATATGGTTTTCTTGAATCCGTGAATAAAAGAACTCTGTAATTCTGATTCCAGGAGATGTAGCTAACTTGCTTTAGACCTAGGAACAATTATGTCTGGTCAGTTTTGAAAACCCTGTTGACACATCTTTGAAAAAGTCAGCTCTTAAAATGGTTTGCCTAAAATACCGAAACCTTCATAAAAAACTCCCAGCCTCCCACAGAACCATTGCTTTTCCTAACCACCCACAGCCCCACATGGCTGCCCCCAACTTGCCATTATATGACCCAGAAGGCAACTCACACAAATACTCTGGCAGATTCTGAGGCCAAATGATTATCACAGCTGAGAAGCAGCACCCCACCCCCCGCCACAACATACAGAGAGTTTGACTGAATGTACATAAATGTGTATATGGAAAACTTCACAGACATATTCGTCAGGTTGCTTTCCTATCTTAAACATCTCAGTTATTTCTAGACTTGTACAGTTACTTTCTACATGACTTCCGGAGGGTTATGACAGTTTCCTCCTCCTCTTTCCTTTATTATGACTCTCTCTTCAAAACCTGCTATTTTTACTATGTCTCTAAAACATTCACACTTTTTCTGTATCCAAGTTATCCAACTTAAATATCCAACTGTATAACTTCTTCATCTTCCTTCTTTTTGAAAAGCAGGGAGGGGCGCCTGGGTGGCTCGGTTGTTAAGCGTCTGCCTTTGGCTCAGGTCATGATCCCAGGGTTCTGGGATCGAGCCCCAGGTGGGGATCCCTGATCAGCAGGAAGTCTGCTTCTCCCTCTACCACTCCCCCTGCTTGAGGTCCCTCTCTCCCTGTCTCTCTGTCAAATAAATAAATAAATAAATAAAATCTTTAAAAATAAAAAAAAGAAAGAAAAGCATGGAAAGTCCATATATTAATAATGAGAATACAAAGTCCATCTATTTCCAAACTTGGAGTTCATCAGTTCAAGATGTTTGCTGACAGTCACTCCAAGAAAATTACAGATGATGCAACAGGGCTGCCTGCCATTGACCTCTTGGTTTCCTCTTTCTGTGTTCACACCCTCCCAGGAAGGGCAGGGGGCCCCATAACCTGGGATACTCACTCTTCTTCATTGACCAGATGAATGGGAAGAGCTCCAAAGACTTGGAGGAGGATGGAGCCATAGATGGAAGAAGCTTGAACCTCTTGAGTGGCCATGTGAAGTAGAGAGCTGCAGATCTGCACTAGGCTATCACAAACATGAAATAAACTTAATGGTACCAAACGGGTACTTTGGAAATGCATTTATTATAACAGCCAGCATTATTTATGTATTACTCTTTACTTATCAGTTACCCCTTTTTTGTGTCTGTGTGCTAAAATGCTGTCCCAGTTTACTTTGTACTAAAGCTACTTAAAATCCATGGTCCTACTGAATGTAAGCATTTAGATCAATGGTTCTCAACAGAAGTAATGGGGGAGCTTTTGAAATCTCCCAGTACTTGGGCCTCCCCCCAAGAGGCTGTGATTCAATTTGTTGGTGGGGGGACTCAGCCTTTGCTATTTTGAAAGAGCATCCCAGCTCATTCTAAAGGATAGGCAGAGTTAAGAACCACAGTTCTAGAGTAGGGGTTCTCAAACTTGAGTGTGCATCAGAACACACACAAGACTTATGCAAACATTGCTTTCTGGGCTCACTACCTGCCCCCCAGGTTTCTGATCCAGCAGGCCTGAGGTACAGCCTGGGAATTTTCATTTCTAATGCATTCCTCCATGAGGTGGATGCTGCTGGTTCAGGGACTCCACTCTGAGAACTACTGGTATAGATTTGTAAATCCTCATCAATAACAACCATCATGGATATCACACTTAGCAAACGCTGGCTGCTAGTAGTTGAGTGTATGATTCATTTGAAGATGAAGACATGCAGGCCATTATACTTGATAGGGTGACCCTTCTTACTTTGGGTTTCAATAGACTGAGTTTGCTTAGTTGTGCAATCCAACCAGAACCCTGTACAGGGACAGGAAGAGGGACTGTAATGCTTGGGTTTGAGCTGGTATGTGGAAGTGAATATGTAAGTACCTTCTATAGACATATAGGCACCATGTCGATCTATCCCTGTTTTTTTCCTTTAGTTACAGGAGATTTCGAGAAGAGGGAGGACTTCTAGACATCTGTGACTGTGAGCAGTAGAAGGAGATGGAGGAAGGAGTGTCTGCCGGAGGAATGACCTACAGTATCAACACACACACACACACACACACACACACACACACACACACACACACATTCAATTTTTAGGGGAAGTGGGAGAATCAGATTTGGTATCTCAAGAGGCACAGAATAAATGGTAGTTGAAGTAAGGAAGTCTGATGACCTTTTGTAACTCCTTGATCATCTGCAGCTCCTGTTTTTCTCCAAAAAGGAAATGAGAACCCTATCAGTGGTCTAAATGGAACACGTGCCATAGCCTACAGTCTTCCACGCAGATAGACCTCACTAGCCAATAATTCTCTGGTTGTGATTTATATACATATGTATATACATACCTATAGAGAGAGGCACACATATGATATAAATGATCCTCATGGTAATAAAGCTTTTTAAATTGAGTGGAACAGATGAGTTTACACTTAGCATTGCTATCACTATTTGTTTTATACTTATCAGCTCCACTACTCAATCTGATAATTACTTTTATAAGGCATTATATACCTGCAAAGAGCTATCAGTGAAAACCTCTTTCTTACTTGAGATTACTTATTTGCAAAACACAGACATTGATTCTGGCTAGTATAGAAAAGGAAGGAAAGGAGGAAGGAAGGGAGGAAGGAAAAGAAAGAAAGAAGGAAAGAGAAAGGGAAGGAAGGAAGGAAAGAAAGAAAGAAAGAAAAAGAAAGAAAGAGGGAAAGCAAGAAAGAAAAAGAAAGAAAGAAGGAAGGAAAAAGGAGAAAGAAAAAAAGGAGGGAGGGGGGAATTTAAAAAGCATCGATCAGCTCACAAAACACTCCAATTGCCAAAAAACTAGGACTAAAATCTACATGGCCAAGGACAACATACAAAATCATGCTCAGACTGGTCTCAACCAGACACTTCCCTTGCCAATGCTGGGCATTTGGCTGCTTCTGCCTCCATTGCTGGGCATGGGCAATGCTGCTAATTGGGGCAACAATTTGAAGAGACTGATGAAGCTGCTCCTAGTCCCTCCATTGTTGCCACAAGGATTCCTATTTGCTGGCCTCACTGGCCCCGTCTCTGCTCAAAGTGTGGTAAGAGTGTGCCTGTTCGGCAGAGCTTAGGTCACATGCAAATGCTTTAGCTGCAGAGAAGCCTGGGAAGTCGTCTCTCCCTTCCACCAAGAGTTGTAAGATGGAAAATTCTCCAAATGCAGCAAAGAGGCTGAGATGCTAGATAGTCAAACAGAGCAATAGAGGTCCATTTAGCTGGTGTTGGGATGTTGAACATTTTTTATAACTTTCATTTCCTTAAAAATTTTACTCTTGAATATTTCAAAGTCATACAGAAAATTTTTTTAAATAATGAATTGGCATGCTAGTTCTCTGAAAGAAAGCATGTATTTTCTTTTTATGAAAAATGCTTTCTCAAGATCTCTGGATTTTAAGGATCCAGAAAATGGATTCTGTGGCTCTGAACGTTTCAGTAAGGAACGAGTTTGTTCATGGTGGGTATAGAAATACTAGACCTTGTCTAGACTAGTTGTCTGGATTTTGGCTCATTATATGTTCACTTCTGGAGACTCATTCATTCTACCTGCTGGAGTTTTGGCACAAAAGGGATGGCCACTCAAAAGGATGATTGAAGAGTTTCAGGAAGTGCTATTTACAAAGGTGTAGGTCACTTAAGTGGAAACAAACAAGGCATAGTGAAACACCCCAGGGCTAAAAGGGCAAGAAGGTGTGAGGATGATTAGGTCTGAAGGGGGAAAGGGAAGAAGGCAGCTCAGGGTGGGGTCCTGCAGCTGTGAGAGTGAGAGGTGACATACTACACCCCAGACACTCAGTCCACTAGGCTTTAGCACCACGTGGTGGGCGGTTCCATGCACTTTACCAGGGTCCCACCTCAAGAGCAAAGAGAAACTATTCAAAGAATATCTCTGCTTCACTGCTTTTGGCTTTCTCCAAGGTCACTTAGTCAACACAGGTACGTGGAAACAGAAATTCACGAAGTTTGTGTTCCTAGGAGCAATTTCAATCAGTAACAAACGAACAGGATTCAATGGATAAATGGCCAAAACCCTTGACCTCTGTGAAAATTATTTCGAGGCACATGCTAGCAGATCCTCAGGGAGTCCCCGCGGTGATTGAACTCCAGTCGTCCATGGCAATAACCAGATTATGAATAAACACTCTACTGGCTTTTCTCCCTTCCTTCTGCTCTCTGGGACCAACTCCCAAGTAAATCACCAACATTCAAGTTCTTTTCTCAGGTGCTGCTTTCAAGGGAACCCAAACTGAGACGCACAAAACCAATCTTGGGTGGAAAGCATGATCACTACCAATCTGCAAACTAACATGAAGAGACCTTAGGGAATAAATAAGGATATTGATCTCTCTCCACCCTGCCAGAGGTGGGTGAAGCCAAGGTCTCTTGGAAGCCAGAGGTGAGAAAACCCAGTTGATGTGGTCTGTAGAGATCAGTCTCACAGGGCACAGAGACAGATAGGTGGAGAAAGTTAGATGTGATTACAGAAACAGATCAAAACTATTCAACTCAACCCTGTTATCCCTCAGCACCTTCAAAGTCCCTCAATGATTTGTATCATTTCAGGTGATGAATTCTGTCACACTGTCACCTAAGATCTAAAAGTTTAGGCCCCCACCAGAGTTTTTCTTTTAAGGTAGTGGAGGAAAGTAGAAGCAAAGAAACAATTGATATAAAATTAGCATCTACAGACCCCAATTCTATACCTAGTCATTAAGTCTAAGGTAATGACTATAGTTTCCTTCTACCACCATTCTATGTTTTCCATGCCTTCTGCCAGCACCATGTTTACATGAAGTCCTTTACCTTTACCAAATCTTCATTGTCCAACCTGGTTGGGATTCTCTTCATTTGGATGCCACAGTTAGCCAATGATCAGGACTAAAACACAAAGAATGCCAGGAGATGCCCCTTGTCTTCTGTGTCTGGAATCCCCCAAGTTTCAAGCATAGTCATTCTTGATCCTCTTGTGTAGCATTAGCCCAGTTTTTCCTTACTAATACAGGGACTCTCTTCTCTTTTGGTTCAGGTGTATAAGGTTCCCATACTGGCAGCAGCAAGCTCAAGTTTATAATTTATTAGAACCATAGTTGTGGTCCCTGGGGGAAGCACTCTACCCTTAATAGGATCTGCAATCCTATTAAGCTCAAAGACACAGGGAAAGGAGGCAAAATTTCTTCTAAGTAGGTTATTCCTTGTAATAGTGAGAGGGGACACATTTTACCTCCACCCCTGGGTTTCTAGATCTGTGCATTCTCCAGGCGGGGACCACATGCTGACTCTTAAGTCATATGCTGCCAATTGTGGGATAGCACCCCTAACCTCACAGCATATTGCCTGCCAGATAACCCCATAACTGAGGCTTCAGCAGGTTATCTTATCATTATTTCCAGTGTGAGAGCCAGCTTCTAAAGGGGCTCCCAATGATCCCTGCTTCTAGGTATTCATGCCCTTGTGTATTCCCTTCCCCTTGAATGTGGGCTGGACCTGGTGATTTGTTTCTAATGAATAGAATATTGAAAAAGGGATGGGATATCCCTTCTAAGATTAGGTTACACAAAGACTCTGGCTTCTGTCTTCCTCTCTCTCTCTCTCTCTCTCTCTCTCTCGCTTTCCTGTTTGCTTTTTCTGATGGAATCCAGCTGTTCTGTTGTGAGCTGTACTCTGGGGAGGTCTGCGTGGCGAGAAACTGGTATCTCCAGCCAATGGCCAGCCTGGATCTGCAGCCTGCCAACAGCCATGTGGGTGAGAGACTCCTCCCCTAGTCAAGTCTTGAGATGACTACAGTCTTGCCCAGTATCTTGCTTCTAGCTTTGTAAGCGACCCTAAGTACTCAACTAAACCATGCCTATATTCTTGATCTATGGCATCTTGGACATAATATTTGTTGCTTTAAGATGCTAAGTTTTGAGGGAATTTGTTAAGCAGCAACAGATAATATATCCAGCCAGCTCCTTCTGGATGTTGGGGTATGTGGAAACACCAGTAAATTCTATAATCATGAACGCCATGCTATACTTTTGTTTTAAAATGATCTCCTTGGATCATTTTGCTTGGAGCCAATGTTATATGGGAACACCACTCTCACAAATAAAGCTCTCTATACAACCCCAAAAGACAGTGTGAGCCAAGTATTGAGGAAGGAAGGAAAATTCTGTAAATGAAATGGGTATCTTTTCCTATGAGGACAAAGCCCAGGCTTCTCCATAATAAATGGGACTCGATATAATCATCCTGCTACCAGGCTGGTCCCTGGAGAATGGAAACACATTACAGGCTTATAGTGGTTTCTTTTTTGGACAGAGCAGTCTTGGCAATGGTGGTAGTCACATCAGCCTTGGTAAGGGGACATTTATGTTATTGGGCCCATGTATGTCACCCACTCCTGCTGCCATGACCCCTTCTCACATGGAGCTAGCACAGGGTCATCTGGAAGAAAGACTGACATCCCCCAGACTGGTCATTTTGCCCATTTGATTACTGGGAGCCTCAACTGCAGTAAGTGCCCTGCAGTGACTATATACAGGACAGATATCCTCCCACTGTATGCCTGTTCTCAGAGACCCATCCACATACTTCTCCCCAACCTCCTTGACCCCAGTATTCCAATCCTGCTCTTGCTAAGTCCCTGACCTATCAAAAGTTCTACTCAGGGCATTGCTCATCACCACTGTCTCTTAGGGCCACCCTTGAGTATGTATGTAATAGTGGCCATCCACTTCTGTTGGCGCCAGGATCTTACGTAGATCCGTCCATAAACTTGGTCCATCATTGTCTTTTCTTCTTTAACTATGACAAATTTCCATGAAATCATACATAGGGTTGCAAGGAGGAGAAGAAAGGAAGTGCCTTGGGGGTCTGAGCTACTTGCTTTTACAGAGCTCTTGTGCCTTTCAGACTACACAGTTTTGGTGATTTTCTCTGTGCATTCTCAGTCGGATATTGAAAGATTTGAACTTGTTCTTTACCTTGTGAATACTCTTAGGGTCTCCAACATTAGTCAGCCTACATCATAATCTTTATAATCACCATTGTCACCTAAGTGACCTTAGTCACCTTGGTCAGCTTAGTTACTCTTAAGTGACTAAGAACGCCAGTCATTGATCTCAAAACAGTACCCTCCACCTGCATTTCACTGCTTCCACTGCCACAGTGGAAATGATGTAAGTATTTATAAGGCCACAGCAAACCACAATAAATAACGCCCTTCCTCCCACAAGGTAGCTGTATGTGTGCTTAATAAATGTGTGAGCCACTTGATCACGGAATCCTGTTTTGAGGGGCTGTTTCAGTGGGCTGCATCTGGTGCCATTTATTACCATGGTCCTGGCACAATACAAATGACACTCTGACAAGGGGACTTGTCAGAGTCCTCACTGAAGAGAATTCAGTGAGGGCACTAGTCATCCATGTGTGGCTGGGAACGTGAAGCACTCTGGGGTTACGAATGTGGAAGCCATCACCGCTCCTCCATCCGAGGCAGAGAAGAACGGAGTCATTCCCAGAATCTAGTGGGGCCTCTAGCTGGAAGAGACAGCTGGCTTCCACAGAGGAGCACAGCTGTTGTTGAGGCCTGGTTGAGAGGGGGCGCTGGGGAAGAAACACTCTGTCATCTTGCACTCCATGTCCCTGGCCTTGTCCGCCATTGGCCATCAACCTCAAGTCAGAGGGCAAGAGAGACTGCTGAAGCTGCCTACATGTCAGCCTCCAGAATCACAGAGCATGGGGACAAGGGCGACAGGTGGATCCGGAGGGTCCCAAAGAGACCACTCAGCACACGCCTCATCCCACTGCCGAGTAGTCCATCCTCCTGAGAAGGTCAGAATGGAGTTGCCTAAATGTCAGGAGGCTCCTCTTCTATGACTATTTCTGTCAATTCTTTGGTGTCCCACCTGCTAAAGGTGGAGTCTGCGTGCTCACCAAGCTGTCCTGGTACCAGGGGAGGTGGGCCAGGGATGGATGAAACTATGCTTGAAGGTTGGAAAAACAAATCATTATTTCTTTAAAGATATATTATGAAATAGAGCACAGTGTGTCTAATGTATTGTTGAACTACAGCGAATTTAGGGAGATGAGGTTTCTCTGTGGAGGAAAGGCATCGTTCCCACCTGCTGCCAGGTGGGCTTTGGGGGAAACATCCAGGAAGCACTAAAGGATCCTCATGAACATCTCCATATCTCATCACCACAGTTCCTCAGGTTCAGACTTCTCCCGGCCCCTGAGTTCCCCTCCCTTCGAGCCCGGATTCAGTTTTCACATAGCCCCAAATGGAAAAGCTTAGGTATGAGAAGGCATGAAGCCCTCTCAAGAATGCATCTGAGTTCGTGAGCCCATCACACCTCAGCCCCACCCCAAAATATCTTGAGTGGAATGCAATGCCGCCCTTGGATTGACCTCTTACTGATGAGCTGTTCCCTGGAGGGCTGCTGGCTTCACTGAGGGCAAGAGCTGAGTTTAAAAGAAAGAAAGAAAGAAAGAAAGAAAGAAAGAAAGAAAGAAAGAAAGAAAGAAAATGCAGGGGCAATGGTAAGTGGACACTGGCAGCCCTGGGTGTCACCGTGGAATAAGAAAGGGACAGTGAGGGTGAGAGGTGGCAGCAGAGAGGAGCTGGGCAGTAGGCACTGAGGGTATGGATGTGACCATGGAGGTGGTGGGACTTATCTTAGGACTTGTGCTAAACTTCATTGTTGCTGCAATAAAGCAAAAGGAAATAGACCTACATCCGTCTGGCTTGCCATTGTTTATTGGCTTGGAGTCAGGCTGCGTGCTAAGAACTAAGGACGGGACCCAGGGCGTCACTGCAGTCCTCCGCTCCACTGGCTGAGCCATCGAAGGGATGAGGGCAGCACCCAGATCAAGACAGAGGACTCTACTGGCTTGCCTGGCACTTACGTCTATCGAGCTGGGGGAGAAGAACAGAAAGCAAAGAAACAGACAGATTCATCAATTCGGATACTGATAGGCACTGTAAATAAAGAGGCTAAGGGATGGGCAGGGGCTGGCGAACTTCCCATGAAGGGTCAGATGGTAGCTCCATCTGGTCTCTGTTGCTACTTCTCAAGTGTAGTACTCACCCCTACTGCTGTGGTACAAAGGTAGCCACGGGCAGTATGTACATCAATGAACAGATCTGACCCTCCGACCATAATTTGCCAAGCCCTGCGATGGGACAAGCTGGGAGGCTTGGGAAAGATGTTAAACAAGACACCTGGGGACCTGGATAGCAATAACAACTATGATAACAACAACAACAACAACAGCAATAATAATAGAGGGGACGCCTAGATGGGTCAGCCAGTTAAGCATCCGCTTAATCCCAGGTCATGATCCCTGGGATCCTGGGATCCAGCCCCACATCAGGCTTCCTGCTTCTCCTTCTTCAGGGAGCCTGCTTCTCCCCCTCCCTCTGGCCCTCATCCTGCTTGTGCTCTCTCTTTCCTTCTCTCTCTCTCTCCGTGTCAAGTAAATGAATAAAATCTTCAAAAAAATAATAATAATCAAAAGGGCCAATCCTGGGTGGTCTGGGAGAAAAGCTGTCCAGATATGATAATGAGCACTTGCAAAAGCCCTGGGGTAGAGGACGTAGCATGTTCCCAGGACAGAATGAAGGCTGATGTGTCTGGAGTGTGTTAAACCAGAGCAGAAGACATTTGAGGTGATGTTGCCAAGGTACGAGGCCACTGAGTCTGGAGTTCCTCCAAGTATGACGGGAATCCACTGAAGGATTTTATGCAAAGTGATGATCAGAGAGGTCTGTTTCTTGTCAGAGACAAGAAAGAGAATAGTGATTTCTTATTTACAGAGCAGCTGGACAGTGTTTAGCTCACGGCGGTGTGTAATACCTTCTTGTGTATTGGTTGATAAGGCACTGTGCCTCCAAAGCCATCAAATTCAGGAATGGATGGGACCACAGGAACCCAGCTAGCACATCTCCCATATTTTAGAGACGAGTGAACTGGAGCCCAGAAAGGTTAAACGCTTTGCCCAAGATCACTCAGCAAGTCAGCGGCAGAACCGGGCCACGCACCCTAAGGAGAGAGAATATCAGCAGAGAAGCTTGGCCTGATAACAAAGCATTCGTTGTGGGAAGGGCAGGATGATTCTGGATCCAGGATGGTGATGTCACTTGGCCAGATTAGTGAGCCCAGCCCCACATGGACTTCAGTGTAAGAGTTCTGGAGAGACATAAGCTATGAGCAGCGAAGATTGCCTGGTGTTATGGAGCCAAGCAGCGGTCTTGACTGAGCAGACGTGGCCTTGGGCACGCTCGTTTTTCCAGCGCCTGCTGGCTGAAGAGTCATGGACATGGGACTCTAGTGGACGGGGCCAGAGCTGGACAAGAGGACAGTGGCAGGCACCAAATGGAAGTTATGAGAGCCTTTAATAAAGCACTAAGAGAGCACAGAGATCCTTCAGTGACCCTCTGAGAAGAGCAAAAGTATGTATTGACAGGTGAGGCCAGTGAAACATGATTTATTGCTGTCAACTGCATCCCCTTTTTATCACCCTGTCTGGTGTGCTCTCAGGAAACACGTGTCATGTTTCAAATTCGACTGAGAATGTACATACCCATACCCTTGTCCATTCAGAAAATACATGGCACCACCTTAAGTATCTATCTACTGCCTCTTCCAAAACATCGGTTTGTCTTGGAGTGAGTCCACATGGTATTAATGACCCCAGACCTGTGCCAACTAGCACGCTGCTCTGGGCGGGACTATGAGAGACAGAAGGGTCATATATTTCCTGTGGAATACAGCCAGGCGGGGCACCAGGAGGGCCATGCTCAGGGTCTTGGAGTCAGCTCTTAGGAGATGGGGCTACCCCACAAACAGGGAAGCGAGGTCTCACCAGGTTCAGACCCTGACGGCCTGCTAGGCAGGGGTAGCTTTCCTGTTTTCCCCAGGCTAGGGCCTCAAGTTCTGCCTCTTCAATGGCAAAGCTAACTTTCTATTTTTAGGGGGAAAAACTGCAATGAAATGTACTTTCCAATTTTAGGGCTCTTGCCTGGGCTCTATTTCTAGTGACCCACTGGAAAAATTTCTCTCATTCTGCATGTACATATTTGAAATCTGGCCAGTGGTTTCAGAGTCCACTCCCTGGAGAGAGTTTGCAAGAGAGAATCCATTCCAAACAATGACGGGGCCATGCTTTTAGGAGAATGCCAGTCTGTATTTTGCCCAGAAGACCTTAACCTTCATGGTGCCAACACTACTACCTTCTGCCACGGGAAATTTGAATCTGTATTTTGTTTCTCAAAGAGATTCAACTATGGCCTTGGGGCTTTCTGCTGATGAAGATGATGCAACTTTAGAATGCATAAGTAGGCAAAATCAGAGCTCCAAGAAGAATCTCAGCCCTTTTCTGACTTTCTCCCAGTGGGTTCCATTTCCGGGAGGAATCATGGACCGTGACAGAGGAGGGATTTCATGCTTTACTGTAAACAACACTGAGCATAAGATGTGCTGCATGGACCTGAATGGCCTTCACTAGAGAGGATCTCAGCCTGCCCAGGCAAGGGTGGATGGGAGGAAGCCACAGAAACCAACATCAACTGAAATGTTAGAAAATCTTTGCAGTGAGACTGGGACGGTCAGGAGAAGTCAGCTCTGTTGGCCCAAAAGGACAGTGACATAGCTGGCATTATTCAAAATGTTTCAAAAATGCTTCCACTTTTAGGAGATGGAAACTGGCCTCTCTTTCCAGGCATGGTGACTCATTTTTAACTGAAGGTATACTCAGTGAGACTGGGCAGTGCCTCTGGGAGGACCCAGAGCTTCTCAAACTGGAGTACCTATTCCCTGGGACAATGACTAGTACGCGAAGTTTAGGAAAACAGGGCATATGTTTCTGGAACATCGTTTTTACTTGCAGATCAGCAACTAAAAAATAATGTGAAATAATGTTATGCATTAAAATAATGTTAAATAATGTTATGCATCAATGAGGCCCACTGATGACCATTTCCTATGTTCTGACAGTCTTTCTCTATTGGGACAATGTCCTCTACTGAGAGTCCCACTGGAGTTCACTCTTCCATCTTCTCTTGTAGCAAGGTTATGGTCTGTGTTTTGGGCCCTGACACTCACACAAGATTTCAATTTGGCAGAAAGCCATCCAAGGAAGGGGTCTTGAGGAATCCACCTTTGGGCAACGTGGTGGCAGAGGCATCCTTTTCCACATGGGGAGTGCTGGGTATTTGGTGTCTTCTAGAGTGCAATCAGAAAGAGAAGCCCCGTCTGGAATGAGCTGTGGTGTTTGTGTTCAAGGCTGATGCCACTGGGGATTCACTGGGGCAGCCCCAGCCAGCTGGTTTGAGCAGGTTTCCTATGTAAGGAGAGCATGACGTTCTGATCTGCCTTCCCAATTCACAGTTGCCCTCAATGTCTGGTTCCACTGAAGCTAGCAAAATGGGCTCTGATGTTTCAGCCAAGAAAGGGCACTGCTTCACATGCACAGTTCATGGAGCTGAGCACAAGTTCACCATCCAATGCCAATGATATCTCACACTTGTATGGAGCATTTGAGGCTAAATCCTTTTTATTCCTTTTGGCAGTTAGGGGCATTTTGGTGGAAATGACTTGAAAATCCCTAGCCTAAGGTAAAGTATGGGGAAAAAAAGGAAATAAATGAGAGATGGGAAGGAGGCAGCACAGAGGAAAAATGAGGCACAGAAAGACAAATAAGCAAAAGAAATATTTGTGTATATAATTGCCTGCCTTAAAAAGACTGAGACATACACTACCCTGTATGTTCTGCCCATCACCCTTGTGACGGTCCCCATTTTACAGATATGGAAGCTGAGGCTACTCAGAGAGACTATGGGATTTGCCCAAGAATATTAGGCAGAAGGCAGCAGAAGCAAGTATTGAAGGAGGAACTTGTCCACCAAATCCTGTGCTTTTCCTACTCAGCCACACAATGAGCCAGATACTGTTTCCCTGTCCTGTTTTCCTCAACAGTAAAGGAAACTAAAGCCCAGAGAGTAAGAACCAGAAGGCATCTTTCCTACCCTTCTCTCCCACAACCCTTCTCTCTAAAACATGTCCCCCAACACCCTGTCCGTGCCAGGTGACCAGATCATGGTGGCCCAGAGAGGCAGCCTGGTGGTCGTGGCTCTGCTTGGGCACTGTGACTTCAGGTACTGGAATTCCGCTCTGGGCAGCAGGCACTGTCCTCAGGGGGTGTAAATAGTCCCTGTGGCTTCCAGGGTGCTCTTGGCTTTGACTGGAGCAGGAGCTCTGTTTCTTGGACCCTTGCAATCCCCTTCATTATGCAGTGTCACAGTGGCCTGGGCCTTGCAGACACATGGCTTTTTCTGATGTGACACATGCCAAAAGAGGCCTGGAAATGGGAACTGGGCCTCTGAGAGACAGCATCTCCTTCTGGAAACATGCACACTGCCCCGTGGCCTGTGTCAGCAGGATGGCTTGAGGCAAGGCTGAGAAGAAGAGGGGAGATCCGGGCCCACTGAGGGCCTTTCCCAGAGCTTCAGGCCACATGGAGTTGGGCCTGAATCCCACTTGTGAGTAGAAAGGAGAAGGCATAAAGGGGGTGCAGGAGACATCCAAAAGAGCCCAGAACCTCACTGCTAATAACTATGGCTATCATTTACTGAGTACCTAGTATATACCAGCCATTCTGTTGAGCCCTTCCCATACTCATTCTATTTGAACAAAAACCCTGAGATAGATATTATTATTATTATTATCCCTGTTTTTCAGACAAAAATGGGCTAAGGGACTTACCCAAAGTTACACTATTAGAGAATAGCAGAACAGAGATTTGAGAACAGGTCTTGCAGACTATGAAAGCCGTACTCAATTATACACTCATTAAGTACTTGGCCTTTTGAGTTCTAGATGGCTCACAAAACAAACAGACCTGTAGGAACAGTGAATTTAATAGTAACTTATAAACCTTTTGTCTCCCCTACAGTTATCTAAGGATTGTACATCCAAATCCAGGCTGAGCTGCTCAGTTGAGCTACTGGGACTCTTCCACAGTGTTAATGAAATGCCCACTGAGAGCTCTGGCTGGCGCTCTCCTGTTCCTGCAGCTTGCCAATGATGTCAAGAGATTAACCACATTGATACGGAGTAAATACAAGAGACTTGACCCTAGGATGTTCTTTATTTTGTTGCCCATATGACACCAAGTCAGTATGGGCTGATAATATTTCAGTGCTTATTTTCAAGGCTAGGTTACAGTCTCTGACATTTACAAAGCCTTTATCACTCTGCTGGAGGAAGGTGGCATAATTTTTGACACTGTGCTTAGGTGTTCACTCCATAATTCATGCCACCTCATCCCCATTTGGGGGATTACATTTCTGACTTGCAAGGAGGAGCAGAAACAGATAAGAGAGAAAATATCATGCCCCCCCCCTTTTTTTTTTATAAAAGAAGAATGCTGGCTCACAACCATGTCCTCGGTATCTGTTCGGCCCCTTGTCACCCAGCTAAAGCAGGAACAGGCAGTGACAGATGGATTTTTCACAATACATGCAAGAGGCCTAGTTCTGGGTTGACGGCTAAATGAGACTATGGAGCCAGGACAGAAAACTCAAACAATGGGATGACAAATACAGGGCCAAAGCAGAAACTGCTAGGCAATCACAGCACTCCTTGGAATCAGGATGTGACCCCTCAAATGCTCAAGAGAATGCTCTTAGCAGCCATTATGAATCAATCAGAGCACACAAGATAAGGCCTAGTTTTAAATGTAAACCAGTCTGTGTGTTCCTTATGGGGAGGGACCCTACTTTATGAACGCATTCATCTCCCCTCTATGTAACCTGATTGGTATAGTCTGGATAGCCCTCAGTGTTTGTTGAATGCATGAATGAATGAAATAGTGAATTAAGGTAGCTATTTAGAAAGATGTGACTTAGTCCTCTTCAGTGTACCCTATCTTTGATGGAGGTGCTGGAGTTTTCTGGGTACCAGACTTGTGCTTTGTTCACGTAGCTCCTCTCTTGCTACTTTAGTTCTACAATATTCCACGCTGAGCCCAAAGCTTGGGAGCTTGTACTTCAGTGTCCTAGAGATGTGTTAGTGAAATAATCCTTTGCCTACACCTTCCCTGTACCCTCCACCATATAAGTTAGACAAGACTCCGTTGAGCTTAAGCCAGAAGACCCAGTAGGATAATAGATACTGGGGTGGATTTTCTCAGCCTCTGATGACTAAGCCTTTGCTCCCAGGCCAAGCTTCTCTGCTTGACTTGTTCTTCCCTTGGGATGAATTCCCCCCCTGGGAGGTACCTCATGCAAATAACCTTTGAACAGACATGCCCTGTTAGTTCCTCAGAGTTTCCTAGTCATAACTGAATTCCAATAGCTTACACCTAATCTTTTCCTCTCCTTCTTTAGCATTACATGTGGGAGATCATATGTAATAGTTAGTTATTGCTACATAACAAACCACCTCCAAATTTGGCAGCTTTAAATAATCATTCCTTACTCCTCACAAGTCTACATGTCAGCTGGGTGGTTCTATTGGTCTGGGATGGGCTTGGCTGATGTGGGCTAGGCTCACTCATGTACCTGTGGATAGTTCGTTAGGTGACTGGGGGTAGCTGGTCTAGGATGGTCTTGGCTGGATGACTTGGCTCTCTTCCATGTATTCCTGACTTAACTTCCAGCAGACTAGCCTGGGTATGTTCTCATTATGAGTGCCAGGGTCAAAGAGGGTAAGCAGAAATGAACCAGTGCTTTTCAAGCCTCTGTTAGGGTCAAAGTTGATTACATGACCAAACCAAGAATCAGTGTGAGGGGACACAAATAAAGGGGGAGATGCAGGGAGCCATGAAAATGGGTCATGAATGCATCAATCCTACCACACTATGGAAGAGGATATAGCCTTCACCAGTGGGAAACATACGAAATAGTGCCTGGATGTGATCCTTATTCCTTTGCATGATGGGAAAAGTTTCAAATCAGTGACAGTCATACTTCAGATGAATATCTTAGGAACAAAGACCTCAACTGAAATACCCTCTGGTGTTGAGCAGGCTTTGGCCTGCATTGGTCTGCTAGGTTTTCCTCAAGGACCTCAGAAGATGAAGTAAAAATAAAGGACTTCCATGGAGAGTCAAGGGTCCCCAACCCCTTCCCTTCTGTGTTGTGTAAGTACTTCCTTTATATCCACCTGGCACAGAAAACGAGCTTCCTATCGCTCCCCATCTCTTGGCTCTTGTATCAAGATGGGAATCCTTCCACTTGTTTAGATTTCTACAGCAGCTGTCATCATCTGGTGGTTTGGATGTAGTAGGTGTCAAGAGTGGGAGCGAGGACTCATTTTTGGTGCTTCCAGAAGCTCATTTCCTATCTGGTTCCAGTGGCAACTCTTTAGCCAAAGCAACTTCTCAGTCTCAACAGGGAAAACATTCAGGAATCCTAGACTGATTATGCCTTTCTGAAAGTTAAACTCCCTTTACTCCAATCTTCAACTAGCCAAGTCCTACTGCAGATTTGATGATTTTAATGGGCTAGACTAAAATGCCTTACAAGGATTATTGAACATATCAAGATTGAAAGCTGGCAACCACCTTTTAGGGATCATCTCAATTAGAGAGATCTGAAAAAAGCAGGGGTTTTTTTGCAGGTTTTTCACTCTTTGATGAGGTTCCTTCTTTAGGAATGAACAGCAGGATTTTAAAGTCTTCTGTTCCTTGGTTGAGCAGACACACGACAAGCCCCTATTTCTTATATCCTGTGCCCTTCCAAAAAAACCTGATCCAATTCCAATCACCTTTCCCATTAATCTTGGATGTCAACTCACAACCCTTTTCTGTGCAACACTCTGGGCAATCACTCCCATTGATTCGAGCTGGCAACTGAAATGAAAAAGATTTATCGTATCGAGTAAGGATGGACCAAGGATTCTAAGGTAGAAAGAGTAAAACAGGCTATTACTATGGGTTGAATTGTGTCCCCTAAAAATTTATAGTTGTTGAAGTCCTTGAGTCTTGAGACTTTATTTGAAAATAAGCTTATTGCAAATACAACTAGTCAAGATGAGGTTATATATTTACGAAGAGTTTATACTGAAGTATATGACCTCATCTATTAAGACTAGTAACCTTATAAAAAAAACCAAATTTGCACATAGAGGCACTCAGGAAAATACCATATGAACATGAAGATAGAGCTGTATAAGCCAAGTAAGGTCAAAGATTACCAACAAACCACCAGAAGCAAGAGAAGAAACACGGAGCAGACTCTATCATAGCCCTCAGAAGGAGCCAACCTGCCAACACCTTGATCTCAGACTTCTTGCCTCTAGAATTGTGAGGTAATACATTTCTGTTTAGTCTACTCAGTTTGTCATACTTTGTCACAGAAGCCCTACAAAACTCATACACATGTCAAAGAGAATCTTGCCTATGATGAACACAGATTATTTCTGGGAGGTTCAAAGAGACAAGCAATTTTAAAACAGGAAACCAGATAGACAACCTCTCTCCCCTCAGCCATAAACCTATTTACAAATAAAGAAACCAAAGCCCAGAGACATTGTGGGGCTTAACTAGAGCCACTGAGCCAGCTCATTAGAGCTGAGATTTAAGATTAGGTCTTTTTTTTTTTTTTTGAAGATTTTTTTTTTAATTTTATTTATTTATTTGTCAGAGAGAGAGAGGGAGAGAGAGCGAGCACAGGCAGACAGAATGGCAGGCAGAGGCAGAGGGAGAAGCAGGCTCCCTGACGAGCAAGGAGCCCGATGTGGGACTCGATCCCAGGACGCTGGGATCATGACCTGAGCCGAAGGCAGCTGCTTAACCAACTGAGCCACCCAGGCGTCCCAAGATTAGGTCTTTTGACTGTCACTCTCCCATGCCTGATTTCAATGCATATTTTATTTTGTCATTTGCTTACATATACACCTCCTCTAATTGACACCTTGAAAGGAAGGACTATATTTTTGGACTGCAGCATGGTGCCTCACATGTAGCAAGCCCTCAATGATATTGGTTACTTATAGCTAATATTTCCAGGGTCTTCCACAGGGTAATCTTCATGTTGACCCAAGAAATGGTGCTTTTCCAAAAGCAATGTCGATGCTGGAGAGAGAACAGGAAAGAAGGCTCTCTATGTGTCAGGCTGTGGACAGCAACTCCCAATGGCCTGTAAGTGATCAAGCCCTAGCCACAGTCAGCCTGGGCCAGGAGGCTTCTGCTGACAATATGGCGCTCAGGGTGGAGTAAGCCGCTAAGTAGGGCCTGCCAACCACCCATAAGATCTAGGCCAGCTCCATTCCACAGCTACAAATTTATGCGTCTTCCCCAGCTGATACACTTCTTTCTTAGAGGCAAGGACCCTCTTAATTATCTCTACAGCCTCCTCGTTGCCCATAGCCTGGGGTTGGACTCCTATCACAGCAGATTCCCAGTGAGCATGTGTCAGCTTGGACAGACCTTCTATGCAGCCGCCTAGCTGTTGAACACAAGAGGAAAATTTACAAGGTGTTATTTTGCTAAAAATATACCTCTGAGGAGAATCTTATGCCTTGTTATTTGTAACTCTTCCTTTCCAAAGCCAGAAGAGTGTTGAAAGAAATCATCATCAAAATGACACTTTTCAACACTTAAAATGTCTGCCCAAGTTTTGAGAACAAAGCTTCAGTCAGTCCATTCTCTGCAGGAAAATCTCCCACAAGGCACACGTATGATGTCAATTGTACATTGCGCTTGATTTTCCATAATAAACAAGGGCTTGTAAGCGTTTAGGGTGTGGAACTCATTTTATACACATACGTATAATAAGATCATACATTTGAGATATATTACAAATCTCAAATATATTAAATGTACTTATGAGGTGACCTCATAGGACTCACATTTCACTTTTATAATTAGTTTTGGTATTTTTATGGTTTAAATGGGTTACAGTTTAAATGGGAACAGAATCTAATTTGCCTTAATTGAACTGGTAGGAAGTCAGGATTGGCTTTTTTAATGATGGCAATTCAAGACCTTCTTGGACTGTGTACAGCAGGGAGTCACTGGAGTGTGTTTGGTCTGGCTACAGAATTGTGGTGTGGGGAAATGAAATGAAATTAAATGAAATGCACCCCCAGGTACCAGTCAGGTGAGGTCTGGGTCACCAGTGGCTTGAGGTGGGGTGTAGGACCACTGGTGAGCTGAGTGCCATTGTCCCATCAGACTTCACTTATAAAACACAAATTCAGAGATAAATTAAGAAATGCAAGACCGCAGCAACATCTTGTTTGAAACTCAAGCAAGGCACCTTGAGCATGAGTCTCAGACAACCGCTCCAATTACTTTCCCATGAATCCAGTCCCACCTGGGACATTTGCTTAAGGGCTTTCTTTTTCACATGGGCTTTAATAAGTGTGTGGGTCCCACCTTAAGCGTGTAATGCTTTGATCTATGCTATGTAATAGCTTTGCTAGACTAGCTTGTAAGACCGTTGGGAGTCATCTTAATCCTTGTTCCTCCCAGAGCACACAGAACGGTGTTTTGGACACACGAGTCACTAACGGACACCACCTAAGTCATATAAGTCACAAACTGGAGTGCTGAGAGTTAAAATATTCTGTCACACATATGTGGAGTTGAATTACAGTTTCCATCATGGCGACATAGTTCATTCCTGCCCATGGATTCCCAGGCAGCGTTTGAGTTAGAAAGGGGGGAAGGGGCAATTTCAAGGCACAGTGTGGAAAAAGGGATGGAAGAGGGAGGTTTCTGAGAAAGATGCTGTTTGCTGGGTCAGAGCCTCAGTTCCCATCACTGTGATACATGCATCATAAAGCAACACTGACTCTTCAGGGAGAATTAGATAATGATGTGCACTGGAAACCATAAGAAAAATGGAGACACGCCTTAAATGTTGTGGTTAGAAGCTGGAAACCACAACCTCTCAGCTCCTTGCTATTGAGACTTCTTAATAACAAAATCCCTTCCTGACTCCATGCATAATTGACTGGAAGAGGGAGCAGGAGATGAGGTCCTTCCATCCTGAGAGGCCCAAATGCCCATTGGACTGATTCACTGGCTCCCTGCTGTTGGAGACCTTCATGGATGGAAATAGCGTGGTGCGCTTCAAGTAGAGAGGATCCTGGAGCTCTCACTTCTTGTCCTCTTACAAATACCAACCAAGCATTTTTGCACCTCAGCCAGTTGCCATAGAGACCGTGTGGGGAACACATGTAAATATTGGGCATGTGTGAGACACGCTCAGGTCCTCCAGGGCACTGTGGTTCCTCTTCCACTTGGCTTTGGTCTCTCTGGCCGAGAGCAGCAGCTTGCAGCTACATTTTAAGGCGCTGTGGTTTCGCCTCAGACTTTTGCAGCTCGTCTTTAAGGAACTCATCTGCTGGGAGGGACCTGGAAACACCCCACATTTAGATCATGAGCCCTAGGCTTGCAAGGCTTTCCTGCCACTTTTTGGTAGCATGAGTTTGCTCCACCTCTGTCTTCTCATCTGTAAAATGGGGAACATGAAGACCTGTTCATGTGGAGAGGATTAGGAGAACGAACCCAAGCTTTGTGAAGAGGAAGGTGTGCTTAGCAGCATTATTTTGTCAGTGCTGTGTACTCCCAAAGGCCTGTCAGATCGGTTCCTGATAGGTCGGTGTTCATGAGAGTTGGCAGTTGGATGGTAGTGTCCCTTCTCCGAGTCCGGGGTCTCCACATCATGCACCTCGTTCTGCTGAAGGCAGGCGGACTCACAGGAGGAATCCCAGGTCCCGGGGCTTTGCCCCCGCCTCTCTCCTTCCGATTTCCCAGGGCCTCCATGGTGATCAAGGGCCGATCACAGCCTTACAGCCACATGAGACCAGAAGCGCTCAGCCACTAATCTCTTCTGACCCTTGAAAAACACCAGGTGCCTTCTTATACCACAGACACAACCCCAAAGCTTCGAGAACTCCACAGATCTAGCAGCAAGAAGCTCTTCCTCAAAGGACACAAGGACTGGAGTATAGATGTGGGCAAGTTCTGGTTGGAATTCCAAAGTCAGCCCCTCGAATTCCAGCTCCTTGTGTGGCTTTTGTGGGGGGATGGGAGGAGGGGCGGAGCCAAGGAGCAGGGTGTTGTCCTCGATGACTGACTGTCTGATGCCACCCACGCTCTGGAGAGCTTCTTTCTCTTCAGAACGTTCCTTCCTATCTCCTTGACAACCCGACACGGTGCTGTGGTGACAAGAGGAAACAGTGCAAACAAGTGAGCCAGCTGGGCGGGGCTAGGCCAGCTGGACGGGGCGGGGCTTGCTGGGCTGGGCGGGGCCAGCTGGGCGGAGCTGGGACTTCTATGGTACCCACACCCCTTTCAGGGTTGTAGGTTGTAGCATTCATTCAGTCTAGTCTCGCAGCGACCCTGAACTGAACCCTTGGAAGCACAGCCTGGCAGATGTTCGTTGTGCTGCACAGCCAGCGTGGGGAAGCTGGGACACGGAGCCTGGGGCTCAGCCCTCCCTGCCCAGAGGTGCAGTCTGAGGACGCCAAGAGCTCACCACACAGATTGGAGGAAGAGCAGGGCAGCAAGGAGGGAGGGGAGACTAACGAACGGGCGCTGAGGGGAAAAAGACCATCTAGGCCAAGAGCTTCCCACATTCTTTTCCCTTGACACTCTACAGCGCAATACTCCCAGCTGGAAGGAAAAAAAATACAGAGAGTCCTGACTTAGGATGGTTTGACCGAATGATTTTCAACTTCACAATGGCACGAAAATGATGCACATTCAGTAGACACCATACTTGGAATTCTGAATTTTGATCTTTTCTCGGACTGGGCGTACATGGGATAATCCCGTCTGGTGCTGCTGGACAGGGCGGTCAGCTCCCAGCTCCCAGCTCCCAGCTCCCAGCTGGCCTTGCGATCGCCAGGGTCAGCAATGATAGTTACAGCCATCCAGGACCCGCATAGCCGTTCTGTTTTACACTTTCAGTACAGTCTCCATAAATTACGTAAGAGAATCAACACTTTATTTTAAAATGGGCTTTGTATTAGATGATTTTGCCCTACAGTAGGCTAAGGGATGCATTCCAAGCATGTTTAACTTAAGCTAGGCTAAGCTACAGTGTTTGGTAGGTTAGGGCTGTTACACATATTTTTTTCGACTTAAGATATTTAAAATTTATTATGGGTTTATTAGGACATATTTTCAATGTAAGTAGGAAGATCTATTTTATACGCACACACACATATAAATAATACATATATGTATCAGAATTTTCATGAAATTGAGAAGAGGGGAATAGTAGCATCTTGTGGAGGTTCTTTGGTTGTTGTTCTGTTTACATTCACTTTGTCAGGAAAGGAAAGAATGAAAAAGTGAGGCATTGAGAGAGGGAAGGCATGCAATTGACAATAACCAGTAGGAGCAAGCTGAGAACTCATTTATTCAACTAATAAATGCTTTATGAGCATTCACTATATCCCAGGGCCTGTTTTAGGAATTGGGGATACAGCAGTACACAAAATAGAAACTCTGCCCTCATTGAGCTCATGTTCACGTGAGAGAGGCAAACAATAAGAATGACAAATTTCTTCCTCTCTGGTTTCACCTTGTTTCATTTTTCCCTCCCTTCCCTCATGATCCTCTGTCTTATTTCTCAAATTCCTTGTATCAGTGAGATCATATCCATAAGAGACTCTCAAGCTCAGGAAACAAATTGAGGATTGCTGGAGGGGAAACAGATGGGAAGGATGGAGTGCCTGGTTGATGGACATTGGGGAGGGTATGTGCTATATAAGAAAAAAATAGATTGTGTAAGAAGTGGGTCCTGAAACTAATATTACACTATGTGTTAACTAACTGGAATTTAAATTTAAAAACTTAAAGTGCTATTAAGACAAAAAAAAAAAAGAATGACAAATTTCTAAAGAAATGACAAAATTACAAAAAAAAAATTCCGAATAAGTAAAATACATTGTACGTGCACACATGCAAAAAGCAGAAGGAGAGGAGGAGATCTTCGAGATTTCCCATCTAGGATAACGCAACCGGGGGTCCTCACTGCCAAAGGGGCATCTGAATCAAGTCCTGGCAGATAAAGATGTCAGCTGTGGTGGTATCTGGGGCAAGAATATTTGAGACCAACAGGAGGCCACTGCAGTGAAAGGAAGGGGATGTATGGAGGAGAGAGGGTGGGGTGCGGCTAAATGTCAGGTCAAGCAGGGTCATGGCACCACTGAAGGTATTTGGGCTTTCCCTGTGAGTGAAATGAGGAGACATCAGAGGGTCTTAAGCAGAGAAGGGACACAAGCTGACTTCTGTTGAAGGGTCACGGGGCAGTCTCATGGGGGATAGACTGGGGTTGGAAAGGCCGCTGATACCGAGTCTGAAGTCTGCTCTCACTTGGTTAGGGAGGGGAACTGGAAAGTGCTCAAGAGGTCAAGGCAGTAACACCACCAAAACTTGCTCTTGCATGATCAGAAGGGCTGAGAAACTGGAAACGAGATACTTCGGGTGTGATTCAGTGCTAATTGATGGTATTCATGCACAACCTAAAATCATCTTGATTATCACCAGTGGTTTATCTCCCATCTCTTGGAAAATGTGGTCAAGAGAGCAGCCAAACATTGACTGTACATGGATCTATAATGTATCCAGTCCATGGACCTTCTCTGCAGGAAGCTGCTGTCCAGATATGACTTAGGAGAAGCTAAGCCTGACCTCTCCTTAACTTCATTTCTTGGGCTAAAATAAAAAATGTAAAATGTTTTATTCAAGTACAATGGGGTTATCAGTTGATTAACAGACAGGTGAAACTCTCTAGCTTCTTTGTTTTATATTAAAAAAAAACAATCCTACAGAATTTAGAGGAAAAGACTAGACACTCAGTCAGCACATCTCGGACTCTTCTACTCTTCCCAAGTCTCCTAACATAGTGGCTAGGTCTTTGGTTGGTGGAGGTGTCATTATTATGTGGCCATGGGGGTGGAAAATAGCATGGTGAACTCTGGTGTTGTTTCACCAGAGTTTTGGGCTCCCCTGCTGGGTTTCTGGGCCTGTTTAGTCTGTGCTAGTGTCCCCGGTTGCCCCTGGTCGACTTTGTTTTATGATATGCAATGGCATGGAACATCGAATCTGCCCTTGCCTCTAGCAATCACACTGCCTGATCTCACTGGCCTCCATTTCCAAACCTCAGGCTTCTGCATTGCCAGTGATCCCTGACCTTCAGCAGAGCACACTGGAATACCAAGTTCCCTCCATTGTTAATGCTGCCCTGTCCCACTCAAGCCATGGGAGACATGGTGCCAAGACAAATGTGGGGCTTCTCCTAGGTGCTTTCAGACTCCTCCAGCTTATAGAGAAAGTAGGTCACTAGCCCCAATATTGTTAGTCTCCCCCTACCTTTCTGAATGCAAGCATGGTTCACCTCCCAACAAGGCTTGACCCCCAAGGAGGAGGCAAGGCACCCTAATATGTAAAGGTCTTACCCTGCCTCCACATCTCTTCTCATTTCCATACTGTCCTTGGCAGGAAAGAGTATGCCTTTCCCAGCCTTCCTTTCTGGTAAGAATGTTACCCTCAAAATATCATTTCCTTTGCTAGATTGCCACCTGGCCTGCCCACCTGTGCCCAGAGCAGCAGACACTGGGACAGAATTAAGAAGGTAGGATGTTTCTTGGGTAGTGATCTTTGTGAAGATAAAAGGCGGAGAAACCAAGATTGGACAGGGAGAGCCTCAGACCATTCTAAGTTTTGGCCAGCTCAATGGGGAATTCCAGAACACAGATCACTCATTAGAGGAAGCCCATACTGAAAAGAAATGGCCAGGCCTAGCCCCCACTATCACTCAGCCATTGGCAGGGGATGCCCCGGGAAGATCATGGCCCTCCTGCTCAAAATTGAAGCAGATCCTAGGGTGCTAATATCTGGAGGCTATAAGCTAACTACATAAGTTACAGCTGACCGGCAAATTCTTTCTTGAAGGAAGACCCAAATGGCATCCAATACTGCCATCATGGTGGAAGGGTTGCTAGACATATGATCGATGGGCGGGAATGGTAGCATCATATCAGTTTAATATTTTCTACAGCTTACATATTACCCAAGCTCCTAAAGTCATCACGGAGCATAATCTTTGCCCACATCCTCTTCACTGCAGGTGAGGTTTACCCATTGGCCGCAGCATAGCGCAATCACGCGGATTTAGCTTCTCCTGAGCCTCTCCCAAGAACATCTGCACAGAACACAATGTTCGCATACTAACCCTCAGAGAGCCTTCTGCTTTTTATCTGAAGATTTCAGAAAAAAGACAAATCCCCCAAATGCCCATTTTAATTCAATGTTTGGAACCATCAAGTGCTCAGCAGTTAATCTAAATCCCCATGTTTTGTTTTGTTTGTTTGTTTTATCAAGACAGCATTCTGTGTGCTGTGGGGGAAACTTCAGAGGTTTCTCAAGAGCAAACTAATGGTGATGGGGGCCTACAGATCTTTAGCAAAAAAACTTTCTGTGAGTCAGAAGACTATCATTCAACTGTCTGTTCACCAGGTTTCCTTCCTGTGAGTCACGTTAAGAAGCCTGACTTCTTCTTTCTTAGTTTTCAGCCCTTTTCTGGTTCAATCAATGGCAGTTGAAACCATATTATAATTCTTGGAAGTGTTGGCCCTCTCTCTCAGGCAGCCCTTGGAAAGGAAGTGGTGTAGCGGAACTAGGAAGAGGCAAGGAAGAAGTCTGTATGTGGACAGAGGGAGAAGCCAGAAAAAAAAAGACTAGAGGAGAAACTGAAGGACTAGAAATGTCTTGCTGCCCCAGAAGTCAAAATATTTAGTCATGATTTATCACAAATTGGTGGCCAGTTTCCTAGGAATGAATGATGTTGCCAGAAAAAACACAGGATTCCAGTTAAATTTGAAATCCAAATAATTTTTATTATAAATAGGTCCACTGAAATATTTCAGACATATGTGTATTAAGACTTTTTTCATTGTTTATCTGAAATTCAAATTAAACTCAATGTCATGTATTTTTATTTTTGAAATCTGAAACTCAAATTAAACTCAATGTCCTATATTTTTATTTTTGAAATCTGGCAATCCTACCCAGGAGAAATTTCAATCTCATTACCTTGGGTTGATGAGGGTGACAATCTACCATATTGAAGAGGAAATAGAGAAGATAACACCATGTTCCTACTTTTTAGAAGAAAGATCCAAATTATTTGGACTTGATGGTTCCTTCTTTCCGGAACAGCCTCTGCCTTCCAGCTCTGTGGAGCACTAAGCAACTGAAACTGACCATTGGTTCAAACCTCCCAGCAGGTCACTGAAATTGGACTTGTTGCCCTAGACTTGGTATCTTCCATAACTAAGGTAAGCTTGAATCCCAAAATTCTACTGAGCCTCATTCCTGATTTAATTCCCACCATGTTGTTCCTGACAATTGGAGAGATTTTGCCTTGGGTTCTGCATATACCTGAGGTACTAAACTCTAGAACATTCGGTTGTGGTTTTGACATCCAGTCTATACCTTACCATTTGACTCTTTTCCCTCAACCCATGCCTAGGGTGTGTCTTTAAACCAAACACATCAACTGGGACCACAATGCTGACTCCAACCCTCATTATCTTACAGAACAGGAGTTGCCAAACATTTTGTGCTAAAAGGTCAGATAGAAAAAATTGGGGCTTTATAAACCCTACATTCTATATCAATTGTACCACTGTAGCATGAGCAAATAAATGTGTGTTCTAATAAAATTTACAAAAACAGATCATGAGCCAGATTTGGCCCACAGACCATAGTATCTAGAAAATCCTGTGATCTTGCTCCTCTTGCCCAAAAGTTTCCATTTAGATATAGATGCTGGCCTAGGGGCTCTTTTTTATCTGATGCTATGTTGGTGGCTGCTCCATGCCCCCATTAGGGGGTAGTCCTATTTTACAATCTTGGTGCCCTAGTCTTGGGCCTGGCAGTTCCCAGCTTTCTTCTCTTTTCCTCCACCAGTCTCTGAGGTCCCGGCATGTCTTGAGGATGAGCACACTCAAGTGAGTCAACTTCTGCTTTTGTTTCCATGCTACAACCAGGACCCACCCTCTTTCTTTCCACAAACACTATCTCAAAGACTTAGTTGCCTGTGCTTTGGACTGGTTCTGTCTCTTCTACCTGAGGAATCTTTATCTTTCTATCACTTCTGCATAATAAGTCAATGAAACTACCAACAAGAGCTAAGCATGGTTTGTCTTGTAATAGCTATGGATTTAGAGAAAACTTTTCTCTCTTAGATAATTTAAAAAAAGCTCTGGCAGAAGCAGGGAAAAGCAGCCAGTACAGCCTCAGGGCTACCCATGTAGTATGTCAGGATGAAGAAAAATCAACATTATAAATTGTATTGATCCTGCTATTAGAAGTAATAATATGACCTTGGAAAGACCTTATTATGGTGTGAAAATACTAGGTAGATTTCATAAGCAACTCAATACATGCATGAATAAATCCACTTATTCACAAGGGTACAACTTTGGGACCTAATGAATGAATGTTAAAAATAAACTTTTAAATAAGAAAAGGACAAGAACTTTGAAAAAACTGTGCACAAAAATCTTGTCAATAATGTTGACTAACACTGGCTGCTGCTGCTCTGGGTTAGTCTGACCACCTTGTTCTACATATCTTTTTACTTTATGGGGTAGGTATTTCTCTCAAAAGTTGAGTGCAGTTAAAGGTTTTGTAAGTCAAATACTATTTTAAATAGTTCTAATTTTGGAGCCTTCCTTCCCTCATTAAAAATTTGTTTCTATTTGTTTTATTTAATTATAACAAATTTCCAATAACTATTATATCCCCCAAACTAAAACTCTCTATACTTTCTTAGGAAAGAGTAGCTTTGAATTATCTTTTTGATAATTATCTGAACTCCTTCAAACCAATCAAATGTTACAATTAATTTTGGTGACTTTGGAAGAAATTGAAAACAATCAGATTTTTACATTACAGTTATTCTGTGGTTTGATTATAGCTGATTGTGTCAGACAGATGCTCAACAAATACTACTTGAGCTAGAGTTCTGTAATCGTTATAATCAATGGCCAAAACTTTATTATCATAGACTTTTAAAAATAGGTGTATTTTTGACAATTGTCCTACAATGAACTGCACACATTTAAAGCATAGTTTGATAAACTTTGACATATATATAGACGCATGAAACCATCACTACCATCAAGATAAAGAACACATTCATCACCTACAAAAATTGCTCATGTTCCTTTATAATCCCTCCTTCCCATCTTTCCCTTTCTGTCCTTCAACCCCATGCCCAAACAATTACTAATATGACTTATGCATTTTCTAGGATTTTATATAAATAGAAGCATATATTATTTCATTGAGTAAAATTATTTTGATATCATTCCATTTGAAATGTGCATCAATAATTCATTCCTTTTTGTTGCTGTGTAATCACTTCATATACCTGTTGATGGACATTTGAATTGCTTCCACTTTGGGGTTATTAAAAATAAAACTGCTAGGCCAGGGAGGAGTCAAGATGGTGGAGGAGTAGCAGACTGAGATGACATCAGGTAGCAGGAGTTCAGCTAGATAGTTATCAAAACATTCCGAACACCTATAAACCCAAAAAGAGATCGAAGAGAAGAAGAGCAGCAATTCTAGAAACAGCAAAGTGACTACTTTCTGAAAGGTAAGATGTGTGGAGAAGTGAACCCAAAGCAATGGGAGGATAGGCTGTGGTGGGAGGGGCCAGCTCCCGGCAAGCAGCGGAGCAATGGAACACAAAATCAGAACTTTTAAAGGTCTGCTACACTGAGGGAGCCAAGCAGGGGTGGAGATCTCACAGGAACAGTGTGGTCTCAGGTCCTGCGGGGTCACAGAAGGATCAGGGGTGTCTGAGTGTAGCAGAGTTCACAGGTATCAGAGCAGGGAAGCCCCCTATAGAGACAAAGCTGAGGAGTGAGCTCTCAGCTGGGGGTTACCTTAAACTGTGATCTGCAGCACAGTCAAACCACTGCTCTTTAAGCAGGAATCCCACAAGGGGCAGATCCTGGGAAACTCACTTTCCTCCTCTGGAGGCAGGAATCTGCTAGGTTTGGAGACTCCGAACAGGGCTGTGTGCCAGAGACAGAAATGCTTGGTCACAGTCCAGGTGAGCTCAGAGCATGGCCAGAGACCAGGGAGACAGGAGTGATTGAGCACTTTTCTCCAAGGGCGCACTGAGGAGTGGGGCCCCGAGCTCTTGGCTCCTCCGGGCCGGAGATTGAGAGGCTGCCATTTTCATTCCCATCCCCCAGAGCTCTACTGAATGCATTCAGGGAACAAAAGCTCCTGAGAGCGAACCCAAGCAGATTACTTAGCCCAGCCCCTGGCAAGTGCGGTGCAATTCCACCTCCGGCAAAGACATTTGAGAATCACTGCAACAGGCCCCTCTCCCAGAAGATCGCAAGAACATGCAGCCAAGACCAAGCTCACTGATCAAGGAGAATAGTGGAATTCCAGAGGAGGGGAAAGCAAAGCATGGAATTCATGGCTTTCTCCCCATGATTCTTTGGTCTTGCAAAATTAGTTAATTTTTCTAATTTTTTTTCTTATTCTAAATTTTTAACTTTTCCTCTTTCCTTTTTTAATGTTTTTTAACTAGTTTATCTTAACAATACCTTTCTTAAAAAAATCTTTTTAAGCTTTCATTATTATACTCGTATTTTATCCTTCATTGTATCTAACTTTATTTTTTTATATACAAATAGGGTTTTTTCTTCTAAAAATTTTTTGGGATACAATTTCTTCTAATAGATCAAAATATGCCCTAAATCTAGCACAGGGCTTTGTTCTAGTCTCCAGCCTGAGCAAATTCCCTCCACTTTCTATTTCTTTCTTTTTCCAACCAACTTATCTTATCAATTCCTTTTTTAGACTTTTTTAAAATTTTCATCTTTAAAGTCATATTCCATCCCCTCATCATGTTTTTCCTTATTTTTGTATATATATAAGTTTTTATTTCTTTAAAATTTTGGAAGGTAGTTTCTTCTCAGAGTCCAAAATACACCCAAAATCAAGTGGGTGGCTCTGTTCTATTCACCAGTCTAATATATATATATATATATATATATATATAATATATATATTTAATTTAAACAATTTTTTTAAACTTCTTTTTACCCCCTTTCTTCTCCCCTGACTTTGGGGTCTCTTCTGATTTGGTTAGTGTACATTTTTCTGGGGTCTTTGCAACCCTTTTAGTATTTTATTCTCTCGTTCATATAGTCTTATCTGGATAAAATGACAAGGCAGAAAAGCTCACCACAAAAAAAAAGAACAAGAGGCAGTATTGAAGACTAAGGATCTAATCAATATGGACATTGGCAATATGTCAGATCTAGAGTTCAGAATGACTATTCTCAAGGTGCTAGCCGGGCTTGAAAAAGGCATGGAAGATATTAGAGAAACCCTGTCTGGAGAAATAAAAGCCCTTTCTGGAAAAATAAAAGAACTAAAATCTAGCCAAGCTGAAATCAAAAAAGCTATGAATGAGGTGCAATAAAAAAATTGAGACTCTTACTGTTAGGATAAATGAGTCAGAAGAGAGAATTAGTGATATAGAAAACCAAATGATGGAGAATAAAGAAGCTGAGCAAAAGAGAGAGAGACAACTACTGGGCCACAAGGGGAGAATTCAGTAGATAAGTGATACCATAAGACAAAATAATATTAGAATAATTGGGATTCCAGAAGAAGGCGGGGGGCAGAAAGTATATTGGAGTGAATTATTGTAGAGAATTTCCCCAATATGGCAAAGGGAACAAGAATCAAAATCCAGGAGGCACAGAGAACCCCCCTCAAAATCAATAAAAATAGGTCCACACCCTGCCATCTAATAGTAAAACTTACAAGTCTTAGTGACAAAGAGAGAATCCTGAAAGCAGCCTGTGACAAGAAGTCTGTAACATACAATGGTAAAAATATTAGATCGGCAGCAGACTTATCCACAGAGACCTGGCAGGCCAGAAAGAACCGGCATGATATATTCAGAGCACTAAATGAGAAAAACATTCAACCAAGAATACTATATCCAGCTAGGCTATCATTGAAAATAGAAGGAGAGATAAAAAGCTTCCAGGGCAAACAAAAACAAAGAATTTGTAAACACCAAACCAGCCCTACAGGAAATATTGAAAGGGGTCCTCTAAGCAAAGATGGAGCCTAAAAGTAGTAGACCAGAAAGGAATAGAGACAATATACAGTAACAGTCCCTTACAGGCAATACAATGGCATTAAATTCATATCTATCAAGAGTTACCTTGAATGTAAATAGGCTAAATGCCCCAATCAAAAGACACAGCATATCAGAATGGATAAAAAAACAAAACCCATCAATATACTTTCTACAAGAAACTCATTTTAGATGCAAAGACACCTCCAGATTTAAAGGGAGGGGCTGGAAAGCATTACCATGTTAATGGACATCAAAAGAAAGCTGGGGTGGCAATCCTCATATCAGATAAATTAGATTTTAAGCCAAAGACTATAATAAGAGATGAGGAAGGACACTATATCATACTCAAAGGGTCTGTCCAACATGAAGATCTAACAATTTTAAATGTCTATGCCCCTAACATGGGAGCAGCCAACTACATAAACCGATTAATAAAAAACCAAAGAAACACATTGACAATAATACAATAATAAGTAGGGGACTTTAACATCTCCCTCACTGAAATGGACAGATCACCCAAGCAAAAGATCAACAAGGAAATAAAGGCTTTAAATGACACCTTGGACCAGATGGACATCACAGATATATTCAAAACATTCCATTCCAAAGCAACAGAATACACATTCTTCTCTAGTGCACATGGAATATTCTCTAGAATAGATTACTTCCTGGGTCACAAATCAGATCTCAACCGGTACCAAAAGATTGGGATCATTCCTTGCATATTTTCAGACCACAATGCTCTGAAGCTAGAACTCAATCATAAGAGGAAAGTTGGAAAGAACCCAAAAACATGGAGGCTAAAGAGCATCCTTCTAAAGAATGAATGGGTCAACCAGGAAATTAAAGAAGAATTGAAAAAATTCATGGAAACAAATGAAAATGAAAACACAACAGTTCAAAATCTGTGGGGCACAGCAAAGTCGTCCTGAGAGGAAAATATATAGTGAAACAAGCTTTTCTCAAGAAACAAGAAAGGTCTCAAATACACAACCTAACCCTACACCTAAAGGAGCTGGAGAAAGAACATCAAAGAAAGCCTAAACCCAGCAGGAGAAGAGAAATAATAAAGATCACAGCAGAAATCAATGAAATAGATACCAAAAAAACTAGTAGAACAAATCAATGAAACTAGGAGTTGGTTCTTTGAAAGAATTAATAAGACTGATAAACCTCTGGCAAGACTTATCAAAAAGGAAAGAGAAAGGACCCAACTTAATAAAATCATGAATGAAAGAGTAGAGATCACAACCAACACCAAAGAAATACAAATAATTATAAGAACATATTATGAGCAACTATACACCAGCAAATCTGACAATCTGGAAGAAATGGATGTATTCCTGGAGACATATAAACTACCAAAACTGAACCAGGAAGAAACAGAAAACCTGAACAGACCCATAACCAGTAAGGAGATTGAAGCAGTCATCAAAAATCTCCCAACAAACAAGAGCCCAGGGCCAGATGGCTTCGCAGGGGAATTCTATCAACATTTAAAGAAGAATGAATACCTATTCTCCTGAAACTGTTCAAAAAATAGAAATGGAAGGAAAACTTCCAAACTCATTTTATGAGGCCAGCATTACCTTGATCCCAAGACCAGACAAAGACCCCATCCAAAAGCAGAATTACAGACCAATATCCTTGATGAACACAGATGCGAAAATTCTCACCAAAATACTAGCAAATAGGATCCAACAGTACATTAAAATGATTATTCACCACAAGCAAGTGGGATACAATACATTAATAAAAGAACAAGAACCATCTGATACTCTCAATCGATGCTGAAAAAGCATTTGACAAAGTACAGCATCTTTTTTTGATCAAAACTCTTCAAAGTGTAGGGATAGAGGGTACATACCTCAATATCATCAAAGCCATCTATGAAAAACCCACAGCAAATATCATTCTCAATGGAGAAACACTGAGAGCTTTTCCGCTGAGATCAGGAACACAGCAGGGATGTCCATTATTACCACTGCTATTCAACATAGTACTAGAAGCCCTAGTCTCAGCAATCAAACAACAAAAAGAAATTAAAGGCACCCAAATCGACAAAGGAGAAGTCAAACTATCACTCTTTGCAGATGATACAATACTTTATGTGGAAAACCCAAAAGACTCCATTCCAAAACTGCTAGAACTCATACAGAAATTCAGCAGTGTCAGGATATAAAATCAATGCACAGAAATCAGAAATATTGCATTTCTATACACCAACAGCAAGACAGAGGAAAGAGAAATTAAAGAGTTGATCCCATATTTACAATTGCACCCAAAGCCATAAGATACCTAGGAATAAACCTAACCAAAGAGGCAAAGAATCTGTACTCAGAATACTATAAAATACTCATGAAAGAAATTGAGGAAGACATGAAGAAATGGAAAAATGTTCCATGCTCATGGATTGGAAGAACAAATACTGTGAAAATGTCTATGTTACCTAAAGCAATCTACACATTTAATGCAATCCCTATCAAAATACCATCCATTTTTTTCAAAGAAATGGAACAAATAATCCTAAAATTTATATGGAACCAGAAAAGACCCCAAATAGCCAGAGGAATGTTGAAAAAGAAAGCCAAAGTTGGCAGCATCACAATTCCAGACTTCAAGCTCTATTACAAACCTATCATCATCAAGACAGCATGGTACTGGTACAAAAACAGACATATAGAACAATGGAACAGAATAGAGAGCCCAGAAATAGACCCTCAACTCTATGGTCAACTAATCATCAAAGCAGGAAAAAATGTCCAATGGAAAAAAAGACAGTCTCTTCAACAAATGATGTTGGGAAAATTGGACAGCCACATGCAGAAGAATGAAACTGGACCATTTCCTTACACCTCACACAAAAATAGACTCAAAATGGATGAAGGACCTCAATGTGAGACAGGAATCCATCAAAATCCTTGAGGAGAACACAGGCAGCAACCTCTTCCAACTCAGCCACAGCAACTTCCTCCCAGAAACATCGCCAAAGGCAAGGGAAGCAAAGGCAACAATGAACTATTGGGATTTCATCAAGATCAAAAGCTTTTGCACAGCAAAGGAAACAGTCAACAAAACTAAAAGACAACTGTCAGAATGGGAGAAGATATTTGTAAATGATGTATCAGATAAACAGCTAGTTTCCAAGATTTATAAAGAACTTATCAAGCTCAACACCCAAAGAACAAATAATCCAATCAAGAAATGGGCAGAAGACATGAACAGACAGTGCTGCAAAGAAGACATCCAGATGGCCAACGGACACATGAAAAAGTGCTCCACATCACTTGGCATCAGGGAAATACAAATCAAAACATCCTCACACCAGGTGAGATACTACCTCACTCCAGTTAGAATGGCTAAAATTAACAAGTCAGGAAATGACAAATGCTGGCAAGGATGCAGAGAAAGGGGAACCCTCCTACACTGTTGGTGGGAATGCAAGCTGGAAAACAGCATGGAGGTTCCTCAAAAAGTTGAAAATAGTGCTACCCTGCCACCCAGTAATCACACTACTGGGTATCTACCCTAAAGATACAAATGTGGTGACCCACAAGGGCACGTGCACTCAAATTTTTATAGCAGCAATGTCCACAATAGCCAAACTATGGAAAGATCCTAGATGTCCATCAACAGAGGAATGGATAAAGAAGATGTGGTATATATATATACAATGGAATACTATGCAGCCATCAAACGAAATGAAATCTTGCCATTTGCAATGACATGGATGGAACTAGAGGGTATAATGTGAGCGAAATAAGTCAATCAGAGAAAGACAATTATCATATGATCTCCCTGATATGAGGAATTTGAGAGGCAAAGTAAGGGGTTTGGGGGGTAGGGAAGGCAAAAATGAAACAAGATGGGATCGGGAGGGAGACAAAGTATAAGAGACAATCTCACAACAAACTGAGGGTTGCCAGGGGAAGGGGGTAGGGAGAGGGTGCTTGGGTTACAGACATTGGGGAGGGTATGTGCTATGGTGAGTGCCATGAAGTGTGTAAGCCTGATGATTCACAGACCTGTACCCCTGGGTCTAATAATACATTATATGTTAATTTTTAACAAGTAAAAAAAAATTTAAAAACATAAAACTGCTAGGTCTTTATATGATTATATGCTTTCATTTATCTTGGGCAAATATCCAAGAATAGAATGGCTGGCTCACACACTAGGCATGTGTTTAACTTTTTCACAAACAGTTGAACTCTTTCCCAATGTTTATACTACTTTGAATTCCCACTAGTCTTCCTGTGTGAGAGTTCTAGTTTTCTACATCCTCATCAACATGTGGTATGGCCAACATTTTTCATTTTAGCCGTTCTAATATGTGTGTAGTGATATTTCAATGTAACGTAATTTGCATTTCCCTAAAGACTGATGATGTTGAGAACTTTTTCATTTGCTTATTTGGCATCTGATATTTTATATGGTAAATTGTTCAAATATTTCCCCATTTCTAATTTTATTTATTTTTGAAAGATTTTATTTATTGAAAAAGAGAGATTGAGTGGGAGAGATAGCACATGAACACAGGTAGAGGAAGATGGAGAGAGAAAGAAGCAGACTCCCAGCTGAGTGCAGAGTCCCAATTGAGACTTGATCCCTGGACCCTGAGATCATGACCTTAGCCAAAGTCAGATGGTTAACCAAGTGATCCACCCAGGCATCCCTCCTCTATGTACATTTAGAACCTTACCAAACAATATTACCATTTTTGCTTCAATTATCAAACATAATTTAGAAATCTCTAAAGGAGAAGGAAAGTTCATTCTATTTATTCATAGGTGTGTTTCCCATGTCCATTCTTCTTTCCTGGTGTTCCATGATTCCTTCTTTTATTATTTCTTTTCTGTTTACAGAAATCCCTTTAGCCATTCCATTCTTTCAGGGTAATGCTAGTGACAAATTCTCTTGTTTTTCTTTGTCTGAGAACGTCTTGATTTCCTCTTTGTTACTGAAGGATATCTTTGCTGAATATAAGATTTTGTGTTGACAATTCTTTTCTTTTAGCACTTGGAAAATATGTTACTTCATTTTGTCCTCCATGGTTTTTGATAAGAAATCCACTGCCATTTGAATGTTTTTCCCTTTGAAGTTAAGGCACTGCTTCTCTCTCATTGTTTATAAGATTCTTTGTTTTTAGTTTTCAGAGCTTTGACTGTGGTGTATCTTAGTGTAAATTTGAGTTATCTTGTTTTGGAGTTTTCTCAGTTTCTTGAATCTGTGGATTTGTATCTTGTGCCAAATTTGAGAAATTTCCAACCTCTAGTATGTATGTATGTATGTATGTATTTTTTACCCCTGCTCTCTTTCTTTGATGACATGAATGTTAAATCTTTTGTTCCGGTCTTACTGACCCTGAGGATCTGTGGTTTTTTGTTTTTTTTTTTGTTTTTTGTTTTTTTTTGCATTTCCCAGGATATACCTCTGTTTTTCAGTTTGGGTAATTTCTATTGCTTCATCCTCCAGTTCACTGATTCTTTTGTCCTCCCCACTCTTCTGTCAAGCTCATCTGCTGAGTTTTTATTTCAGACATCATATTTTTCAGTTCTAAAATTTCCATTGGATTCTTCATATTTTGTATTTATTTCCTGAGATTTTCTATTACTTTTCTGAGATATTCCATATTCTCATTTGTTTCAAATATGTTCCTAATTGCTCCTTGGAGCATTTTTATGAAGACTGCCATACAATTGTCAGATAATTCTTATATCCTGTCATCTGGGTGAGGGTATTCATTGATTTTATTTTTTCATTCAGTTTGAGATCTTCCTGGTTCCTTGCATGATGAGTGATTTGTATTGAAACCTAGACAATTGAATATTATAAGACTCTGGATCTTATTGAAGCCTTCTGTTTTGGCTGGCTTCCACTGACACCTTTCTGGCAGGAGAATAGGGTAGGGCCACTGCCTCATTGCCATCTTTCCCACTTGACCTCTTTTGATATCCAAGGGGGATTCCTCATTATTGCTGGCCAAAGGTGAGTGTTCCAACTCTCTACTAGGGCTCACTGATATCTCCCTGGTTAGATGGAGTAGGAGTGTCTCATTACTGTTTCCCAGGTAGCCTCCATTGGTACCATAGGAAGAGTGGCCCCACACTGCCACAGTGAAAGGGCTGATTCTTCACTAGGCCTCCTCTAACAGCACTCCTGTTTGGGGGAAGAGTGATGGCACCTCCTTACTGCTGAGTGGGGAGCAGGGCTAGGCTTCTTTCTGGTCTCCACTGATACTGAAATAGGGTACTAATTACCACCTGGCAGAATGAAAGTCCTGCTTCCCTACTTAGCTTTTGCTAACATCACCCTGAGAGGGAGTTGGGGAGTTAAGGGTATAGTGTTAGGGGGTCTTGCTACAGCCTGGTGAGGGTGGAGTCTAAGCTTTCCACTGGATCTTTACGGGTATGAATGGGAGTGGAGTCATAGTTTTCCTTGTGGTGTTTGGCTAAAGTAGAGCAGTTATTATCTAAAAGTTCTCTATCTTCCTAGGCTATTCATTTCCTACAACTTTAGCCAGAGGGAGTAGACTTCTATTGTGTTTTTTGTTTTGTTTTGTTTTGGTTTGGTTTGGTTTTTTTTGGTCTGTGCCTGTTGGCATTTCTAGTTTGCCAGCTTTTCAGCTCCAAGTCTGGGGGATATATGAGATGAAAACTCCCCAATGTTTTCTTCCATAGGTCCCAATCAATGTTCCCAGATCATCTGCCTTCTTCTCTCCCATTTTAGAGTCTTCTTAAACTTTTTTGATATATATTCTCCAGGGTTTTGTTGTTGTTGTTGTATTTTTCACTTGTTCCTCCAGGGAAGCATAGGGAAAAATATACCTCCTTCATCTTCCATAAGTGGAGTCACTCATTTGGTTTTGTTTGTTTATTTTGGAATTATTCTCAATTTTTTGTGAAAAATAATTTGTTCCAGCAGTAATATTTTTGTTCTAGGTTTAAAAGAACTACATGGTACTTCATTTGAAAGCAGATAGTCACTTTCCAGTTTACTAAACCCTTCATATTGGGTTTTCTTAAAGTGTTACATGCTTGTGTTCAGAGAAATAGTTCTTTTGATGACAGTATATTCTACTAGGCAACTTAGCCGCATAATCACTCCCCCAAAAGATTCTTTGCATGACAGCTGTTGTTCTGACATGGGCTCATCCCCAGAAGTGTTGCATTCAGCAGTAAGTTCTAGATGCAATTATGGTTGATCAGAAAATACAAAAGAGATGATTGTATCAAGAAAAAATTACTCTACAGTAGAGAACCATCTTCATTGGCCTTTCTAGGTGGACTGGCCACTGGCTGCTGTGTTACCTACAATGGTCAGCTGATTCTTTCCCCATTTCTTCCAACCACAGATCTTCTCAGCCCAAACATGTTCTATGTCCACCCAGTTTTCACTAAGAGGATTATGTACTGGTTAAATTTAAGAGTCAGATTCAAACTCGACTTGTGTGATTTTTCTCACTCCCACTCTTGCAGCTGGATATATACCAGACCCTGTGACTTAGCACCTATAGGAAGGGGGGGGGGAGATGGGAGGGAAGGAGAGAGGAGAGGAGAGGAGAAAAAGAGAAGAGAAGGAAAAGAAGAGAGATGTATGGCTTCTCCCCAACAAAGGATGCTGAGTAGCTCAGCTGGAAAGACCATTACACTAGCTCACAAGGGAGAGTGTTAGTCCAAGTCTGAGATGCATAGCAGGCAGGTTGAGGACCAAATTAGTTGATAGAAAGTTTTCCCAGGGTGGGACTAGTAGGCAGCAAAGGTGCTAAGGATACCATCAAGATGACAGTGGACATGGAAGGACTGAAAATCAGTTCAGGAACTAGACTTAAAAACATGATTTAGTCAATGTGGTGTCCCTCTTATGCTAAGCTTGATGTGTGTTGTGAGGGGAAGCAGCGCTTGTAAGAGTCCACATTTTTCAGTAGTGACAAAGAAGAAAGGTGAAGAGCTGCAGCAGGTCAGCAAGTCCTGTGCTGATGAGATCTGTGTCAAGAAGGGTCAAATATAGAGCTTTCCCTAGAAATAAAATAGAGCTAAAATAAGGGCAAGCAAAGGGCTACAGTGTAGATTTCATTCTCTAAGTTCAAGAAAGCAATACAGGAAGGGAAAATGTCAACCTACATTGCTTTCTTTGGACCTCCATAACATCATCTCTCTTAATAGGATGATATTATCCACCTTTTTTCCAAACGACTTCCCAATGGTGAGTTTTAGACCATTCTCTCAAGGACAATGTCCCAAAGACCTCCCTAGACATTACATGAGATCATGGAAAAGGGGGCTGATGAGTATAGAACAGCTATTAGGGAGACAACCTGTAGAGTCAGTTGTTGGGGCAATTGGGCCATTTCTTCAATTTATTTCCCTCATAGAGGCAAAACCACACCATTTGAAAGGCACTTCAGGAGACATGATCTGTGTTCATGAGATCATGGATAATGCTGATGTTCTAATTCAGGGGCAAGCAATTCCATTTAAAATCCAGCTGTGATTCTCTAAAAAAGAATATTTCCTAAGTTACATGTAAAAGAGTCATTAAAACATGCAACTTGCTTTTATTTCTATGTTTAGCCTGTAGTTCATCAAACCTCACCCTCTGGGCTGGGAGCCCACAGATAGCTCATAACACTAAAGTGTGAAATAATTTGGATGTATTTGTTTATTTCTTTGCCTCTCCCATACTTTTACTGTAAGACTCATCCATCTTTTTCTCCATTCTTTCTGAGGCACACAGCAACAAACCTGGGTGGTCATTCAATAACAAGATGCCAAATGAATAAGTGAGTGAGTGAAAATCTTGGATGCAAAAACTATGAGGTAGCTCTTCGGAATAGGAAAGGTACCTAGTACTATCAATGTCTTTGGCAAATTTTTGTTTAAAATTTTTTTTAAGATTTTATTTATTTATTTATTTGACAGAGATCACAAGTAGGCAGAGAGAGAGGAAGGGAAGCAGAGAGCCCGATGCGAGGCTCGATCCCAGGACCCTTCGGATCATGACCTGAGCCGAAGGCAGAGGCTTTAACCCCCTGAGCCATGTAGGTGCCCCACACACAAGACTGTTTTTAATTCTTGCCTCTGTGGGTTCTGCCGAGGAGTCCCCTGATACCCAGTAGGGAACACTGTGGGGAGAAGAATCAACAAAGCCACCCTCTGCACTGAGTTCCATAAGTGTTTGCAGGTAGAGTTTGGACACAGCAAAAACAGTTGCTTTCGTACCAGTTACAAGAAGCAGAGAGTGAATTATAATTTCTTTTGTGTTCTAGGACCCTGGCTGAAGGTAAGAGGAAAGGGGATTTGTCTTTCCAACTCTCCAGGGATCTCAGACTCTTCAGTTTTTACTGCTGTGTGCTGAGTTCCCAGAGCTGACTCGGAGGGAACCCCATCCTGAAACAGGTAGGTACCAGCTGCATAAACACTGCCTCTGCTTTCGGGTAGTGGGTTATCTGGACCATGGAATAGCTATGTATGTCCACTGGTCCTTTACCACAAAGAGGAAGAGAGAAGGAAAAAAGAATCAACAAAGAGTGGGAAGGAGTGGGTAGAGAAACCAAGTATATGTCAGAATCATTTAAAAGAATGACAGCTAAGGTGGGAAAATGATGGTGTCTCTGGAAAGTGAGACGGGGTGCTGGAAAGTTTATGTCAATAAACCCCATCTCTGCCACTATTGTTCCTCCAACTTCCCTCCTGTGGGTGCTTTTCTTGGCTGGGGCTCCCTGAAACAAGTCCTGGGGAGCCTGAGAAGTGACAATAAAGCTGAGAAGGGAGAAAACTGGGAGGCACTCTGAGAGCTTCTTCCCCAACACTCCTCTTCATTTCCCTTGTCATCTAGTTTTAGAAATAAAAAGCAATCTTGGAAAGAGTTTCTGACTGCAGCCTTCCAAGGTTCCCGCCAGCCATTTCTTCTCTTTGCTCAAACCATCAAATTCTGTAACGTTCTTACAAACTTTCTAGCAGAGGCCCTGCTCAGATGATGACTCATTATAAGGGGAATGGAAAACATTATGAAAGGATTTTCAGTTAATGGGTAAAATGTGTAGGACGGCTCCTATCCAAGCCCTTGCTGCCTTAGAGGGCCCTTCCTCCAGCCCTCAGTCTCTAGCTTAGTGTGAAAGGATGTCTTGCTTGTCCAGGGAGTAAGCACTCTTCTGGAAGAGCAGAATACCCGAGGCTAGACCTGTAGACAGGCAAAGAGAAGACCAGAAGAGAAGGCCACGGGTGCTGGCAAACCTGTACTAGGATGGAGAAGCTTGTCTCTAGGCCACTAGTTCAAACCCCAGCTGAACTGGGGACAGGGAGAGGAGGAATGTTAACTGGAGATGGTTGGTTGCCATTGAGTTCCAACTGTCAGGACACTCACACCAGTAATGAATCAGCCATTTGGCAAAAGGCAAAATGGGGCCAATCCCTCCAGCATGAAGATATTCCTTTCCTGCAGCTGAAGGAAGAATTTAGGGCAGGGCTGATCTCAGAGGGCCATTCCTTGGACAACTTCTCTTTTCTGTCTATATCCTTTCCCTAGGTGATCTCATTCGGCCTTGTGGCTTTAGACACCAACACCCAAAGTTACATCTTCAGTCCCAACTTCTCCTTTGAGTTCCAGCCTTTTATCTCCAACTGCATCCTTATAATCTCCTCTTGGATGTCTGGTAGATACCTCAAACTAAACATGCACAAACAGCATTTTGGAACCTTCTACCCACATCTGTTCCACCCACATGTCAGTTGACAAGAACTCTGTTCTTCCAGCTGCTCAGGGGAAAAACCCCAATTCCTCTCTGTCTCACAACCCAAATGGTAAACCCTTTTGATCTCTCCCATAAAATATATCCAGTTCTCACTGTCTTCACTGCTGGTCCAAGGCACTATCACTGCTCACCTGTGTCCCATTGCAATGACTTGTTTTGCCTTTCCCCTTCATCTGTCTATTCCCTCCCAGCACCCTGAGTGACTCTTTGAATTTAAGTCAGATCAGGTCATTCTTTCCACTCAAAACCCTCCAGGAGCTCCCATCTCACTCAGAGGAAGCCCAAAACCCTTAGACTGCCCTAGGAGGCCTCACGATCTTAGACTCCCATCTCTGCTCTGGTCTTTGCTCACTCCCCTCCTGCCCCACTGGCCTCCTGGCTGTTCCTCCTATCTCAGGCTCCCTCTGCACAGGCCACCTTTCTCCCAGACACCCACACAGCCACTGGTCCATTCCTTTGGGTGATAACTTCCCTGACCACCCTCCACACACAGCAAAACCTTACCCCTGGCACCCACTATCCCACACCCCCTTCCTTGTTTTTCTGCATGGCATTTGCTCATTTTTGTGTGTATTTTCTACCTCTACCAGAACAGGCCCTTTCCTCCTTTGTTCACTGCTGTATCTGCAGTGCCTAGAATAATATCTGAGTTGCAGTAGGTGCTTCATAAATATTGCCAAGTGAATGAATGCATGCATTTCTGGTCCACATTCACCCTCTGATTGCAGGATGAGTATTGTTCCTGGACCCAGCATTTTAGCATTCTTACCCATAAAGTGAGGGAGGGTGATGTTTGGTGATTTCATTTGAAGGTAGTGTTTTTTAAAGACCTTACAAAGACATTGCACTTAAAAAAGAATCTGTGAAAGTCCATTCAATTTTTTCCATTGTGACTGACTCATCTGGTGAGAACAAGAAGTCCACGAGGTGGGGAATGTGGATGGGGGAGTGATGTCAGAAACAAGGAGGGGAGGAACATTTTGTCATTTATTGAAATGAGTATTGCCCCTCAAATTTCATTTCTTTAAATAAACCATCTCTTCTAAGTAGAGCATCCATACAGAAAAGTACGCAAACTTTAAGTAAGTTATCGAGGAGTTATCCATGTACCCACCTTCCAGGTCAAGAAATAAAACATTACCAGCACCCAGAGTTCACCTCAGACCTCTTCCCATTACTGCCTTCTTTAAAAGGATCACTATTCTGATAACACCATAGAGGAATTCTACTAGGTTTTGAAGTTCATATATTATGAATAATGTTTCAAAGAACATTTTTGTTCAGGTCTTTGATAAGCTCTCATTTCTGCCAGATAAATATCCAAGAATAGACTTGACAGGTTTTATACACATTATGTTTACATTTAGCAGATATGTCAAACTTTTCCCTAAATGGCTGAATCATTTTAAATTCCCACTGGCAAAGTTTGTTTTCTAGTTGACCTATATCCTCCCCAACACTTGGCATTGTTCATCATTTTAATTACTTTCACTCTCGTGGGTGTTTAATGATCTCTCAATATAATTTTCAGTTGTGTTTCCCTGATGACAAGTGGAGCACCATTTCCCATGTGCACCAGCTATTCTATTTTTGTGAGGAACATACTCAGGTCTTTCTTTTGTTTATTTTCAAATGAGCTATCTTTCATTTCTTTTGTAGGAGTTCTTTACATACTCTAAATTTGAGCCTTTTATTAGTAATCAGAATATTTTTCTCACTTTGTAACTTGACTTTTTAATCATTTTTACCTTCTTTATAGTATCTTTGGATGAACTAAGATTTTTAACTTTAATAAAGTTCAATATAGAAATACTCCTCTTTATGGTTAGTACTTTTTTGTGTCCTATTTATGGGTATTTAAGAGCTATTCTCCTATGGTATTCACCAGAAGCTTTCATATACAATCGACATACCACAAGGAGTTGATTTTTCCCTAGTATGAAGCAGAAGTTGAGTTTTTTGTTTTAAAGATTTTATTTATTTATTTGACAGACAGAGATCACAAGTAGGCAGAGAGGCAGGCAGAGAGAGAGGAAGGGAAGCAGCCTCCCCACTGAGCAGAGAGCCCGATGCAGGGCTCGATCCCAGGACCACGAGATCATGAGCTGAGCCGAAGGCAGAGGATTTAACCCACTGAGCCACTCAGGTGTCCCCAGAAGTTGAGTTTTATTTTTATTTCTCCATTTGGATATCCATTGGATGTAGGACCATTTATTGATAAGACTGTCCTCCCTCCACTGCTCTGAAGTGCTACTTATTTCATAAATCAAGTGCCTGTATGTGTATGGCTATGTTTCTAGAATCTGTTCCACCCATTTGTCTATTGTTGTGCCAATGCCATACTGTCTTCAGTACCATCACTTTATACAAAATCTTGGTATCTAGCTAAGTCCTCCAACTTTGCTCTTCTTTGAGGGGGTCTTGCCTATTCTTGGCTCTTTGTACCCCTACTTTAATTTTACATGGGATAGAAAGCATTTTTTAAAGTAAAATGTCTTTCCATTTTGGTGGAGCCTCCCATAACCCAAACTACCAGCTCTGAGCTGCCATCCTAAAATTTGTCTCACACTTCATTCCACAAGTTGCTTCTAGTGTGATCTTCACTGCCATGCCTGGCACAGCCTGGTCCATCCTTACTTCTCCTCCCACCCCCCACCCCCACTTTTTTTATCCAAATGGCACTTTCTTGTGTGTCTAGTGGAGCAGTGCAGCACACTGTTCTGCAAGTTTCTGCTATTAATACTACTCTATTACTTCTAATAATAAATATTCTTCCTATTACGTCAGGCACTGTGCTAAGTGCTTTGCATGTGTCATCTTAGTCAATCCTTCCTCTCACCATCATCTCAAGGATTCTACTTCTCCCACTTACTTTTCCTTCTCTGTCAGCTTCAATATCTCCACAGGACATAGTTTTTCTGAGCTAGAAGGAATCCAAGAGATATTTAATTTGACAAACGAGAACATTAATGGCCAGGGAGGGAACTGATTTACCTAGGGCCTCCTTAGCTGGTTAATGGTAGTGAAAGGACTAGAACTTAGGTCTCTGGCATCCCAGTCACAATGCTTCTCCCACACCTACATGTTCCAGCTCTAGCACCCAGCAAGCAGACTGCCAGGCTGTTACCCACTTTACTTCTTCCCCATTTCCATTTAAATTTCTTCAAAGACTTGTCTGTTTCCACTTCCTTATCTCCCTCTGTCTCCTCAACCCACTCCAGTCCTACTTCCTCACAGAAACTGCTCTCCTCAAGCCACCTGCCACTTCCATGGCTCCTAACCCAATGGTCTCCTTTCTCACACACACTACTAGACCTCTCAGCTAGTTTTGACCCACCCAATTATTTCCATTTTTCTTTTGATGTTCTCCCCTTTTGCTTTGGTTTGCCACACCTCTTCAAATTTTCTTTTACCTCATTGACTATCCTTTCTCAGTTCTCCTCAGCTGGAGCACCCCACCACCACCCCCCTCTGAACATTAGGCTTCAGAGTGCATCAGGTTTGCTCTTTGACACATACTTCTATCCACACACTCTCTCAATGTGACTGCATTACTCCTATGCTCCCAAATGCTATGTACATCTGATGTTCCCCAAGTTAGTCATTCCAATCCTAACTTCCTTCCTGAGTTCTAGACTTTTAACTTCTTAGCTGACATCTCCACTTGGATGTTGTCTTAATTGAGTCCCTCATAAAACAGAGCCCAAGGGAAGGATTAAGATTCTGACAGTTTAATCGAGAGGTGCAAGTCCTTGGGTATTAGGTGTAGGAGAACAAAAGGGAAAACGGCAAAGGTGTGATATGATGTGATGGGCTGTGTTACCATCCTCACTTCCACCTCAGAATGCTGCCAAGACACCCAGCAGGTCACTCAGAATTTGTGTTCACTCAGCATATGGTCCTTCTCTGGAAGAGGTGTCTGAAGATATCATACCCTTGAGTAGTCCATAGGAGAGGGAAAAATGAAGAGTTTGACTGGTTCCTTTTTAGCTCTCATTTCCCCTAGTTCATGATTCACCTTCAGGTTGCTAGCTCCATACTTTCAATATGCATAACCTAAACCCTGGCTGGCACGCAGGAAGACACCTTGCAGGGTGATATGCCATTCAAGTCTGGACGTGGGTGAGAGACACAGAGCTAATGGAGCACCAGCTGGTGGAAAAGGAGGCTGCACAATGTTTGTGGCCCAATGTACCACATCAGATATACAAAGATGAGCATAACCAAACAGAACTCTTAATTTCTTTCTTCCAACCAAACCTAGTCCCTCCTTCCTCACAGGCTTTCTCCTCCCAGAAAACGTGGTGCCATTGTCTCCATTGCTAAACCTTATAAGGAAACCATCACCAAAATGACCTGTGAAGTGGTTACTTCACTTCTTTTTATTTATTTATTTATTTAAATTTTTAAATTTTTTTATAAATGTATAATGTATTTTTATCCCCAGGGGTACAGGTCTGTGAATCGCTAGGTACTTCACTTCTATTCTTGCTTCCTTTCAATGTATTTTTTACACTGCAAGAATGAACTTCCTAGAAGTAATACAGCACTGCTCTTCTCCCCAGCTCTAGGGTTCTGTTCCATCATTTAGCTCTCATAAAAACACTCACTAGGAAAGGCTTTTCCTGACTTTCCTATCAAAAGAGTCTCACTCCCTTAACACTGTCTGCATTACCCTTTCTACTGCATCTTTAGCAGCACTCCATGAAATGATCCCCTTCTAATGGAGCTCCATTCAGGTCAGACAGAGTCTAGGATCTGTCTCCCTGTATTCACAGCACCAAGTACAGTCCTGGGTACATAAGAGGGGCACCATAAATGCTCATTGAATGAATGAATGTCCTAATAAACAGTAGGTGAACTGAAGACTTCACTGTGTGACAAGGAACACATCCATCTGCCTGACTTCTCATCCGGTTAAGTCTTCCTATGACTAGAAATTCCTTGAGTCAGGGAACGTGGGAAAATTGAAGAGCATTATTTAGGTCTTGCTAGAGTTCAAGGTGAGTCTGGGGATAGTTAACCATCTCTCTCCTGTCTCCTTTTGTTTTAAATTAAACTTTTATTTGGAGATAATCATAGATCCACATCCATAGATCCACATCCCTTACACTCTTACTCAGTTTCTTCCAGGGGTACACCTCACAAAAACTATGGCATAATATCGCAACCAGGATAGTGACCCTGATAAAGTCAAGACACAGAAGATTTCCAACACTGTAAGGATGCTTTGTATTATATTTTTATAAATACACTGCTACTTGTATCTTGCTTCAACCACTTCTTTAACCCCTGGCAGCTCCTAACCTGTTCATTTCTACTATTTTGTTATTTCAAAGATACTACGTAAATAGAACCACACCATATGTAACTTTTGGGGATTGGATTTTTCACTCAGATGCTTCTCTGGAAATTCATCTAGGTTGTTGCTTGTGTCAATATAGGCATATCTCATTTATTATCATTAGCAATATTATTAGTATTACTACAGGCTTGTGACAATCCTGCCTTGAGCCAGTCTACCGGCGCCACTGTTCTAACAGTGTTTGCTCACTTCATGTCCCTGTGGCACACTGTGGTAACCCTCACACTCCTTCAATCTTTCTCATTATTGCCATATTGAATTGCTGCAGTCTCAGGATAAAACTTGAATGGACGAGAAGTTCCTTTGTATGCATGAACAAAGAAAGTGGTCTCGAGATGAAACCCACTCCCAGGGAAGATACTGTGGAGACTGTTGAAATGACAACACAGGATGTAGAATGTTACATAAACTCAGTTGACAAGGCAGTGGCAGAGCTTGAAAGAAGTTCAGCTGTGGGGAAAATCCTATTAGACAGCATCACGTGCTAGAGAGAAATCGTTTCTGAAAGGAAGAGTCAATAGACACAGTAAAATTCTTCATTATTTTCTTAAAGAAATTGCCACCTCGACCTTTAGCAACCCCCACCTTGATCAGTCAGCAGCAAGGCCTCTTCCACCAGCAAAAAAGATAATGACTTGCTGAAAGCTCAGATGATAATTAGCATCGTTTTTAGCAATACATTATCTTGTCATTAAGGGATATAGATTGTTTTTCAGACATAATGCTACTGCACATTTAATAGACTATAGTGTACTATAAACATTACTTTTATATGCACTGGGAAGCCAAAATATTCATTTAACTCACTTTGAGGCACGCCTGCTCTTTGTTCCTTTTTTGGTGCTAAGTAATATTCCATGGTGTGGCTACACCAAAATTTGTTTAACCATGCACCCACTGAAGTACATCTGAGTGGTTTCCAACTGGGGATATGACCAATAAAAATGCTATAAACATTGGAGTACAGGTTTTTGTGTGAAAGTTAATTTGTCATTTCACGGGGATAAATGGGCAAGAGTGCAATTGCTGGGGGTGGGGGGGATGGCAATTGCCTATTTCTTTCTTAAGAACCCGCCAAGCTGCCTTCCAAAGTGGCCATACCATTAGACACTCCACCAGCAATGTATGAGTGATCTCGTTTCTCCACATTCTCACTGCACTTGGGAAAATCGAGGGGTACTCCTTAGATTCTGCTAGAGTCTGCGGATTCACTAGCCCACTTTTTTCCTTCCCTATTCTTCTAAAAAGGTTCTGTCCTAAGTTTGGCTAAGTTGGAGATTAATGATAAAAGCCTACTGTCATCTAGACAGAACAGCCTACCAAGCATTTTCCTTTAAGAGAGGCTGACAAGAAAGGAAACTTTCACGTTTCCTGGCCTCTCCAGTCCATTTTAAACACCGTCAGAAATTATGACTATCGCTTGAGGCTTTGGAGGAGTAGTTTGGGGCCGGATTTCCATCAGGGCCTTGATAAGCCATAGGAGATCATGCACTCAGGCCAAATCAAGTGGGTAGAGGACGCCTTGCCAAGTGCTGTCTAGATTCCGGGTAGAGAGCTCTGTGATGGCAACAGCATGGCACCTCGCCTGAGCCCACTGGGATGAAAGGCTGCTTCTAAGGAGGGGAAAACTGCGCCCTCCTAGTTGGGACTGGGGCCATGCTGGGGTTTTCTCTTTGGGGGCCTGACAAGACAAAACAGAAGCACAAAAGTCTGCAGTCTGCTCTCATCATGACTGCCTACACTGTCATACTCTGGGTTTCTCAGAGACCCAGCACCCCTTCACCCTGCCTTGCCTTGCCTTGCTCTCGCCTTCTCAAAGTCATGTTTTACCACCTTAACTTTTTGTATTTTATTCAGCACATACTTATATAGTGGTTCTTATTTTTCAGGCATCGTTTTGTATGTATTAGCTCCTTTAAAACTCTTAGCGACTCCCTAAGGTAGGAATCATTAATGTCCCAATTTCACAGATGAGGGAACTTAGATACAAAGAAGTCCGGTAACTTGCCCAAGGTCACAAAGCTCGTAAGAGACAAAAGTGAGATTTTTACCCAGGCAGCCTGGTTCCAGAATCTATGTTCTTAATCACCATATTATGATGACTGTCTATTATTGACAAATATGCTTTGAATAATTCTCTTTTTCAAGGCCATTGGTATTTCCCTGAAGGATGGAGTGCCTGGCAGGCTCAGTCCCTATAGCATGTGACTCTTCTCTCAGGGTCGTGAGTTCAAGTACCACATCGGGCATAGATCCTACTTAAAATAAAGATTAAAAAATAATAATAAGTAATAATAATAAATTAGGTTGGATATATCAGTAAGGAAAAAAGCCTTCTGCCAAAGGAATGAAATATTTAGATGTGGGGCTTCAGACAGTGAATAAAGGAGACATGTGGGGGCACCACTGCCTTCCAGGTGCTTTTTATCCAGATCATAACCTGTCACCCAGGCTAAGGCATGTACAGGATCCCCACAAGGAAGAATATATTGCATATTACAGCATGTTCTTGTGGAGGTTATTTCAAAGAACTACAACTAACATATATGTGGTGTTACTATATATGCCAGAAACTGGGCTACGAGCGGTACCTACATTGTATCAACAGCTGTGTGGGACAGAGGATATTCGTTCTCTTTTTAGAGATGAGAAAATTGAAGCATCAGTGGTGAGTGGCTGAGGAGTTTGCTGGAAGCCCCACAAGTTGCAAAGGGCAGTCCTAGCTAGGTCTGTCTACACCCAGTCCGAGTTCTGTCTGGTCTCCTCTTGCTATACAAAAATGACTAAAAAGTTAAAGCTTCTACTTTTGCGTTATTTTTGGCCACTGTGTCAATTTTGGCAAATGAAGGTAAGAATAAAACCTTCCATTTCCCTGCCCATAAATCAGTTACTTCCCCAGGTTTTCACATCATAGAATACGGCACCGCCATTAGCCTACACACTCAGGAAACCCAGCACTTGGCCTTTGTGACTCCCTTGTCCACCTTCTGTCAATTCTATCTCCAAAGTGCATCCTGAGTCCATCCACTCGTGTCCATATCCACCAGCAGCCCGTGGAGTCCAGGCTACCACCTCCATTTCCTCAACAGCGCCTTCTGAACACACCCCACTTCACCTGCGATCTACCCCCACGGCGAAAATGTACATGGTCTTCTTGCGATAAGGATTTGCTCTTGTCCCTCTCTCACTCCATATGCTTTCCACTGGATTTGACACCACGTTCCTGCTCTCTAATTAACCCGCAGCCACAGCAGAAGAGGCCATGTTCTTCCATACTTGGGGCCCGTCACCCATGCCAGGATGGTCTCCTCCCACTCTTCCTGTGGCTGCCACCTCCCCAGAATGTCCCATGGGATCTGCCCTCTGCTAAGATTAAACGTATCAGTCCAACCACCTGAAGACTCAGACCAGCACCTGACATAGAATAAGCCCTCCGTTAACATTAGTTCTTGTTACTGCTTTGATCACTGTTCTAGCAGATACTCTAAAAATGCAGGCATAGGTGATTAGCTAAATGAAGTAGGAAAGAGGAATGACCTCACCAGCTGGGCCCCAGGAGCTCCTAAAAGAGGAAGGTCAGATGTTTTTAGAGGAAAAAGAATGTGGGCTTGTAAATTCTTTTCTCTGTCTTAAAATATGAGTTATTACTGCTATTGCCACATACACAATTGCTTTATGCCTAACGGAAACAGGTAAAAACAATAACACTGTAAACTGTTTTGAGAAAATATAAGAGTGCTTAGTATATTGTTAAATGCAATATCTAGACTTGTCTGATTTTCTTACATTGGTCTCACCCCAGCTCTTAAAGTCCCGCATCACATGTTTTTCTATGACTTAGCAAGAAGTACCTAAAACAAAGGTTGTCCTCCTTTTAATTTTCTGGCATGCCTGCTAACAATCCCAGAAATAACTACCAGACACCTGAGAAGAGGGGAAAGAGGGAAGAAAAATTGGGTTGAAACACCCTACGAAATGCATCATTAGACTTTGTTCAATTAAGAACTGCTTTTTACTGGAAAGAACAGGGGACAGTGCGGAGGCCTCACACCCAGCAGGTGGCTTGGCCGGACTCTGCTTCGACAGACGGTGCTCTGGTTTCTGCACAAGGAGTTCTGCCACGGCGTTCCCTGTAATACTTCATGTCCACGGCCGGGCCTGCTTCCACAGGGCATGGATCAGCCATCTGATGGAATATTATAAAGCCATGTCAGTGACACGGGCGAAGAAATTCTGAAACACGGGGAATGCCTCACATTACAATTAAGCGCATAAAGGACACACATGAACGGCGTGCATGAAGACCTGTCATCATGGTAGCTGTCCCTGTGACACTTTTACTTCACCTGGGGCACCCCCATTCCCTCTGTGCGAGCAGATAGGACAGGAAAGGAGTCACGGTTGGCACCATGCCATTGACCTTCTTCCTCATCTAAAAGCCAGGATTGGAGACATGGTGAAATATTAACATAGCACATTAGCTATATAAGAAAAAGAAGACTTTTTCTTCTTTGTTCCTCTGTATTTTGCAAATGTTCTAACACTTAAAAAAAAAACAAAACAAAACACTTTTTTCTCTTTTAGTTTCCCTGGAAACTTCCAAAAGGCAGCAGCTGTGGTCTCACATCATACCCTCTCCCCCTTCCCCCAAGTGTGTAAATAAAGCAACATCTCTATGTCTTTAATTTATAACAGGCTAAACTTTCCCCTGTAAGCTGATACTCTGACCAGAAGTCTGTGGATGGGACGGGTGTTGTGTGTGTGTGTGTGTGTGTGTGGTCGTAGCTTCTTTTGGCTGATAAACTAGCACTTAAGTGTTTCCCTTTTCCAAACCCCCAAATGACAAGTGTCTTTGTGGTGAGGTGGCAGCCCAACCGTCATTGCCAACATGAGCGGTCCTGGTGACACTTATTTTTAGTTTTCTGTTTTAAACAACGGTTAGGTGGCACAACCGGGGCCCTCAAGGCCCAAACTTCTATGATCCAGAGTGGGGAGCTATTAAAGAGAAAGCAAGGCAAGGTGGGTAGCCCTCTTCAGGCAGGCCTGAGCACTGGCTCTCTAGGTGGACTGGAGAGACAAGGCAGAGATCTTATCTTGGGTGAGAAGACTGTCATCCACTTTTTACATGGGCGAGTTTTATCAAGGATGCTATGAAACAGAAACACATTGACTCCGTTTGGACGAATGCAAATCCAGGCAGCCTCGGGGAACTAATTACAGTGACGAGGCTGATGATACAAAGCAGAGACCATAGTAGACATCTGCTCTGTGGCCTGTTCAGCATTCTGTTCACCCTCCTGACAAAGCCCAAAGCAAGGTGTCTCATCTGCAGGTCAAGTAGTTGGCATGGCACCAAGCAAGGCCAATTAACTCCCCCCAGGGAAGAGGACATAAGGGACCTCTGGCTAATGGGGAGTCCATTCATTTCTCCAACCTAAGTTTCCCAGCTTCATGTCCTGTATGAAGCCAGAGTTCTCAGCTTTTTATTTGACTCCATGAGCTACTCTGTGACCTTCTAACATGTATGTGTGTGTGTGTGTGTGTGTGTGTGTGTGTGTGTGTGTGGTATGATATGTATGTGTGTGTATCTTTTAATTTATTTTTGATTAAATTAGCCAAAGTCAGTTTTTCTATGCTTGGAACAAAAGAACTGTCCCTCAGATAAGAACCTCAAATATTTTACTATATATGCAAATCTCTGTTTGGCTCTGGACAGTTCAATTTCTCCCTCTACTTCCTCCACTCCAACACCCCATCCCAAATAATCTCAACTTAGGGGATAATGAATCCTATCCCTTAAACAGGAGTTGTGAAATGCTGGGTTTTATGAAAGCATCGGTGATTTTTTCCCCCTTCCTTTTTCTACAAATGTAAGCTTCCTGCTATTTCCTAACCAGGGGCAGCCCAGCAACTCATCTCAAAAGGATTGTTCAGATAGGAGAGGGTGGGAGGGTCTGCACATACCCTGTGTCTCTCATATTGCTGCTGTAGGACCTGGCTTTGCTCATCCTATGGTCCTTGAGCTGGAAAGCAGGCTCTGGCATTGGCCTCAGTGATTAACCACCTCTAGCAGAAGCACTTCGGACTCCAGGAGAGAGGTGGTGAACATCAAAAAGCAGTGCTCTCAACCACATGGGGTTCTGTCACAGGCAAAGCAGAAAGAACTAGCCCCACACATCCCAAGAGAATCTGGCTCCTCAATCACCATACAGGCAGAGGCCACATTCACATAAGTGGCGTGGGATGGGCAATGACCCCCTCCCACTGCCATGGCTACTGCTGCTATTCCTGTGCCCAGTCTGGACAAGATCTCCCACCCCTACAGGATATATTCATGTTTCAAGTCATCTCTTATTCCTTAGATGCATCTCAAAATCCCATAAGGTAGGAAAAGCCGGCAACCTTGGTCCCATTTTATGGATATGGAAACTGAAGTATGGAATGTGTTGGTATATCACGTTCAATCTTGTAGGATTATTACTGACAGTAACAACGATGGTCATAGGTGTTAAGTATCAGACTTCTCTCCCAGAATCTCTTTACAGCACAACAGAAACAAGAGCAGCTCATATTTACTGAGTGCTCCCTATGGGCTTCAAATTTATTGAAGTAGATACAATTGTCCTTATTTTCAGGATAAAGGAAGTAGGGCTCAGGAAGATTAAGTAATCTGCCTACAACCATAGTCTGTAAGCGGTTGAGTCAGCCTAGGGACTCAGGCAGTCTGACTCCAAAGTCACGCCCTGGACTAGAAAGTCACATGCCTGTTAGTCCATTTTTAAAGGAAAAAAAAATCTAATAGAGTCAATTGGCCAGACCCTTAGGCTTTGTTCTGTTCTAATCTGACCCCCACTTGTAACACTTGTTAGTCTGAGAGTAAACATCCCATATCCACTATGGGCAGGAGTGGTTCTTCATAAATATTTTCAGCTCAGAGTGAAAAGGTGCAAGGACTTAAAGGAGATGTCCAAGTCCATCCCTTAGACCCAGATGGCTTACAGGATTTGGGTAAACACTCAGCTCAAAAATGCTTACAAATTTCCCAGCCTTGGCTGTTGACCTCAGCCTGTGTGTGCCAGGCCAACAGAAGTAGTAGGCTGGAAAATGTCAAGGATCTAATCAGTTCGTGCTGAAACTAAACTTGACTTCCTTCTGCAGTGTGTGTCTCTGCCATGTCGGTCTGCACAGCCCGGCCAACACCCAAATGTGACTGGAAACCCAACAGCCTAGGCTAGTAACATGTTCTTTTCAAAGCAGTGTTCAGAGGCTAGGGAGGGAGGGCTGGTCGGACAAGCTCTTACGAATAAAATAAGATCAAAGGTTTGATAAGACTTGGTATCATTCAGATGACACCCACAGACGTTGGAAAGGTGTCTCACATGGGCAACCTGGAGCAAAATGGTGAGTGCAAGAAAATTGGTCATCAGCAGCTCTACTGTCTCTCAGTGCTGCTGCTTCTCTTGGAAAGTCTTCTTCAGACACTCACTGCTCTCAACTACCATTCCTCCCCAGAACCAGGGCCTCTCCACTGTCTTCCACAGAATCCTGTCCTGCCTGGCCAGGCCCTGGGCTGGTTTTTAAAAGAAGGGATCTTAAAGTGTGTTTACTCCCTAGCTGTTCATTCCTTCAAAGTACTAGTGACTAAACCAAGGCTGATAAGCTAATTCATGATTTATATGCTATTGGGTGATAGTAACTTAAACAAGACTCTTAGGGAACTTTTGAAATTTACCCAAATACTAACTAATGGAATTTTCTGGCATTCTGGGAGGCTGGTGCGGTAGTGCTCTTTGGTGCTTGCTTTTATGCAACTCTCCTGGCTTTTCAGACAGGGTCATGTGACAGCAGCCTCTACATATGGACTAAGGCATTTAATTCTCAGTGAGAGACCTTCCAGCATGCTCTCCCTCTGCTGCAGGAACCGTGAGTCATTTGTTGAAATGGAGGTGTCATGAGAGTAAAGCAGACTGGATCCCTGAGGCACCATGTGATGTCCCAGAGAACCATCCAGACCTACAATGGATTTTGGGTGAAAGGAATAATCTTCCTTCATGTTAATCTACTAATATCTTTGTGATATCTGTTATAGCAACAAAGTCCAGCATATCCTAACTGTTACAGCTGGTAACTCTTAACCACTTTCAAATCACAATCCATAGTTCGCCTCCCATCTACTGTTAAGAAAGGTGTTGGGGCACCTGGTGGCTCAGTCGGTTAAGTGGCTAACTCTTGATTTTGGCTCAGGTCATGATCTTAGGATCCTGGGACTGAGACCTACGTCAGGCTCCACGTTCAGTGGGGAGTCTGCTTCAGGATTCTCTCTCTCCCTCTGCCCTTCCCCCGGCTTGCTCACGCACAGACGCTCTCTCTCTCTCTCTCTCTCTCTATATATATATATATATAATATATATATTTATATATATAAATATATCTATTTATATAAATAAATATTATTATTAAATTATTATTATTATAATTATAAAATATTATTATTAAATTATTAAATATTATTAAATATCATTATATTTATTTATATAAATATCTCTTTAATAATATATTAAAAATCTCTCTCTAATATAAATAAATCTTAAAAAAATTGTGCATCACTTACCTGTGCGATTTTGAACAAGCTAGTCTCCTTTCACAGAATGAGTCTCCGTATTCTGTGTAGTATAGGATGGCTGGTCTTTTGCAGATGGTTTTACCCGAATGGCAATCCATAGTCGCATTGAACCTGTTTTCTAAAGATAACCATGGTGTGTTAAGGCATGGTGATCTGTCCCAGAACAAACAGAAATGTTTAACCCAACCCAAATACTTTTTGCCTGGTTGTCTCTGTAAGCAGCAGGATCAAGATCTCAGGTTGACGGTACACAAACACAGTTTTAGGAGGCTTAAAATTGTACCTGAAGGCCACACGATATCCCAGTCTCCTTAGAACTGGTTATGCTCGCACCCCTCAGCTATCTATATTTGTCACATTAGAGCTGCTCAACTGAAACATCAGGCAGATTTTCTCCAAGTTTACTTAGAAGTTATGTGAGAACTTCCCAGTGGAGAGGGCCACATCATCTAAAACAGTACTTCTCAGCCCTTTTCACGAGGACTCCTCTGCAGTACAAAGAGTTTCCCTCCCTCAATGTGTGTGTGTGTGTGTGTGTGTGTGTGTGTGTGTGTGTGTAAAACTCTTGGTGTCCAGTGATCTAAAAATGCACTATTCAAAAAAGTCAGTTTTAGTGTATTGTTATTCATGTATTTGAAAAATAGCACACATACTATTAAGAATATTTAAACATACGATGTATTTAGGTCCCAGGCACGTATGTGTATTTGCTGACCCCTGGCCATAACTCTGAGGCTCCCCCGGGGCTATTCCCATGCAGGGGCTGGGAGCTGCAGACTTAAGGAAGCTAAGGAAATGTTGTAGTTTGTATTTGGTTCTTATTTTCTTCACCATTCCCCGCCCCCAGTCTCCAGTTCCCTAGAAAGAAGATGCTAAAACAGAATTAGGAGTGCATAAGGTTTGGGCGGGGCTGAGGAGCAGCACCTGTGGGAAAGTGTGAGGAAGCAGGAATGGTCGTGAGAAAGCCACCTGATTAGGATACTGTCTCTGTTGACCCAAAAGGTTGCCCAGGGCAAGATCACCTGTGGGATCCAAGTCGTCATAGGGCAGAAATGGCCAGGTCTCTTTTCCATGGTCCTGATCATTTATTGACTGGGGCACAGAATGTGGCTTTGGCTCAAAGGTGGCTCACAGAGGAGGCTGTGAGCTAGCTACCTTCCTAGTAGCTGGGCAGGGGGCCCTTTCTTGAAAGGGGATCAGGGTAGCCTGTCTGTATCTGCCAAACCCTACCTTTCCCCCTAATTCTGTGAGGCAATTTTTGCCTCTCACAGTTATTCATGAAGACGGTATGACTCTATAAATGACAGTGTGAACTGCCCTTGGGAAATAAGCCATCTCTACACCAGCAAAATTAGAAAGGAAATCATAACCATACGTAAGCATATTTGAATCAGCTAAAAGGTGAGATGCCCCTAGGATATGGGACTGCGTTTTGTTTCAGCAGAACCTCCTCTGCAGAGGGAGCTCATTGCAAACCTGAAGGAAGATCAGAGAAATGTTCGCTGCAATAAGCTGGTCGTCCTCTGCAATGAACGTGAACACTCGTGAGTCTGTGAGTCCTGACTGCTTACTCAGGGGAAGTCCCTGTGCTAAGAAAGACAACGCCGTTATGGGATGGTGGGAAGTGGCCTAGGGAAAGCTCCTCCAGAGGGAGTCTATTCTAAGTGTCCGTCCCTTCACTTAGCCTGGCCTCAGAGGGGGTGTTTAGCACACGGCATGAAGAACAGACTAAGAGGGACCCAGTCGGTGGGAATGATCGCCCACATCAAACCCTGTTAGTTCAGTTTCAAACACGGAACACTAGACCTCCAAAGATTCATCTTCCAGAAGCTACCATGGTGGTTTCCAAGTGAGAGTTTATGCAGATCAAGGAGAGCAGAGAGAAGATGGAGTAAAAGGAAGGCTGGGCCATCCCCTGCCCTTGCCTCCAGCCTCCTTCAGAAGATGGAGTCCCATCCCTTACCTGTTGTACATGTTCGGATTTCGTGTAAGGTGGCATTTAAGAAAAGGTTCCTTAATGAAGATAAATGAGTCAGATAACTACAGTTTCCTTGGCCTCCCCTGAAACCTACTGAAATAGAATGTCCCAGGAAAGTGTTCTTCCAAGATGCTGCTCAAGGTACCTCCTGATAGGATGGATAGCTGGAAGGCAGATGACATAGACGACAGACAGATAGATGGTTAGATAGAATAAATTTACCAATATACACATTGTACCAGACATACACAGGTAGAAAATTTTAAATAAATATAACAGAGGCTCTAGTATTTTCTTCTTGTCTCCAAGGGATCATCTTGATTTCCCCTGATGCAGGCACACTTTGCACCGGAGCATTCTCATAGTCTATGACAGCAAGAATGTGTGAGAAACAAGGGGATGACCTACCACTGGTTACAGATGTAAATCCATCCCACTAGTTTTAATGGTCTCTGAGCCACTGAGATAGGGATTGGTACCCTCCATCCTAACCCATTCCTTCCTCTGTTCCAAGGCTAGGGCCTGGGGGTAGATAGAGTATACGGTGACTGTAGTTGATGACTACAAGGTGGGAAAAGGGGACATGTCTTTTTCCAAACCAGATGGATTCTTCTTCCCTCTTCCCTTTGAGTACAGGTGAAATCCAATTTAGGCAAAGTCGATATTTCAAAACTGAGCTCTACTCCAGCATCCATGTTTAGAACAGTAAGTGGAGCTGCTGACATGTTCATTGCTGGAATGCCCTGTAGCTCACCTCTGAAAGTCATTCATAGACATGCAGTCACCCATAGCTGGGACAACGACTAGAGGAGGACCAGTGTGTGGAGGCATTGTCGCTTGCCACGGTGGTTGGATATCAATGGAGAGGAGACTGCAAGGTCTGAGCAGGCAAAGTCCAGGCTCTTCAACAGCCTGGGGTCTAAGGAGGCGTGAGACAGGCACCATATGTGTTTCTGTCCCTTCTGTGAGTCAGCTTCTGTTTTAGCTACTGCTAAATAAAAGACTGTTTCCAGGTATGCTATGTTTGGCTGAACCCTAAACTTGGACATTAAGTATAGCCCTGAGGTTCCCAAGACTACATTGCTCTAAACCACAATTATTCCACACACGTCGGATTGAAAAGAAATTAAAATTAGAAGCATGAAGAAAATGAAATAAATGCTTGTGGGTTTCCCACACAACCTGCAAATCTCCCTTCACTATCAATACAACACGACAGTTCTGCTTCTGTTTTGACAGCTCTTTCCACTGCGGGGACCCATTTTCAGTACTATTTCCCCAATGTGGTTCCCCCCCATCCCGTTTTGTTCATTCACAGTCTCTCCCCTACCACACACCTTTTCCTCCAAATTCCCGGGTGCCCATCTGCTTTTCCAACTCCACCTCCAGAAGCATGTACAGGCTTTACCCCAAAGCCTCCCCAGTGAGCAATATCACTTTCTGGGGATAGTAAGCACTGACTCATTGCCTCCTGCTTACCACAGTTTCCAAAACACAGTCTTATTTCACCCTTGTCTCTACCCAGATCTCTGTGAGTTTGGGCCACCACGTATGTAAACAGACTCCTAATGGGGGATTCCCTGCTCATCTTCTCAACAACACTCTTTCACTCCCCATCCCTCCTCTGATGACTATCCTCCCAAAAGTCTGAAGAAAGCAGACCTTAAGGAACTAAGACTCCTCAGGATCCATCCTTCTCTGCATCTCAGACTTTTGGTCCACAGAGGAAATAGGCTTCTGCTGTTAAGATAAGACTTGGGAGATCCTTAGGGGATATGGCACCACGAAGACAAGACGGTACCTCCAGTAAGTTCCATCTGAGCATCAACACCTGTGCCAGAACAGTATAACCTAAAGAGGAGCCATGATTTTCTCTGAAGTGGGCAACTACATGAATATGACTCTTATTCTCCCAGCCCCCATGAGAAAGAGCAAGAGACTGAAATGTGAGTAGTTGAAGATGAAAGTTCTCCAATTTTTATGTTAAATACAAGTATATTTATCTCTCGATCAGATCCAAGCAAAGCAGCTCCTTAAGGACACTGATCTGAGGGGTGCCTGCTCACAAGGAGAACGATGCCATGCAGCAAAATCCATCAAACTGCCCTCTTAAATGTTCCCAAGCAGAAGCAGCATGAGCTGGGTGTTCCTACCTCTTTCAAGCCTCCCCTGCTGGAAAATTGGTCTCCTGGTGACTCAGAATTAGTTAAGGATACTCCCCCACATCCTTACCGTCAAGATCAAGCCTGTTCCCTACTGATTTCTAACACTGATCCCACATGCCCTCAGGTCTTCTTTCTGCAAAGGTGTGCTTGGCTTTTTATCTGGGAAGCAGAAGCAGCCTGTGCCTTTAAAACTCCTCAAAGCTGATGAACAGCTCTGCCCAGGCCTTCCTGGAGGAATTTATGGAGAAATTCTTTAGTCCACCACACCTTCATTTTCCAGAAGAGGAAATGCCTTCTTGTCCTCTGGAAGTCCTGCCTGTCTTGGCTTAGATTTTAGAGAAAGTGTGATCTAGAACCCTTAGAAATATGCTCATTACAAGATCACTGAAAAAGAACAAACCAAACCAACACATACAAAAAGGAGGGTGTGTAAAATGTTCCCTGTGAATAAAATGGGGTGTTGTCACCAAAATGATGCTAGCTAGGCAGGGCTGCCGCTGGGACAAGGTCCCCACAAGGAGTCTGCTCACCTGGTCACCAGGTCTCAAAGAAGAATTTGCATTCCACAGGGCCTCCAGATGGTGCATTGCAGATGATCTCATGTTCCTTCTGCAACATGTTCAGTCATATTTGGGAATTAGCATCCAGCTCCGGAGCTTCCCAGTAGTACGGAAGCCTGTTTCAGGACTGATCCATGAATATGACATAAGCTCAGTGCTGGGCAGTCACAGGGATTCAAGTAACCAGAGGCGAATCCATCTCTCTTCTGCCTTCGTCTGCCTCCCAAATAGGGTCTGTTGCTGCCTCTGATCCCTTTTCTGATGTCACTCTTCCAGAACATGAGAAGGAAGCAGAGCTGAAGGAAATCAGGACTTCTAGAATCCAGTTCTCTCCTGCACCTCCAGACAGTGATCAGATGGCGTTTTCATGGTGCCAAGAAAGACTCTGAAGCTCTTGGGTAAATGGTATCATAAAATTCGCCTCAGTAGGTATAGTCATTTCCAACTGCAGTTCTTTACCTGGGCAGGAAACTCAAAGATGAGTTAAATTGCTCTGAAGAATGATTTCACTCATTCACACATTCATTCAATTAATTTTATCTTTGTGGTCACGCAGATCTGAGGATGAACAGCCGTCAGTGCCCACAACTCCTCTCATCTCCTTGGAATGCATAGATCACATAGGCACGTCTCTGGCTTTTTATTTGTTTGCATTTTAATTTTTTTTTCCTAAGGCCAGTGACTTAGCTGTGCCATTGAGAATTGAGGGTTAATTGACCTCCCCCGTATTGTATGATCCAGAATTCTTGAGCATGAACAACCAAGATTAACTCTGGATTAACTGAAGCAGAAAAGACATTTGTTGGGAGGGTTTAGGGATGTTCACAGAATATCCAGGAAGGCAGGAGAGTGAGGCTTGGGGAAATGCAGAAACTAGAGCAGCTCCAGGGTTACAAGGAACAGTAAGCACAATCAAGGGCAGGTCTTAGGAAGAACTTGTCCAAGACATGCTGTGGATACTAGTGGTGGTGTAGGCATCACCTCCTCCTGCTGTCACTGTCACTTCTGCTGAGAAACATATTTCTGTGGGTCCCTGCAGCCTACGCCATGATCAAGAGACTCCACGTCCCACAGAGAGGCAGCTGGTTGGGTATGTGGAGGTTATGAGCCCACGCTGCCAGAATTCACAAGTTCCCTCTCTCAGCTTCTATAGGAGTGGGGAGAGCACTGGGTTCTACAACACAAAACATCAGGGAAGGGAAATCTGCCCAAAAGGGGATAGGAAGATGGATAGCCCCCCCCCCCAAAAAAAAGAAAGAAAGAAAAGAAAAAGAAAAAAAATAGTGAACATCCACCATATATATCAATCTCCTCCAAACACACACACAAACACACACACACACACACACACACATCTATAGTCACTTCTTGCATAGCTCTCTAATTAGATCTTTTAAGCATCTGATTTTACACATTAAAAAAAACCCTTATCTTAAAGAAATCAGAGAGGGAGACAAAGCACGAGAAACTCTTGACTCCGGGAAATAAACTGAGGGTTGCGGAAAGGGAGGTGGGTAGGGGGATGGGGTAACTGGGTAATGGGCATGAAGGAGGGCACGTGATGTGATGAGCACTGGGTGTTGTACGCAGCTTGATGAATCATTGAACACTACATCAAAAACTGGAGGTGTACTAAATGTTGGCTAATTGAATTTAAATTAAAAAAAAAAAAGAAAGACAAACCCTTATCTCAAAGGACTCACTTTGGGCTATAGCATATAGCTCGTATCTCATATTATTTGGTCTCTTCTGCCAAATTCTGGCATTGTAAATACAGTTTATGCTCATATCTATTATTCCCTTGGACACTTCCAACAAAAATTTGATGTGGTTCACATAATTTAATATGTTGTAAAACAGGCCAGTGAAAAATAAAAACAAACCAGGTGGGACCCCGTGTGGTGGCCTCTCCTCTCAGTATTTCCAGGGAAGGGGGAGGCTAACCAAGGAAGATGGGGTCTGTCTGGGCTCTTGCATTCTCTTGATGGGTCAAGGGGAGGCGCTCTGGACTGATAGACAAGGTTTCAGAAAAAGGGCTGAGGGGTTGGTTGGGTCCACAGGTATGGAGCATAGCTCATATGTGTTCAGAACAAACAAGAACTAGGCTTGGGAAGGGGGTTAGAGTCATGGCAGGGATTGACCAGTTGGCTAAAGCAGGACCATGGATAATGGGCTGCAGGAGGAACCCCAGCAGGCCTGCTGGTGGTTAATAAGTCATGGCTGAAATCAACAGGGTATGGATGCAAGGGTTAAGGTGAGGTTGGAGGACAAGGCTGGGATTTCACCCAGAGACAGGCTTCCTCTGGCAATGGGCCCTGACAAGTGCTGCTCCTTGGAGGGGAAGCTCCAAGTGGTTCTTCTGAGGGTTAACCCAATCCCAGAGTGTTCAGGATGGCAGTTCTGAATCTTCATGTACATATTACTCTTTAATCAGAACACACACACACACACACACACACACACACACACACACACGGTATATTTTGAAATGAAATTTCCAGATATGGTAGAAGGAGACCTGACTTTTATCTGAACCCAGCTCTTTCACCAACTAACTGTGTGACATGAGGTAAGTCAGATATCTCAGGGCCTCAATTTCCTTTAATTAAATGAGAAGATGCAGCTAAATATTGCCTAAAGATTCTCCTAGCTTTAGATATGGCTAGTCCATTTTCAGGTGCCTGGTACACATGTGCGTGTGCATGTGGCACACACACGCACACACACCCCAGGCGTGATGCTGCAAATGTGCTCCCAAAAGGAAGTCTCCAAGCACCATCCTTGCTGTATATCTCTACCCTGAAGCTGGCTCTGGGAGAGGCGGACTTCCTTGCAAACCACAGCTGTTGAAATGGCTCCAAGGGAGTTGTACTTAATTCCTGTTTCCTAACATCCTGGCTGCAGGGCCCAGCAGAATCAATAATGGGGTATTTCCCCCAAGTTACTAACCACAAACTGAAAGGAGGAAGACCATGCTATCCAAGGACTTAGCCAGTAGTGGGTAACTGGGGCCAGAAATAATAAGGCTGACCTGGGACCGACCAGTTCACAGCTCGAGAATTCACAGTGGTAGCCCAGCTAGGATTTCTTTTTTTTTCCAAGACAAACCATGTCAGCTCTGAGTAATCTCCTGGTTGTGGCTAAATGCCACACATCAGGTTGAGGCTAAATCCCTCACATCAATATTCCCAAGATTGCACGGTGCTCCACTATCAGGGGTTTGGGGGAAGTCTTTGAACTTAGTCCACCATTCTAAGCGATGTGCATTTACTAGCCTCTCTGAGTGACTGGCTCTTTCTGTGCCAGGCTGTGCTGGGCATGAGGATCCCCTTAGTAAACAAGACTGACATGGCCTGTGCCTTTATGGGACCTAGAGTCTTACAGGGGAGGCGGAAAACATACAAATAAATACAAATCTCCAAATTTCCCCCCCAATTTGATTAGAAAGCAAAAAGACATTTTAAATAATGATTATCTTATTTCCATTTTCTGTTTGTTTTGGGGACAAAAAAATAAGAATACAAATAAAATTTGAAGTAAAAGTCCAGGTAGGAGATTATTGTAGCTCAGTGAGGAAAGGGTGAGGACTTGGACTGTCAATTCAGTCCTCCAGGGGGCACTTGGCAGTTGTGTCTGGAGACATTTTTAATGGTCATGATGGGGGTGGGGGGATAGGTGCTACTGGCCTCTAGTGGGTAGTGGCCAAGAATGCTGATAAACATCCTAAAAATGCAGACAGCCCCCCAAAACAATTATCCAGGCCCAAATGTCAGAAGCACCAATGCAGACAAACCCTGGACTAGGTCATGGCTGGAGAAATGAAGAGAAATCATTGGATTCAAGATGTATTTTTAAGCTGAAATGACAAAGAATTCCAAAGAGATTAAATGTGGAGCTCAAGAGAAAGAAATAATGCAAAGATGGCTTTCAGATTTCTGTCTTGAGCAATGCATCATGAAAACATGTTGAATGGATAGATATCAAAATTTCTGTCTGGTAGATAAAATCTACTGCACAGTTTAAAACTCCAGATCTACTATTTACCAATTGGGGACTGCAAAAGACACAAGCATTCTGTCTCCATCCCCCTATCGATAAAATGAGGATTACAACATACCGACTCCAAAGGTATGTGATGAAGATCAATTATTCCATCACATAAAGCATTTCAGACAGTCCCAGCATGTGGTCAGCATTTGGGTTTTAGCTACTTTTGTTGTTGTTAATATTGATAATAATATTACTACAGTCTAGACCTCATGAGACTTATCCATCCAAATGGGACATATGAATTTGGGAGCCATCAGCATAGAGATGATTCCACCAACGTAGACAGCCTCTAAAGCCTTGAGATGAGTATGTCCATAGGAAAGGTCCAGGGTTGACCATGGATACCTATTGTTAGAATACTGGGGCATGAGCCAAAACCAGCCAAGGAGACTAAGAAGGGTCAGACAGTGAGGTAAGAGGAAAGTCAATGAAAGAAATAATTTCTAGGAGTGGGTGCTCAACTAGGTTAAGAAGAGGATAGAAAAGTACCTCTTGAATTTCAAGGTCATGGGTGACTATGGGTGAAGGTAATTAAGAAGCCATGACTTCCACTGATCCATGAGCTGGATCCAAGCAATTGGAGGCTCCTCACCCTCTTCCCTGTTTGTGGAATGTGAGTTCCACTTGCCTTTCCTGCTCCCAGAGGCTGCTCCAAGGACACGGGCATAAGATGGTGATGTGGTGTTGAGAATGGTATATGTGTGTGGTATTTGTGACTGAACCCAACTAAGGCCTCTTTATAAACTTAGAAGATTGGCAGCAGGGATCCATTTGTTTTGCTGCTGCTCAAGTAAGTCCCCTTTGCTTTTTAAGACTGCCACTTTCCACCCTGGAGTGGTGGCCTCTCTCTTTGGTTTCTCCTACCCTCTGCATAGGGGGGCCAGCTTCAGGTTACACCTAGGGAGGCTCCCAGGGGGGGAGGCTTAGACTGACAGTGACTTTGACAAAAATGACATCTGTTAAGAAGTGGGAATGGAAACCAGTCTGGTTTGAATTGAAGCTTAAGTGGAAGAAGATATGCAATAGAGTATATGGCAGTTTGGGGGGATTTTGGCTAAGAAGAGCAGAATCAGTGGGGGCCCTGTTAGGCTAATGAGGGACTGTTGTTTCTTTAAGATAAATACTATTATATTTATGTACTGATGGGAATAACATGGCAGGAGGAGGAACATTGGGGATGCAGGAGGGAAGGCAGTAGGTAGAGCACCAAAGTCCTTGAGAGGATAGGAGGAGGCAGGAGAGTGTGGTCTTTGGGGAGATGGGAGACAATTCGTGTTTTGAAACAGGTGGTTAGCAGGAAGTGGACACCATGTAGACAGGTTGTAGTTTTTTGGTTAGGGGAATGAAGGTAGGGCATGTCTGGTCACTTTTATTTTCTTCGTGAAGTATGGGGCAGGCAGGACCCCCAGAGCGAAGTAGAGGAAGAGAGTACAAAACAGATCCTGGGAACTACAAAGGTTAGACTTCTAGAAAAAAGTGGGAGGATTGTTTTGAAACTTTTGATTATGAATTTTAAGTGACATCAGGAAACTTCATTCCTTGACTTCCTCCTGCAGTGTCCAGTTGTTCAGATAGAAGCGTAGAGAAGGTAGGAGGTAGAACACTGGATTCATTAGCAAGTTGGATTTTTGCCAGACAAATAGGGCACTATTTGTGGGGGTGAGGGGAGTTGAGGGTATTTGCAAGGGAATGATTATAATGGTGGACCCCTGAAAATAAGCTGAGATAAAAGGGGATGAGAGAGAGATCGGGAGAGGTTGGTTAGCAAGAAAGCACACATTGTAAAGGGGCAGGAGAGAATGAGGGAACACTTCCTCCCCAACCGGACTGAAGCACATGGGGTATGAGCTAACTAATAGCCTCTGGTTGACAGACCTGAAATGAGTGGTGGAACTGTGAGCTGCCAGGTCTTAGGGCAACACAGTGGAGTTCAGAGAGGTCAAGCCAGCTTCAACCCCTATTTGCTCTGTACACAGCAAAGTCTTACACAATCTGAGGTCCAAGCCTGCTTGGTTAAAGCTTCTTCACTCCCATTCCCCCATTCCCCATTTCCAGGGCAGGGGCAAGATTTTCAAAAGTTTGCAGATTAAAAATAACCATCGAGTAAGCTAATTAAGCAGCACCAGTGGTTTAAATAAAAGCCCATACCTAGCACCAATGTGGATTAGGTAGAGGCTATTTTTTTGAAATCCACATTGTTTTGAGAGCATTCCCTTTACACAGCATTCAGTTCAGAGCATACTTTAAAGTTTTGTTTTCAATACTCTAGGTTCAAAATGCCTTATAGATAGAGTCAAAAACAAAAAGAGAGAAAAGTTGCCCAGTTAACACCCTATTTGCTATGGCCTTTTATTTTTATTTTTTATGAATTACTTAAATTTAATTTAGTTAACATACATGGTATCATTATAAGTTTAAGAGGTAGAATTCAGTGATTCATCAGTTGCATATAACAACAGTGCTCATTACACCATATGTCCTCCTCAACGCCCATCACCCACTGACCCCATCCTCCCACTCACCTCCCCTCCAGCAACCCTCAGTTTGTTCTCTATAGCTAGGAACCTCCCTCTCTGTTTTCATCTTACTCTATTTTTCTTTTTAAATTACATATGGCAGATACCCCAAAGCATTTCATGGTCATAGTCCAAGATCAGGGATACCACTGTAATTATTGTTAACATTTATTTGGTGCTGACTATGTCCCAGGCATTGTTCTAGATCTTGTTCCTTTGTTATTACATTTGATGTTCACATTTATGGCTTTTTGTCCTATTTTACAAGTCAGGAAAATTAGACATTGAAGAGGTAAGTGACTTGTCCAAGGTCACCCATCAGGAGGGGTAGTGATGAGAAGGTCTGCAGAGTTTGTGTTCTTAACCATTTGGCAATGCTACCATATACTGCAAGAATACAGCATTTACTCTTCCTTTGTTGTCCAGGGCAGACACCCCTAGCCTGTCACAGAACCATCCCACAAAGCTTGGTCCCTAATCTGTCACTCTGGAAGCTCTAATTAGCTGATGAGTGTTGACACCAGAAAGGAAATCTCTCTGCTCTTCCAGGCCTAGACCCTTTTCCCTTGGTTGTTCCTATTCTCCCCCTATACTCAGCATAGGGTCTTGGTTTCTTACAAGTCTGACTCAGGATGAGACTTGTTCCTGGTCCTTCTGCCCATCTTCTGGTCCTTCATCACGAACTAACCCAGGGAGTGATTTGATAGGTGTTGATAAGGCATTTGTGGTACAGAGGTGAAGTAGAGACAATAGGCAGGACAGAAAGGGAAAGGGCTCAGTGCAGATTCATCCTCTGACTCCTGAGCTCCAATCGTGCTATAAGAGTTCTGGGAACTCTAGAGATCCAGAGCTTTAGATGTGGCATCATGTTCTGAAGCTCCTACAGTTGAAAACATACCACTGAATTATCCTGTCCATATCTTCTTAAATGGCCCCAAGATACTCCCTCAATTTCAGTCAACTAAATTGCAAACATAAGAAAATCTTTTAATTTTGGAGGAAAAACTTGGGTATTTGTTGGATATTGAAGGTGTTAATTAGGGGGCTGAAAAATAGTGAGTTCTAACTACCTGTGCAATGTTGGAAAATTGTTGGGCCTCTCTGAGCTGCAGTTGGTCCATAAAGCAGGCCAATTAAATCGAGGACCTCTCAGGTCCCTTCCAGTCTCAGCATTTTGTGTCAATGCAGAGGCCCTTGTGTTCTCCCCAGTTACTCCCAAGGGTCACCAAAAGATATTCCCCATATACTGATGGGACTTCTGTCAGTTTCTGCAGGTCAGATGATATTTTCTCTCTCCTGCTGTGGCTCTGCCCTTTCTTGCCCCCACTGCTATTGCCTTATGGTGTTCCCTGAGTTGCAGGTTCTGTGGGGTTTAAAGTCTATTTACCTATCACCACCATCATGGCCATGGGGATATTCATGTCCTCATGGTGCCAAAGCTCTTTTAGGACATGTACACTCTAGTGTTGAAACCTGAAGCGGAACTACCAAACTCTACTGCTGACATCTGAACCCTGGGCACACCTGCTAAGAGGTATTGTCAAGTTACTGTGAAAACTTTAGAGGTAGTGCTCAAACTCTGGCCTGCATGTCAGTCTCTCCTCCACTGACACAAAGAACAACATGAGTTGGCTAAACACCGAAGACTTGCAAAATACAGGATTGAAATAATCTGTCCCTGGAAACCATTGAGACAAACCCATTATCTGAGGAGCCAGGACAAGCTATAATTAGAAGCCCAGTGAGTCACGGCTCGTGGGAGTTAGCTCAGAGGCTCTCGCTCATAAAATGACACACTAGTTTGACGTCTGTTGGGCTCATCCTGGGGATCAGAATTCAGCCCAGTACAAGGACTCAGAGACTTTATTAGAGATAAGTAAAATTTTGGAGAACTAGAATATTCATGCTGAGTCTACAGTCTCTCATGGTTCATCTCCCCCTCTGATTTCCCCCAAGTCACTCACTCTGAGAAACAAATTGAGGGTTTTGGAAGGGAGGGGAATGGAGTGTTAGGTGAGCTTGGTGGTGGGTATTAAGGGGGGCATGTATTGCATGGAACACTGGGTGTGGTGCATAAACAATGAGTCTTGGAACTGTAAGGACCTATTTAGTCAGAGGCTTCCATCAAGGTTAAAACAATAATGTTGTTTAACCCTTAAACTATCCCTGCTCCCCTTCCCCCCCAGGGACTTACTTAAAAACAAGTCCCAGAAACCAGCCCTAGGTAACAAAGCCCAGATACACGCATGGGTCAGGCCAGGTGGAGACATCCGATCAGTGGGGGGTTGCATACTGTCTCCCTAGCTACCGAGGAGTATGGGCCCCACCCTTTGGGAGCCTTTTGGGTGCCAATTCTAACCAAGGTGTGATAGGCTAGGTCAAATGTCTACTATAGGGCAAACTGTAATTCAGTTGGTCACCTAGCATCACTGTGCAGCTTTCTCTGTGTGTTACAATTTCATTGGCCACCTGTGCATGGCCAGGCCCAACCGCATGGCCTTTGCCCTTAAAAGCTAGTCTGTGAAACAGAGAAGGGTCACCCTCTCTTGTAAGAGGTGCGACCCCAAACGTTCGGTCTGACTCTTGATGCTTGGTGCGGAATAAAGCTTTGCTTGACCTTCACTTTATATCAGTCTTGCTCCTTTAATCATTGGCCCATTTTGGGGGGACCTAACAGAACACTGAAAAAATAAAATAAAATTTTAAAAATCATACATTAAAATATCTACATGTTATAGATACTTCAGGATTTAGAATTTTTCATGATAGATGTGGCCTAGTAGGCCAACTTTAATTCAAATGTCTCCTTGTTTATGCATCTTGCTGAATATTTGCATTTTTTTTCAGATGGTAGAGAATTGCTTTTTCACCTCTGGTAATTTTATTACCATGACTGGATTTGCTATAACCTCAACTCTAAGCAAGAGAATAAAGACTTCAATGATAAAAAAAACAAAAAAAAACAAAAAAAACAACTCATGCTGGGTCCAGTCTCATCAGGAAGACAGAGCATCACACATAGGAAGTATAGACAAAGTGATAAAAAAATTGGCTAGAAAAAAAATTCCCTTTACCACATATACTTTCTCTTTAATTTTTCTTCATGAGGCACAGTTGCTAATTTAAGCCCTTCACATATTTTCCCAGCAGTGAAGTGAATTTATGAATTTACTGTACTCCTTCCAGGCCCAGTGGATTCAGAAGGAGAATGAAATTTAAAATCCCAGCTCCATTAACTACTTGCTATCTTTGTGAATGTGAACAAGTCTGTCAATTTTTCTACACCTTTGTCCCCTTATTTATGAGGTTTGTATGAACATTAAACAAACAATAATGCATGCAGAGCATCTGGCTCAGGATCCCACACATGGTGTTCAGTCAGTGTGGGCTTCCTTCCTCATGGAAATCACCAGATGATATGAGCTCCGGGTCTTCTGTCAGATACAGAATACACCCATGCAAAGTGCTAATGCTGGTTCAGCTCAGCAGACACCTTGTCTCAGGAAAGCCATTAGAAACCCCCAAAGTACTATATTTTCCTCCTGGTAAGTAGCTCACTTCCCACAACTTCCCACCACTTTATATTAAGTGAGCCCAACAAATGAGTCACGCTACTTACAGACGCAAATTTGGGAGCCACACCCAAAACAGAGGCATCTTGGCTTTTCACAAGAAGCTATCAATCCCACCAAAAAGAAGGCCTAGGGGACCCACAGTTAGAAAATCTCAAACTCCCAAGCTACCTCTGAATTCATATGCAAATCCCAAACCTTAGCTTGTTTTTCTTGCAGTGAGTTTTAATGACAGGTGAGAGTCACTGGAACATTCAACCTTTTGCTGAACTTGCTGTTTGAGGGTGGGTGGTGTGGGTACAGCCGGTTCAGGAAGATAGGCCATTCACTTTCCCTCTTAGGTAAATGGCAATACCAAATTAAATTTAAAATAACACCCTACTTGTTGGATCATTTAGAAGGTAATTATTTACTTTTTGAAAAACATCTACCATAGCAGTTAAAGGATGACTGTTTCCATGAAGATTTTCAAGAGTTTAATCTACCGTATAAAAATAAAAAACAGATCAAGGAAGCTTGCCATGTACCAACATCATAGCTGAAGAAAAAAGTTATACTTGAGATATAAACACTCCCAGTCTATAAAAACACAGGTGTGGTATTTGAATTTATACCTCTTGTGTTGGATGAAAATCCTACCCAAGGAATTAGCATAAAACTGGTATAGATCCACTGAAAGCCCCAGAAGCAGAAACTAAAACAGACATGGGCCTTCTCCTGAAAGTAAGCTCACAACATCAAAAGAGGAAAAATGATGAACTACGTGAGTAAGTAAATACCATTACAGAGATTCATCAGGTTTCATAAACAAAAAAATTAGCACCTCAGGTGTTGGATTTGATAGAACGATCTAGAAGGGACAACAAAATAAGTATGTCATAACTAAAGCATTTTAAGAATGGAAGAAGGAAAAAATAAGATCCATAGAGAAAGCAGAGGGCAGTACGACAAAAGAAAAGACAAATTTGCAAAAGAACCAAAAGAAAATTCAGTCAATAAAATGAAGAATATACAGGATATTAGAGCTGCTCAGAAAATCAGTGAATTGAAAGACAGAGCTGAGGAAACTACACAGATTATATCACAGAGAACAAATGGCAAATACAAAGGAACAGATAGGAAATATGAAAGCTAAATTGAGAAAATCCTACAGATATAAAATCAGGCTGCCATGATGAACAATTCTAAAGGCTATTCCATTCACCAGGAATCCAATATGAATGGCGTTTTTTTGATTTTTACAACATATCAGTCTTTATTTAATAAGAACTCCAGAAGGTAGGAATCGAGAAGAAAGAAAATGGGGATAAAGTGATAATTTAAAAAAAGATAATAGATCAGAAATTTCCAAAATTGAAGAAAGACATGAGTTTTCAGTTCTCAGAAAATGTACACAAAAGTCTCGATCAGGATAAATAAAAATAAATGTACACCAAAACAATTTGTGAAGAAAATGAAAATGTTAAAGACAATGAAAACAACCAGAAAATAAAAGAGATTGCCTGAGAAGTAATGAGCAATCAGGATTATTGGCTGTGTGATTGTGAACAAACCTGTTGAACTTTCTAAACCTTGGTCCCCATATTTATAAAATGGGGTTTGTACAATGACTGAAAAAAACAATGTATGCAAAGCATCTGGCTCAGGATTCTTGATTTTTTTATCAGCAATGATGCATGCCAGGAAACAATGATATATCTTTAAAATGCTGAGGTATCAGTTCTGTCTTTTAAAAATTCTAAATACAGGGGTCCCTGGGTGGCTTAGTTGGTTAAGCATCCAACTTTTGGTTTCAGCTTAGGTCATGATCTCAGGGTCACAGAATCAAGGCCTGCATCAGGCTCCTTGCTCAGTGGGGAGTCTGTTTAAGATTCCCTTTCCCCTCCTACCTCTGCCCACCCCCCACCTGGTGCACACACACTCTCTCTCTCAAATAAATAAATTAACAAATATTTTTTTAAAGATTTTATTTATTTATTTATTTGACAGACAGAGACCACAAGTAGCAGAGAGGCAGGCAGAGAGAGAGGAGGAAGCAGGCTCCCTGTGGAGTAGAGAGCCCGATGTGGGGCTCAATCCCAGGACCCTGGAATCATGACCTGAGCCGAAGGCAGAGGCCTTAACCCACTGAGCCACCCAGGTGCCCCAACAAATAAATATTTTTTTAAAAAGTCTAAATCCAGAGACATTTCATTCAACAATAAAGCATGGTTCATTCACACAGTGGAAGCTCACAATGGAGAGACCATCATAATATATTCTTAAGTAAGAAACAAAACAAAAAAAACACCCAAACAAACAAAAACAGAAAAACTTTTGTTATAAAAGAGGGAAAATGGGTATATCTTCAGTTTATAAAATACGGGAAGGCTACCCAACAAATGAATATACTTGGTTACCTGTGGAGGAAGGGGGGAGCTGAATGAAAGCAAGATTTCTCACCTCTTTAAAATTTGTATTTCATAGGCAAATTCCTGAAGCACAGAACCTATCAAGATTGAATCATTAAGAACAGAAAATCTGAACAGAACCATAACTCCAAAAAAGAGACTGAATTAATAACCAAAAAACTTACAACAAAGAAAAGTCCAGGGCCAGATGGCTTCATTGGTTGATTCTACCAAACACTGAAAGGAGCATTAACATTAATCTTCCTCAAACTCTTCCCAAAAAAAGGAAAAAGAGGAAACATTTTCAAGTTAAATCTATGAGGCCAGCATTATTCTGATAACAAAACTAGATAACCCACAAGAAAAGAAAACCATAAACCAGTATCAATTATTCATCCAAAAATTTTCAGCAGAATACCAGTAACAGAACCCAACAGCATATTATAGGATTTTAAACTATGATATCCTAAATCCTAAAACTATAGGATTTATTTCTAAAGTGCAAGGGTGGTTCAATATATGAAAAACAATCAGCATAATCCACTACATTAACAGAAGGAAGGGATTAAACCCACATGATCTTCACAAATAATAAAGAAAAAGCCTTTATTTATTTTTTTTTTAAACACCCTTTCACGACAAAGAAAAAGCTCTGGATAAAGTAGAACTAGAAGGAAATGACCTCAACATAATAAGGGGCATGTATGAAAATCCCACAGCTAATACCATCCTTGATGGTGAAAGACTGAAATGTTTTTCTCTAAGGTCAGCAATCAGACAAGAATGACGACTTTTGCCACTACTGATCAACAGAATACTAGAAGTCCTGGCCAGAGCCATTAGACAAGAAAAAGAAATAAAAGGCATCTGAATTGGAAAGGAAGAAATAAAACTATCTTTGTTTGCAGATGACATGATTATGAAGAAACCCTAAATATTAGACACACAACTGTTGGAACTAGTAAACAAATTCAGCAAAGTTGTAGGATACAAAATCAACACACGAAAATCAGCTGCATTTCTATGTACTGACAATGAACAATTTCAAAGGAAATTAAGAAAATACTTCCACTCACAGTAGCATCAAAAATAATAAAGTACTTAGTAATAAACTTAAATATGGAGGCAAAAGACATACACTGAAAACTACAAAATATTGCTTAAAGAAATTAAAGAGGGCACTGGTAAGTGGAAAGACATCCAGTGTTTATGAATTAGAAGACATAATGTTGTTAATACCATCCAAAGTGATCTACAGGTTCAATGTTCCATTGAATCCCTCTCCACATCCCAATGATGTATTTTCCAGAAATAGAAAAATCCATAAAATTCATATAAAATCTTAAGGAACCCCAAAGAGGCAAACAATCTTGAAAAAGAAGAACCAGGCTGGAAATTTCACATGTCCTAATTTCAAAACTGATTATAAAGCTACAGTAAACAAGATAGTGTGGGGTGGGCATAAAGACAGACATGTAGTCAATGGAATAGAGTTCAGAAACACACAGAAAATCAAATGATTTTTGGCAAGGGTTTTCAGACCATTCAATGGGGAAAGGGCATTCTTTTCAATAAATGGTACTGAGAAAACTGGATATCCACATGCAAAAGAATGAAACTGAATCCTTTTCTTGTATCATCTATTAAAAAAAAAAACAACCCTCAAAATGAGCCAGAGACCTAAATACCTAAATATAAGAGCAAAACTTTAAAACTCTTAGAACAAGGGGGAAGGAGCAAGATGGCAAAGGAGTAAGAGTCCTAAATATCACTGGGTCTCAGGAGTTCAGCTAGATAGTTATCAAACCATTCTGAACACCTACAAACTCAACAGGAGATGGAAGAGAAGAAGAGTAGCAAGTCTAGGAACAGAAAATTGACCACTTTCTGGAAGGTAGGACTTGCAGAGAAGTGAATCCAAGGTGATATATGGGAAGAGAGACCCTGGGGGTAGGGGCCAGTCCCCGGCAAGTGAGAGAGCAGTGGAGCACAAAATTGGAACTTTTAGAAGTCTGCTTCACTGAGGGGCATCACTCTAGAGGCTGAGCAGGGGGTGGAGCCCTCATGGGGACAGTATGGTCTCAGGTTCCTTGGGGTCAAAGAAAGACCGCGGATGCCTGACTGTGGCAGACCTCCCAGGTAACAGAGTGGGAAGCCGGCTACAGAGATGGAGCCAAGGAGGGGGCTCTCAGCTCAGGGTTATCTTAAACCATGATCCAAGGCTCAGCCAGGTCACTGTGGGACCTCAGTAGGGATCTCACATTTGGCAGATCTGGGGAGAGCCACTCCTTCCTCCTCCTTTAGGAGCAGGGCAGGAGTGTGCAGCAGAATCTGCTGGGTTTGGAGACTCCAAACGGGGCCATGTGACAGAGATAAAAACTCTCAGTCACAGGCCGGGTGAGCATGGGGAGCAGCCAGAGACCAGGGAGACGGGAGGGATCGACTGCTTTTCTCTGAGGGCACACTGAGGAGTGGGGTCCTGAGCTCTCGGCTCCTCTAGGGCCAGAGATTGGGAGGCCGCCATTTTCATTCTTATCCTCCAAAGCAGTACTGAAAGTGTTCAGAGAACAAAAGCTACTGAGAATGAACCCAGGCAGATTGCTTAGCCTGGCCCTTGGCAAGGGCAGTGCAATTTCGCCTCAGGCAAATACACTTGAGAATCCCTGCAACAGGCCCCTCCCCCAGAAGATCAGCAAGAACACTCAGCCAAGACCAAGTTCACCTATCAATGAGAACTGCTAAACTTCAGAGCTATGGGAATACAGCACATAGAATTCATGGCTTTTCCCCCCATGATTCTTTAGTCTTTCAAAGTTAAATTTTTAAATTTTTTTCTTATTCTATTTTTAAAAAATTTTTCCTCTTTCCTATTTTAATGTTTTTTTAAACTATTTTACCTTGTCAATACCTTTTTAAAAATCTTTTTAAATTTTCATTGATATATTCCTATTCTATCCCTTCGTTATATTTAACCTTATTTTTTATATACATACAGGTTTTCTTTCTTTAAAATTTTGGGATTAGTTTCTTCTAACAAATCAAAATATACCCTAAATCTAGTACATGGCTTTGCTCTAGTTTCAGCCTGATCACATTTTTTCCTCTTTTTTCAATCAACTTATCTTATCAATTCCTCTTTTAGAATCTTTTTTAATTTTCATCATTACAACCATATTCCATCCCTTTATTGTGTTTACCTTTATTTTTGTATATATGTAAGTTTTTCTTTCATTAAAATTTTGGGACACAGTTTCTTCTAACAGACCAAAATACACCTAAAATCAAGTGTGTGGCCTGTTCCATTCACCAGTCTAAAATATACATTATTTATATATATATACACACATACTGCTTTGGAGGATAGGAATGAATATATATATATATATATATATATATATATATGTATATATATATAGTAAGTACATATTATATATTATATATATATGTCTATATATGTCTTTATATGTAATATATTTTATATATATGTATTTTTCCCTTTTCTCCCCCTTTCGTTTCCCTCCAGTTTCTGGTCTCTTCCAATTTGGTTAGTGTATATTTTTCTGCGGTCGTTGCTAACTTTTAGTATTTTGTTCTCTCATTCATCTATTATCTGGATAAAATGACAAGGCACATAAACTCACCTCAAAATAAACTAAAAAACAAAAAACAACAGACAGTACTGATGGCTAGACACCTAATCAATATGGACATTAGTAAGATGTCAGAACCAGAGTTCAGAATGATGATTATCAAGGTGTTAGATGGGCTCAAGAAAAGCATGGAAAATATAGAGAATCCCCTTTTGGAGAAATAAAAGAACTAAAATCTAACCAAGTTAAAATTAAAAAAAGCTAGTGATGAGATGCAATAAAAAAATGGAGGCTCTTACTGCTAGGATAAATGAAGCAGAAGAGAGAATTAGTGATATACAAGACCAAATGATGGATAATAAAGAAGCTGAGAGAAAAAGAGGCAAACAACTACTGGACTACAAAGGGAAGAATTTGAGAGATAAGTGATACCCTAAGACGAAACAATATTAGAATAATTGGGATCCCAGAAGAAGAAGAAAGAGAGAGAGAGGGGCAGAAGGTATATTGGAGCAAATCATAGCAGAGAATTACCCTAATTTGGTGAAGGGAACAAGCATCAAAATTGAGGAGGCACAGAGAACTTCCATCAAAATCAATAAAAATAGACACCTCCAGATTTAAAGTGGGGGGCTGGAAAACAATTTACCATGCTAATGGACATCAAAAGAAAGCTTGGGTGGCAATCCTTATATTAGATAAATTAGATTTTAAGCCAAAGACTACAATAAAAGATGAAGAAGGACACTACATCATACTTAAAGGTCTGTCCAACGTGAAGATCTAACAATTTTAAATATCTATGCCCCTAACATGGGAGCAGCCAACTACATAAACCGATTAATAAAAAACCAAAGAAACACATTGACAATAATACAATAATAGTAGGAGACTTTAACACCTCCCTCACTGAAATGGACAGATCATCTAAGCAAAAGATAAACAAGGAAATAAAGGCTTTAAATGACACACTGGATCAGATGGACATCACAGATATATTCAGAACATTCCATCCCAAAGCAACAGAATACACCTTCTTCTCTAGTGCATATGTAACATTCTCTAGAATAGATCACTTCCTGGGTCACAAATCAGATCTCAACTGGTACCAAAAGACTGGGATCATGCCCTGCATATTTTCAGGCCATAATGCTTTGAAACTAGAACTCAACCACAAGAGGAAAATTGGAAAGAACTCAAATACATGGAGGCTAAAGAGCATCCTAATGAAGAATGAATGGGTCAACTAGGAAATTAAAGAAGAATTGAAAAAATCCATGGAAACAAATGAAAATGAAAACACAACAGTTCAAAATCTGTGGGACACAGCAAAGGTGGTCCTGAGAGGAAAGCATATAGAAATACAAGCCTTTCTCAAGAAACAAGAAAGGTCTCAGGTACACAACCTAACCCTACACCTAAAGGAGCTGGAGAAAGAACATCAAAGAAAGCCTAAACCCAGCAGAAGAGAAATAATAAAGATCACAGCAGAAATCAATGAAATAGATACCAAAAAAACTAGTAGAACAAATCAACGAAACTAGGAGTTGGTTCTTTGAAAGAATTAATTAGACTGATAAACCTCTGGCCAGACTTATCAAAAAGGAAAGCGAAAGGACCCAACTTAATAAAATCATGAATGAAAGAGGAGAGATCACAACCAACACCAAAGAAATACAAAAATTATAAGAACATATTATGAGCAACTATATACCAGCAAATCTGACAATCTGGAAGAAATGGATGCATTCCTGGAGACATATAAACTACCAAAACTGAACCAGGAAGAAATAGAAAACTGGAACAGACCTGTAACCAGTAAGGAGATTGAAGCAGTCATCAAAAATCTCCCAGGGCCAGACGGCTTCCCAGGAGAATTCTACCAAACATTTAAAGAAGAATGAATACCTATTCTCCTGAAACTGTTCCAAAAAATAGAAATGGAAGGAAAACTTCCAAACTCATTGTATGAGGCCAGCACTACCTTGATCCCAAAACCAGACAAAGACCCCATCCAAAAGCAGAATTACAGACAATTTACTTGATGAACATGGGTGCAAAAATTCTCACCAAAATTCTAGCCAATAGGATCCAACAGTACATTAAAAGGATTATTCACCACAACCAAGTGGGATTTATTCCAGGGCTGCAAGTTTGGTTCAACACCTGCAAATCAATCAATGTGATACAATACGTTAATAAAAGAAAGAGCAAGAAACATATACTCTCGGATGCTGAAAAAGCATTTGGCAAAGTATAGCATTCTTTCTTGATCAAAACTCTTCACAGTGTAGGGATAGAGGGTACATACCTCAATATCATCAAAGCCATCTATGAAAAACCCACAGCGAATATCATTTTCAATGGAGAAAAACTGAGCTTTTCTGTTAAGGTCAGGAACATGGCAGGGCTGTCCACTATTACCACTGCTATTCAGCATAGTATTAGAAGTCCTAGCCTCAGCAATCAGACAGCAAAAAGAAATTAAAGGCATCTGAATCGGCAAAGAAGAAGTCAAACTCTCACTCTTTGCAGATGATATTACACTTTCTGTAGAAAACCCAAAGGACTCCACTCCAAAACTGCTGGAAGTCATAGAGAAATACAGTAAAGTGTAAGGATATAAAATCAATGCACAGAAATCAGTTGCATTTCTATATACCAACAGCAAGACAGAAGAAAGAGAAGTTAAGGAGTTGATCCCATTTACAATTGCTCCTAAAACCATAAGATACCTAGAAATAAACCTAACTGAAGAGGCAAAGAATCTGTACTCAGAAAATTATAAAGTACTCATGAAAGAAATCGAGGATGACACAAAGAAATGGAAAAAACATTCTATGCCCATGGATTGGAAGAACAAATATTGTGAAAATGTCTATGCTACCTAAAGCAATCTACATATTTAATGCAATCCCTAACAAAATACCATCAATTCTTTTCAAGGCAATGGAACAAATAATCCTAAAATTTATATGGAACCAGAAAAGATCCCAAATAGCCAGAGGAATGTTGAAATAGAAAACCAAAGTTGGTGGCATCACAATTCCAGACTTCAATCTCTACTACAAAGCTATTATCATCAAGACAGTATGGTACTGGCACAAAAACAGACATATAGGTCAATGGAACAGAATAGAGCGCCTGGAAATGGACCCTCAACTTTATGGTCAACTAATCTTTGACAAAGCAGGAAAGAATGTCCATTGGAAAAAAGTTTTTTCAACAAATGGTGTTGGGAAAATTGTACAGCAGATGCAGAAGAATGAAACTCAACCATTTCCTTACACCACAGACAAAAATAGACTCAAAATGGATGAAGGACCTCAATGTGAGACAGGAATCCATCAAAATCCTTGAGGAGAACACAAGCAGCAACCTCTTCGACCTCAGTTGCAGCAACCTCTTCCTAGAAACATCACCAAAGGCAAGGGAAACAAGGGTAAAAATGAACTGTTGGGACTTCATCAAGATCAAAAGCTTTTGCACAGCAAAGGAAACAGTCATCAAAACCAAAAGACAACAGAATGGGAGAAGATATTTGTAAATGATGTATCAGATAAAGGGCTAGTTTCCAAAATCTATAAAGAACTTATCAAGCTCAACACCCAAAGAACAGATAATCCAATAAAGTAATGGGCAGAAGACATGAACAGACTTTTCTGCAAAGAAGACATCCAGATGGCCAACAGACACATGAAAAAGTGCTCAACATTACTTGGCATCACGGAAATACAAATCAAAACCACAGTGAGGTACCACCTCACACCAATCAGAATGGCAAAATTAACAAGTCAGGAAATGATAGGTGTTGGCAGGGATGCAGAAATAGGGGAACCCTCCTACACTGCCGGTGGGAATCCAAGCTGGTGCAGCCACTCTGGAAAACAGTATGGAGGTTCCTCAAAAAGTTGAAAATAGAGCTACCTTATGACCCAGCAATCACACTATTGGGTATTTACCCTAAAGATACAAACGTAGTGATCCGAAGGGGCACGTGCACCCAAATGTTTATAGCAGCAATGTCCACAATAGCCAAACTATGAAAAGAACCTAGATGTTCATCAACAGATGAATGAATAAAGAAGATATAATGGAATACTATGCAGCCATCAAAAACCTGAAACCTTGCCATTTGCAATGACATGGATGGAACTAAAGGGTATTATGCTAAATGAAATAAGTCAATCAGAGAAAGACAATTATCATATGATCTCTGATATGAGGAATTTGAGACGTAGGGCAGGGGGTCATGGCAGGTAGGGAGGGAATAAATGAAACAAGATAGGACCAGGGAGAGAGACAAATCATAAGAGATGCTTAATCTCAGGAAACAAACTGAGGGTTGCTGGGGGTGGTGGGGGGAGGGATAGGATAGCTGGGTTATGGACTTTGGGGGAGGGTATTGCTATGGTGCTGCTGTGAATTGTGTAAGTCTGATGATTCACAGACCTGTACCCCTGAAGCAAATAATACATTATATGTTAATAATAATAGTAATAAAACTCTTAAAACACAGGGGAAAGCTTTTAAGACATTGAATTGGCAATGATTTCTTGAATGTGACACTAAAGTCACAGACAACATAAGGAAAAGTAAGTAAGTGGGACTACATCAAAGAACACACTCAACAGAGTAAGAAGGCAACCCAAAGAATGGGATAAAATATTTGCAAGTTATATAACTGATAAGGGGTTAAGATGGAGAATATACAAAGAATGCCTACAACTCAAAAACAGAGACAAACAACACAATTAAAAATAGGCAGAGGACAGGAAAGAAGAGATTTCTCTAAAGAAGATGTACAAATGCCCAATAAGCACATGAGAAGATGCTCAGCATCTTTGATCATTAGGGAAATGCCAGTCAAAAATACAATGAGATAATGCTTCATATCTATTAGGATGCTACTATTAAAAAAAAAAAAAAGATGACAAGCGTTGGCAAGGATATGGAAACATTGCAACTCTGCACTGTTGGTGGAAATGCAAAGTGGTGCTACCACCAATGAAAACACTATTGCAATTCCTCAAAAAATTCAAAATAGGGGGCGCCTGGGTGGCTCAGTTGGTTAAGTGGCTGCCTTCGGCTTGGGTCATGATCCCAGGGTCCTGGGATCGAGCCCCGCATCGGGCTCCCTGCTTGGCGGGGAGTCTGCTTCTCCCTCTCCCTCTGCCTGCTGCTCTGCCTACTTGTACTCTCTATCTCTCTGTCAAATAAATAAATAAAATCTTAAAAAATATATATTTAAAAAAATTCAAAATAGAATTACCATATGATCTAGCATTTTCACTTCTGGGTATATACCCCAAAGAACTCAAAGCAGAGAATCAAAGAACTATCTGTACACCCACGTTCATAGCAACATTATTCACAAGAGTCAAAAGGTGAAAGCAATGTGTCCATGGAGAGATGAACTGATAAACAAAATATAACAAATGCTTATACAATGGAATATAACTCAGCCTTAAAAAAGGAAGGAAATCCTGACACATGCTCCAACATGGATGAACCTTCAGGAAATAAGGTAAGTGAAGTAAGCAAGTCACAAAAGGACAAATACTGTAGGATTCCATACATAGGAGGTACCGAGGGTAGTCAAACTCATAGAGACAGAAAGTAAGATGGTGGTTGCAAAGGGCTAGGGGTGGGGAGGGAAAAATGGACAGCTATCTAATCGGCACAGTGTTTCAGTTTTACATAACGGAAAGAGTCCTGGAGATGGATGGCGATGGGTCAAGATGGATGGAGATGGATGGAGATAGAGGGTGGCGATGTGGTAGAGCACCCTCAATGTGCTTAATGCCACTGAGCTGTACGCTTAAAGATGGTGATATGGTCAACTGTCTGTTATGTGCCTCTTACCACAATTTGAAAAATTATCCAAGTATGCTCCACAGAAAAGTAATTCAAGAGGCAGAGGTTAAACAAAAGATCAACATAAAGTATTTTTACCCAAGTGGGAAAAAAATGTTTTTATTAAAAAGCATTAAAAATTTTTTTGAAAATTTACAATATGGCACAAGAAACAAGTGTTCAATTTTAGAAAATTTAAAAACATAGGCAAACGAAATAAGAAAATACATAAAAGATCTGTGGTTTGCCATCCAAAGGTAGCTGCGTCTAACTTTTTTGTATGTCTCCTTTACATATGATGTGTGTGTGTGTGCATGTGTGTGTATATATAAAATATACCAATGAGAGTTGTTATCTGTGTGTACAGATGCAGCTGAACAGACAATGGGGAGTCCTTTCTGTCCTGCAAATGAAAGCTGCTTAATCTCCCAACATTTTATTATGAACATTTTTTAAAATTTATTTGAGAGAGAGATAGAGTGAGAGAGAGAACATAAGAGCGGGTTAGGGGGCAGAGGGAGAAGTAGACTCCCTGCTGAGCAAGGAGCCTAATGTGGGTCTCGATCCCAGGACCATGAGATCATGACCTGAGCTGAAGGCAAACACTTAACCGACTGAGCCACCCAGGCACCCCTGAACATTTTCAAACAAATAAGAAGTTGAAATAATTTCATAGTGACCACTGTATAGCCACCACCTAATTCTTCCATTAACATTTTATTATGCTTGTTTTTTCACATATATATCTATTCTCTCCATCCATCAATCAACCTTATTTTGAAAGTTGCAGATGCCAACTTCTATTCTATTACCCCCAAATACTTCTTTGTGCATATTATTGTTTTGACATATAATTTATATGCAATGAACTGCATATGCATAAATGTGCATTCACTGAGATTTGACAAATACATACAGCCATTTAATCCAGACTTATCAAGCTATAGTTCACGACCATCACTCGAGAAAGTTCCCTCCAGCCCTTTCTCAGCCACCACTGCCCTCACTCCCCAAAGGCAACTCATGCTCAGATTTCTTTCCACCATAGGTTAGTTTTATCTGTTGCAGAATTTCATGCAAGTGGAATCAGGCTTCTACACAATATAAGTAATATGTCTTATTCAAGAGCTCAGATAGAGGGGGTGAGGGACAAGTTAATTCCTTCTGGTCTCCAGTCAAGGTGGGACACCCATTTGATGCTGCTGCCATTCCCGCTGGCTACTTGACGTAGCAGCTAGCTGTGCGCAGGACTTACCACAGTCTATGAGATGGATGACAGTGCCAGGTCACCATTCACTGGGGTCAGAGGAAAATGGAAATCATAGGTTAGGTATTTACAAATTATGTGTGGGAAATAGTGGCTGCCCAATTCTACGGGAGAACATCTATGGAGTAGTCATGACGGCCTTGTGCAGTGATTTTTCATTAATTATACAGTATAAATCTACAACCATTTATTTTATTTTTTGGCAATACTTTAATTTTGCAATAAATTCTTTTTTAAAGATTTTATTTATTTGAGAGAAAGAGTATGTGTGTGTGAGAGAGAGAGAGAGAGAGAGCATGAGCAGGGGGAAGAGCAAAGGGAGAGGGAGAAGCAGACTCCCCACTGAGCAGGGTGCCTCATGCAGGACTTGATCCCAGGACCCTGGGATCATGACCTGAGCTGAAGGCAGATGCTTAATGGACTGAGCCACCCAGGTGCCCCTGCAATAAATTCTTCAGGTAACAAGAAGTAATAAATTTTTAACTAAACTGAAAGTGTATATTTAGTGAAAAATTAAATACTAAAATTCTGGGTCTCAAGATAATTGATGATGATAAGGTGCACAAAATACGTTTGGCATCTACCCTCCACGAAGAGTGTCACAGCGAAATCACCAACCACTTGGAAATGTGAAAATACAACCGCTGCTGAAGCCCCAGCTACTACGTAATCCTAAGTGGGATTTAAAGAAGAATGTGCCCATGTGGAGAGATAAAAGGCTACTCCTCATCTATACTGCATGTGCAACAACACTGGCTGAGATGTGCCAGCTGCTCTGAAGTCCAGGGGTAGGAATTTGAACTTCATTCATGATTTTCATGGGCTGAGAGTCAAATCAAAGCCCAAACTACTGTGTCACACTGAACTTGGAAGGAAGCATAAGTAAGATATGCCCTGCATTGAACAAAAGCTGCTGGAATCTGGAAGACTCTTCTCCTAAACAAGGATTGCCTTTGAGGTTCACTCCAAAGACCGAACAACCACTGGGCACAGCCGGTCTCATAATTTTGAGTATGTAAAGCACTGCGATTCCAGTCCATGGGGACTAATGCAATTTGTGAAAACAGTACACCCGCAAGGTTTTCGCAAGGAGCTCAAAACTTAACAAGATCTCTTTTCTACTAGGTGCAGTGTTGGCTAATTGCTCTCAGCCATTACCTGGAAGAGACACACGGGAAGAAGCCTGTGGAGGCACACAGAGAACCAGGTGATTTAATTTTTTCTCACATTTCTCTTTCCTTGGTAGTTAATTAGCCAACACTCCTTTCTCTACCTCATCTCTTTGTTGAGGTCGTATCAGCAAATATCTGGTCCAATTTGTGCAAAACTACCTGATTAATTCATAATGCAGAAGAGCTTATCAGCTTGCTTCTATCTCCCTTTGCCCAAGAATGATTAGCAATGAAGTATTTCAAACATACAGAAGAATAGGTCAATAAAATCACCTAGCTTTAACAGATGTTAATATTCCACTGTACCTGCTTATTGTAATATTTTTAATAAAGCTCTTCAGTCATTGCTGCCCTATTTACAAGAATGTTTGGCCTTTTGCTATAACGTGTCGTATGAACACATCCTTATGTGAAAGTCATTCAGATTTCTCTGAAGTACTTGCCTCGCTGTCAGCCCCGTGGTCTTTGCTGTTCCAGTATGGCTCCCTCTCATCTCAGGGATGAGACCAGGTGGTGTAATGGTTGCAGCGTGGCTTTAGGGCCACACAGATCTGATTCCCAATCCCGGCAACCAGATTTCTAATCTGGTGGGCAGATGTCTGTACTTAGTTTCACATTTATAAGATGGGACTAATAGTACCTATGTTGTAGAGATGCTGTGAGGTGATGTGAGTAAAGCATGGGAAGAGTACCTAGAACAGGGTAAGTGGCTGTTACCAGCTTGTGTATCTGTTGTATGTGCCAAGCAGCCCCATTCTTCTTGGGTCCATCTCTAACTGAGGTGGTATTTACCAGGAACCAGCCAACCACCATCCAGATAATTAACAACTTCTTATTTGTGGACTAATGGACACCAGCTTTCCACATGAGCCTGGATTTAGCCAGTAAGATGGCGGTCCTTTTTTTTCCTTTTCCGTTTTTTTTTTTTTTAGCAGCTGGAGGTGACTTTGCCCCAGTGGTATGATCTCAAAAATATAATGGAATTTTTAAAAAGATTTTATTTATTTATTTGACAGACAGAGATCACAAGTAGGCAGAGAGGCAGGCAGAGAGAGAGGAGGAAGCAGGCTCCCCACAGGGCAGAGAGCTCGACATGGGGCTCGATCTCAGGACCCTGGGATCATGTCCTGAGCTGAAGGCAGAGGTTTTAATCCACTGAGCCACCCAGGTGCCCCAAAAATATAATGGAATTTTATAGAGTTTTATAGCACTTGCCTTTGTCAAAATTAGACCACGTAATAAAGGAGCAATTGGTTATAATCATGAAGCAAGTACCCTCGTGACCATGGGCATTATTTATTTCTGTGAGCATCTTCTCATCTTGTCCTTAGTGCATCTATTATTTGTCATTAAAGCAAAATGGCTTTAGAAGACCATATAGTTTGGGTGCTGGGTGGCTCAGCTGGTTAAGCGACAGCCTTCAGCTCAGGTCAAGATCTTGGAGTCCTAGGATCAAGTCCCGCAACCGGCTCTCTGCTTAGCGGGGAGTCTGCTTCTCCCTCTGACCCTCCCCCCTCTCATGTTCTCTCACTCTCTTTCTCATTCTCTCAAGTAAATAAAGTCTTTAAGAAAATAAAAGACTACATTGTTTAACATAGTGGTTCTCAACCATAGCTGAGCCTCAAAATCATCAGTTTTTTTAATCGTTCTACCTATCTATCCATCCATCTATCTATCTATCCACCCCAAGGCCCCCACCTAAAACATACTGGGAGTCTCTGAGAATGAAATCTTCATCTCCTGGATGAAGTGGAAGGGATTAATGTTCCACCCAGGTGAGGATGTTACAAACCCTGGGTTGAGAATCACACTGGGTTAACTACTTGAAGTGGTACCTACTTAAAGGGTAATTGAAAATTTTGGAATAAATCAGGAATTTTTTTTTAAAAATCTGCAAGCAAGATGCTGCTATTCCAAGTCTTCTGTTGCAAATGACATCTTCCACAGGAACGAAGCATACACATGGTCCATCCAAGAACAATGTAAATCAAAACACATGTCCACAGCTGGAGCAAAAGTCTTAGGGCCATCTAATTGGATTCCATTGGAATGAGTCTGTGTGACACCATGTCAAAGTAATTGTGCACAATTCCCCTAAAGAAAGCTACATGAAGGATAGCCAAAGCACAAAAAAAAGTTGGATTTAACTCAATTAAAAAAAAAAAAAAGATAACACACAATCTTTTGCAAACAAAAGCACATCAAATGTCAGAAAGTGATATAAGACCACATCATTTTCCAGACTTATATTGACCAGTGCTTCCAATAGTCACCTTCCCTCCCTCCTTTCCTTATTCCAAATAGCTGTCTGCTCTCTCAGGTAATTGGGCAGAGAAGTGCATCTAAAGATGGAGGCCATTAGGAAATCATGCTCCCCTTTATTTATTAGTTTCCATGGCAAAAACAAAATAAAAGACAATTGTGTTTCAAAGCAACAACAGTAAAAGAAGCAACATCTCGCTCAGGCGGACAAATGTCAGAGGGAAAGTAAAAGCTACATTACTCTCAATGCCTTTCCCCAAACCATGATTTCTAATGGCACTGGCTGCAGGTAGACACTAAGTCCAGACACTAAGAAACTACTCCTGGAAGCTACTAACTTTTGTATTTTCCTTGGGGATTCTGTTGCTAAGCTTCTCTTTCATTTGACTCCCAGAAATCTCAGGGGCTTTCCAGGCCACCTAATTCAAAGTAATCAGGAACCAGAGTAGGGTCAGGATGCTGGCTAACTTCTTTCAACAAACAGGGACCTAGAATGCGGGCTGAGGTATTTCACAGCTCTATCCCTCAAGACACAGTCAGCAGGTAAAATGGCCCCAGAAGATTGGGTTTTGTAGTACCCGAAGCAGGGAACTCCATGGCTAGATCCCTCTTCCTCTGAGCAGCCAAGGCCACCACATTCATTAGTAACACAGTGGTCTACTCCTGCACTGCAACCTCATTCTTATGGGTCCCCTGTGCCTCAAATTCAAGTGCCTGGTCCAGATCAACTGCAGCAGTTTGCTTTCCTTTTCTAATAAAGTCTCCAGTATCAAATCATTAGTTTCCTCAACCACCCAACACAATGACAGTATTTTCCTTGATTAGCCTCCATGGTCCCGTTAGAAGAGTGTGATACCAGGCACAGGTAGAATGGTGAAAGCAGTAGTTTCTAACACCCCTCCCCTCCTTTTTTTTTTTAAGGGAGGAAATTCCCTCAGTGGATAATCCACTTAGAGCAAAAAATGATTCTCACCCTTGGGCTTGCCCCTACATTCATTCATGTTGGTACTTTTTATTTAAGTTTTTATAGTAGGTAGGTTCCCCTCTGCCTAAAAACCCAAGGGAAAAAACCCAATTCTTTAATTTACTCACACCCCGCTGCTATGCTTTCTCAGGCTACTCATTTCCTTACCCAGCTTCATCTATAGCTTCAAGAAGCTGGAGTTGGAGGAAAGGGGGAGGCAGGTGAATCGGAGGTTGTCCTGACCTCAGAGGGAGAGGACCCTGGTCATCAACACCAGGGCTGCCCTAGGCTATTTCAAAATGTCAGCAGGCTCAATTCCAGAAGAAAACACCATTTGCTTCCCAACAGGCTGGGGTTAGGCTTAGTGGGGCATAAAGAATAAATTAAGTAAATTAACCAACAAAATTTGGCAATTGCCACTTCCTGAGAACTTGAGAAAGAAACGGTAAGAGGTATCCTCAATCTTCAGGGCCATGAGGAGACTGTCTTGATGTAGTAAAAATAAAGGAATGATGTACTCTACTGATTTGGAGAGGTCCTCCTCTCTGGTCCTGGGGTTGCCCATGTCCCTGGCTCTAGGAGACCATCCAACCCACAACACTGACAGCACAGAAAAGGAGTGTTGCTCTTGCCCCACTTACCACTCAGGGCTGTGGACTGCTTTTATTCTAGCGGTGACTTTAAATGCTTCTCTTCCTGCCATGGCTGTTGTACACTGTGCCCCATCTCGATCTGTATATCCAGGTTTGATTACATGGAAATGAATTCTGAGCATCGTCAAGGAGCCACAGATGGGGAAGAGGCAGTAAAGGGGGGCCAGAATGCCTACTTTGGTTGACAAGGATAGTCATGATCTTGGGGTGGGCTGGGGGGATTTTGTGTAGACAATATGTGAGACAGGACCATAAAATAAAGGCACCCATGTCACTGGCTGGCTGGAGAAGCCAACTTCACTACTGGGCCACCACACTGTATATGCTCATGAACTATACTGTATATGCACATGAACCACAGGTCTTTTTTTAAGCTCTTGCTGGCAAATCCACTTCTAGCTCCTCTTAGGCAGGCTTCCTCGGTCACTACTGAGCCATCAGTTATCTCCAAAGCAAAGTTCCCTGGCCCTCGAAGTATGGACCTCTGATCACTTGCTATTTGTAATATTGCCCCCTGAAATCTGTCTCCTTCTGAGCTCACAATGCTTGGATTTTGGCATTATATTCTTAAACTCTTAAGTCCCCCACATTATGGCCATTCAGAAAGTCTAAGCAGGCAAGACTAGTTCTTTTAGTAAATGGCCAATTTAGTCGATGGAAATCTGTTCCTTTCATTGCCTAGGACCTGTGGATAGCAAGTTCTTAGTCTCTCCCTAATAGCCATTTGACTTCGGGGAAAGACTTGCCTTTTCTCTGGATTTTAGTTTTCTCCTCTTAACAAATGAGAACCTGGCTAGATAGTATCAGTCATATTTCCATCAGCTGTATATTCTATGCTTTGTAACCCTGAGATTGAAGATTGGAGAATTCACTCATTCCCAAAGAGCGTAAAAAATAATAGTGCCTAACACACACTTTCCATGTATTAATTCATTTAATTCTCTGTAGAATCCTGTAAGTATTATGACTTCTCTATTTGTTGGGTGAGGAAAAGGCCTAAAGAGGTTGAGCAGCTTAAATTGTGTCATGAAGTAGCAAATTGTGTCATGAAGTAGCAGTACAATGGGGTACGAACTCAGTCTGGCTCTAAGGTATGTTCTAGAAACCACATCAGATACAGGGGAATAGGCAGATTTAAGGACCGTTCTTCCTTGATGTTTCTGTCATTAGGTGGGAATCATAGTTATCTGCCAGTCAGTAGCAGTTACAAGGAGCCAAGAGCAGAGCTAGTCAGCGTCCTCTCTGGCACCTGCTGGATTTTCCTGCATTATTTAGGGCACACATTACCCTAGACAAACACAAGCACTTTGTGGCAGTGGTGTAAGTTAGGATGATTCTGCCAAGCAAAAGCCTAGAATCATGAAGATAAAATGACCAGCTTGGGATCTCTGCCACCTACTGAACTGTCAGTGTACTGATGCCATTTGGGGTAGAAAATATTCAGAAGACCCTGGATGAGGAGGGAACACAAGAGACCAGGCAAAGAGAGCCACTCCAAAGACTAGTTTAGGGAAATAAGTTGTGTGTCCAGGGGTCTGGAAACACAGCCACTCTGAGGTTCTGACTGCCCTATTCTGATGTCGTAGCTGTCCTCCTCAAAAGCAAGGAGCCTTAGTACCTTTCATGGAGGTCAACCCCAGCCAAGGGAGATCTTTGCACAGGAAAGACAACAGGCTCATTCATTTTAAAAATAGGTCCATTAAGAACCCCAAACTCAACAAGACTATCTACCAGGAGAGTTCTTGCCAGTTCACTATAAAAAGGTAGTAATGAAAATTATAAGGCTATCTTGATTCTAAACTCATTGCCAGTAGGGCCCAAGGTCTTGAATTGGGCCTCTTCTCAATGCTTATTTAAACATTGCTGAGTGTTGAGTGTTGAATGTTATTTAGTTCTGTGCCCTTCAGGTCTTTTTCATCTTTAATCCTCTTGGAGCAGGGTGGGGCTGAGCTGGGAACTAGTGTTAAGTCAGCTTGCAACCATCCTTGTGCAATCTAGCACATCCACAAGGTAACAATGCCTTTTGGGGGAAACCAACACAATGGTGCTGTTTGATACAGCTTCTGGCTGCTCATGGTCACTGATAGGTCTATGGCCAACTGGGAAAGAATTCTATACATTTTTTTTTTTTTAAAGATTCTATTTATTTATTTGACAGAGAATGAGCACAAGTAGGCAGAGACACAGGAGGGGGTGGGGGGTGGGAAGCAGGCTCCCTGCTGAGCAGAGAGCTCGATGCAGGGCTCCATCCCAGGCCCCTGAGATCATGACCTGAGCCAAAGGCAGAGGCTTACCCCACTGAGCCACCCAGGCGCCCCAAGAGTTCTATACATTGATACTTTCTTTGACCTTATCTACCAAATGGCTATGTGGCATACGTGCTATCATGAGGAGTGAAATCCCTTTCTTTCCCTGGAGCTAAAATCACACTATTATAAGAAGCTATGTATTCTTGCCGCCATGTCATGATTTACCTACTGTACTTTGTAACCCAGAACTATGAATCATCCTTCCTAACTTTTCAGCTAACAAAACATGTTCCTTTAGATACAATCTCTTCTTTATCTAGATTTATTTGTTCTGAATCCTGATGCATTCTTAGGGCATTATTTCTTACTGAAGGCAGCCCTCCCTCAGTGTTTGTTTAATGATAATTTTTATTTCAAGTTCTTCATGAGTAGTAGGCTTGTCCTTTCTCAAGGCTTTATATTCCTAGGACTCTCTGAGTCAGTTGTCAGATTTCTGGCATCTGTCAAGAACAGGCAAGGGGGCCGTATTTCCTTGCCTCTCTTTCATGGGTCACTGAACAGTGCTAAAATTCTGAATTCCTTGGGAATAGAACTCAGAAGAGTTTCATTTCTTCCCCCCTTCTCTTATTCATTAGTTTTAACTTAATTTCTAAGCAATGGAACAGATCATTTATTCATTCCAACACGAGTTGAAGAATCATCACGTGTCAGGCACTTTGCTGGGGACACAGAGATGGTCCGCTCTCAGGAAGCTCACAATATGGCGAACACGATCAGGTCATGATTAGAAAAGCAGTATGTGCTCCAAGGTCTGCAAGGCATTTATAGGTGTGCAGATCCCAGAAAATCCATCCAAAAGCCAAGAGGTGCTGCTTGACCTGAACTTTGAAGGACAAGTAGCAGTCCTTTTGGAAGAGTCCAAGCGATGGGTAGATTGATATGGATGCAGCAGAGGGACAGAATTAAGGGACTGACTGGAGAGTCACAGCCAGAGCACGAAGGGCTTTGTCCTTTGGGCTAAGAAATTTGAACTTTATCTTAAAAAAGAGAAGGAACCATCAAAGGGGAGAGGCAGCAGAACTGTAACATAGAATGGTATTAGGTATGAAAGAATGAGAGCTCTAAGTTCACAAAAGTTAGTAAGAGTCTGTGTCCCCATGTACTTGATCTGACACTGCTCCTTGGCCCCCGGGATGGCATACAGAGCATGTAGAGACTAGTCCGGGCTCAGTGCCAGTTCATGGTGCCAGTCTGCCTCTCCAGAAGATTTACAACCATGACCTTCTTCCCACTCTGAGAGAGCTGTGCTTGTTCTGTCCTCGGCCCTGTACAGTGATCATCTGGGAAGCCTCACTGGAGCATGGCCTGTTTGCAGAAGGCCACGAAATAAGGAATCCAGACAGTGGACAGCAGTGCTAATGGCACTTGGGGACAGGAAGAGAATGTGTGTGCAGAGGCGGAGACAGTCAGCAAATACAGGGAGGCAGGGGAAGAGGTGGGGAACATGGGGAAAGGGCCAGAAGATCCACTGGTTCCCTTCCAGGAGAGTGCTGCTGCACAGAATATGAACCCATTTCCAAGTAGGAGAAGCTAAAGTACAAAGAGAGAGAGCCTGAACTGTCTCAGCACAAAGGTGAAGCAGGAGCAAATGAATAAAACAAATCACATGGGTTTGCTTGCTTCTTTTGCCAAGCTCTGTTCTCCGGACCCAAAGCAGTCTGCCTGTCACATCAGGTTAAACATTCTCCCTGGGAAATCATGCAGTCGCAGAGCTTAAGGAAGCCCACAAATGCAAATGTCATTACTTAAAAAAAAAAAAAAAAAAAAAAAAAGGCCCAAGTCCTGCCCTAATCACCTCCTGTTGCTGTTTCTGTCTGTAGCAGTCCGTGCGTGCTAATGCACTCCAGGCTCACGAGGGGCCTTGGGAAATGCTCAAGGGAACAACCGGATGCCTAATGATCCCCGGAAAATTCTTCTCACGTTTTTCTCTGGACACTGACTTTTTACATTTTCCTTGAGAAATTCTGGGTACGGCTAATGAACATAAATGTGATGGGTGCGCAGAACTTCGTTTAATCTGGTTTCGTGAACACTGGCTCCCTGTCCACAGCCAGCCATGGTTTTTTTCCTCTCACTTATATGCTTTATGATGGATTTATGATGGATTTAAAAGAAAAGCTTAAAACTTTCACTCAAGCTGAGGTTCCTCAATTTTCATTTGTAAGTTCATTGGCCAGGATGGGACAAGAGCGATTTCAAGATTGCTGGCCCCGTGACTCTCAGCGTAGCAAAGAAGAAAGTGTTTTGTGTTGTTACTGTCCTCAAATATACCCTTTCTGCTTGGACAGCTCCTCTCCTTTGGGCCACATTTCCTATTTCACAGCTATAAAAAGACATGTTCTGGATACTGTCCGATGAAGGTAAGCTTCCTAAGTGTAATACAATAGGCGCACGTCTACAAAACATACGTGAACAAGGGTTTTGTGAGCACATTTAAAACTATGTGAAGGGTATTTTCTAGGGAACTTTCTGTGGATCTTTCCAAAAAAACAAAAAGCCCTATGGAAAAATATCCATCTCTACTTCATGTGAATTTCAGGTTTTCATGAACTAATTTCAAAAAACTGAAGGCCACCCATCTTTCTCCTTTATCAAGCAAGCTCCACATCGACACGAGAGCCAATCATGCTTGGCTGTTAAGCTTTGCTAAACAAAGATATTTGCAATGTGGAGTACTGAAACAGAAAATTTCCCCATGAGTCAGTAGCCAACCCCAGCAAAAGACCTCATGGTTCCAACTAACCAGCCCACAACCTTTCGTATCCAGTTCTGCTTTTTCAGTGGTTTCTACAGTCGAATTTCTAGTTAGGAACTGAAAAACTGGTTTGGTTTCGACTTCCGTAGGATAGATAGTGGTGCTAGCCACGATACACTGGGAGTTCCAGGATCTCAAACACGTGCATACTTCCCCACCTGAGGCCCCTACTCTAACCTCTGCCCCACAGGGTTCCAAAGGGATACCACATATGAGCAGAGAAGAAGGCCAGGCAAGAAAGACATCTTGTTTGTGGGACTCCTGGCTCGAACCCTGGGCAGCTCACTTGGAGAACAAGCACTCTCACCAAAGGAATAGTTTCCAATTCTCCTTAAGCATCTTAATCACCTGGGGAGGTCTGGGTTTTGTGGTTTCAAGTCTCGCCCTGGACTGATCTTCAGGGGTAGGGCCCTGGATTCTGTATTTTAAAAGGCATGTTGGCGTATGTCTCCCCTGTTCCCACCACCACAGGCATGAAGGAAGGACAGGTCAGAGTTGGAAGGTGGAAAGCCAGGGGTGTGGGGAAGCTGCCTTCTACCAGCTTGGGAGAGCTGACTGTTAAAAACAGCAGACTGTTTCAAGAAAATTTGCAAGCCCTTACTAAATGTTAAATTATATAAGCTTAACTATTAAATAATTATCAAAACCAAAAATAATATCCACAGCTCATCACCTCCTATTCATTTCCTATTATCTATGTTCTTGAGGTTTTTCACATCTATTGTATCTGTACTAATGGTGGGAAATGCTACATAATGGTGCACAGCCACATGCCTCTTCCCTGCTCTACGTTAAATGACATAACATTGGTAGCTTGAGATCAGAGCATTTATATAACAGGCTAAAGCTAGATATCAGGGCTTGACTTATTGTTATGTCCAGGCTAAAATGGAAAGTGTAAATAATGCAGATTAAACTTAAAGATATGTCACAGGTAGAGGGTGTCTGGGTAGCACAGTCAAAGTGACTGACTCTTGGTTTTGGCCTAGGTTGTGATCTCAGGGTCGTGATATCGAGCTCCTGTCCCACCCCATACTCAGCAGGGCATCTGAGATTCAGATTCTCTCTTCCCCTCCCTCTGCCCCTCCCACTAGTGTGCACTTCCTCTCTCTCTCTCTAAAATAAATAAATCTTAAAAAACAAATGTCACACACAAACAAACTGAGGGTTGATGGGGGAAGGGGGGCTGGGAGAGGGGGGTGGGGTTATGGACATTGGGGAGGGTATGTGCTATGGTGAGTGCTGTGAAGTGTGTAAACCTGGCGATTCACAGACCTGTACCCCTGGGGATAAAAATATATGTTTATAAAAAATAAAATTAAAAAAAATGTCACATCTATAGCTGGTATATTGTGAATAGCACAAAATTTGAGGAAATGTTCTTCCGGTATCGAAAATGGTCCGATTTCAGTAAAGAAGTGACTCTCTTCACTGATAAACAAGTGAAATTCCAACATATGTCTGTTGTGCTTTCATCTTAGTCTTTCATGTAAAGGAAAATACCAACCAACATTCATGCTGGGAATCATACTTATTCATCAATTGCAACCACAGTTTGGCTACAGATAAAAGAGTTCCATAAAATCAACGAACTCATTCTGTGAGAATCAATGAGCTATATAAGTTTATAATAAAGCGGACTGTGTATTCTATTATTATTTTTGAACTGTGTATTTTATTGCACTGTATTATTAATGTATTTATACACTATTGTATTTAACAGTACTACATATTCTATTCAGTTTGTTAATTGTATATTTAATTATTTGTACCTTAGTAAAATTTATAATAGACTTACACTGGGTTATATGTAACTATACGTTTTCTCCCAGAGAGCCATTGTTAAACATTTCCCAGTATACCACTGCCTAAGCCAAGAACAAAAACAGGTTGAACAGCTTCCTTGGCTTCTATCCTATAGGTCCACACCCTTATCTCAGCCGTTTAGTTTACCACCCTCTCATGTCAAGAAAAACACCAAGAACTGTACAAGAACACAAATCAAAAGGTAAAGAGATTTTCCTGAAGACTCAAAGTAGCTAATTTAATCTGCCTAATCCAACGCTTCCTAGGAAGGCTGCCTTCCAAGGAGGGACAGCTTTGGGCTGGTCTGACTACACTTGCCACTGGAAAAAAACAAGCAAGGAACCTAAGAGATGGAAGTTTGGGCACTATAGCCTAATAAATATCTTCCCCCTTAAAGCCATATCAGATGGTTCCTTGGGAGCAGAAGTAAGGGGACTACAAAGTCATCCAGGTAGGGAACAAGAGGAATTTGAATCTTCCCATCAACTATGGTACACGTTTGGGGTACATAACAAAAGGATCAGTGAGGATTTCCACTTGTCACCAACTGGAGTACACAGGCACACCATAGCTTCTTCCATATTTAAATTGTCATTGCTTGTGATTTAAAAATGTCTTTCTAGGGGCCCCTGGGTGGCTCAGTTGGTTAGGCGGCTGCCTTCGGCTCAGGTCATGATCCTGGAGTCCCGGGATTAGGTACCGCATTGGGCTCCCTGCTCGGCGGGGAGTCTGCTTCTCCCGCTGACCTCTCTCCTCTCATGCTCTCTCTCTCTCTCAAATAAATAAACAAAATCTTTAAAAAAATAAAAAATAAATAAAAATGTCTTTCTAAACATGGAATAAAACCCAATTACCAAACCAAGATGTACAGAAATTTTAAAAGTTCTGTTACTAGGGGGCATCTGGGTGGCTCAGTCAGTTGAGCATCTGACTCCTGATTTCAGCTCAGGTCATGATCTTAGGGTCATGGATTGAGCCTCGTGTCTGGCTCCATGTCAGGCTCTGTGTTGGGCATGGAGTCTGCTTGAGATTCTCTCTTTTCACTCCCCCCCCCCCCCCCCCCCCCCCCCCCCCCCCCTCCCTCCTTCCCAAAAAAAAAAAAAAAAAAAAAAAAGAATTCTGTTACTTGGTAGTTTTACAACTACCAACATATAGTACATCTTCAGTCTCAGATGTAGTGTTTTAACAATTTATCAGTTGCTTCTGAACGTCATGTATATGGTACTGCAGATGTAAATAGAGACCTTTTTCGACCTTCAAACAGAAGAGGACTCTGCTACCAGATACATATCTATCCACCAGAAAGGGAGACTGGTCTCAAAACTCATCCTCTAGAGAGCATAATATTATGGGTGAGTCTTGCAGAATGTTAACATTTTTACTTCATCAGTATTTTCTTGAAACCTAGGCATAGAACTGCTCCAACCAGATTCCCCAGGCCCTTAAAAAAAGGAATGTTTGTTGAAGGTCACACCACACATTTGGGAATTGGGAGGAGGTAAGACGTGAGAAATCCAACCAGTCAAGAATGCTATAACATGTCTGCCTATGTTTTGAACTAACAGCCTTGAAGGCGATAAGTATGAGGGGTGCTGTGATAATACTTCAAACAAAAACATATCCAAGACACTTGCAAAACAATCTGGGAAAAATCAAGAGGTTTCTACTTACCTGGTATCTGGCATCTTATCTGGTATCTGCATTGAAAGAACACGTACTTTCAAGTGCAAAGACATTTATTTATTTATTTAAAAAAAAAAAGATTAAATAGTTCTTTTTCCGTAACTTGTTATCTCAGAGAAAAACTGAAGAACTCTGGTCATCACTCAAAAACTTGCCCTGTAAATAAGAAGGTGGAGGTGTCTTCCTGTTTGACCAATTACTAATCCACATCAGCTACCACCCCTTCATGAATCAGAAGATTAAGGAACACATCACTCATTAATATACAAATCTAGAGGGCACTAAACATCAGAGTACTGTGGCTTTAGCTAGACTCATTTGTATGATATTCCTGTAGGAGATGCTACTGAGTTCAATAAGCTGTCTTCACTATTATCAACACAGAGGCATTTCCGCAACTCGTGTTTTTGTCATGTGCTAAGCTCCAGAATTTCCTAATAGATGGATGTTTTTTTAAAAAAGGACTCTTTTGCAAGGCTCTGGGGCCAGACTGCCCGCCTTGACTCCTATCATCACTTCTTGCTAGCTGTCTGCTCTCAGACATGTTACCTAATGTGTCTTCTGTGAAGTACTGATAGGACCGATTCCTATCTCAGGCGGTTGTGAAGATTTAATGAGTTAATAATACTTAACAAAGCATTTGGGAGAATGTATGGAACACATTAAGTTACCTATTTGAATCATATTATTATATTTTCATGGTCAGCATATGTGTAGTTGGAAGAATGGAAAAAAGGTCTGCACCTACTTAAAGAGTATTAAGTAAATAACTAGAAAAATTATGTTAAAATATCCACCTGGAAAATAAAAGTCCTATAGAGGATTTCCCAAGTAAAAGAATACTCTGGGTTTTACTGATATGTTTATCAGTTTTTCCATTTTTAAAACATTTTACGAAGCTATTCTTCCCAATATTCCAATATTTCTCAAAGTCATGAGGATTCCTTCAGGAAATGAGGACACACACATACCAAAGCCCTATCCCCTAAAGAATACTGAGTTTCCAATTTGCCCAATTCATAGGCTCATATATTTTCTGCATAAAGGAATAATGGCTTCTGAAAAATGGCCAATATTGAAATTTTTAAAAGGAGAGTTTGAGTCTGCTTTCAGGAACAAATATATCCATAAAACTTAACATATTTTCATTCTTCTAAGTTATATCAAAGCACTAAAAGTGTTAAGAGAATACCGGGAAACTTAGTTTTGATTAGCATTTAATTAACAGGTTGAGATAAAATACTCTTATTACTTTGCCACTAATTAACAGATGATTCGCTGCCAAAACAAAAATGCCCACAGACTGCATAGTATTAAGTAATGGAATCAAGTTAACTGGGGGGGAGGGACGGAGGGGGCTTATGGTGGTAGTGGGGAAATGAAGTTGGCTTCAGAACGCACTAATTTGATACTCAGCATCAAAGATACTGAATGGTAGAAATAAAGCTTGATATTCACTTGCACCTATCGTTTTGCTCAGCTAGCTGGAGAGCCCAAAGATGATCATGATTCTCTAAAAATAAATTTAACAGATGGTCCCCTTTGAGATGTGAAACAATGAGCCTGAAGATACCTGAAGAAGTACGTGTCCTGGCTGGTGACTTACTCCGTTATCAGAAGGCATCTGCACATACATCTTCAAAAAAGCAGAGGCCGGGCAAGAGGTAAGGGAACAGAGGTGATATTAAAATATATTTCAATTAAACAGCGCATGAGTGCTTATTCCTAAACTAACCTTTCTTTAGGCATAACAACCTTGGCAAGAACATCTTGTAGATAAAGAGGTGTAAAGCTTTCTCTGCCCACGAACTGCCCCCATGGAGTAGCTTTCCTTCCAACTAACTTTCTAAGCAATGTTGGGAGGTAACATTGCTAGAACAATATGCACAGGCACCTGGGTCAGAGTCATACGAAGATGGACTGCTGACACCCATACATTAGGCATACAAAAGGGGCTAAATATTTAGCTACTGAATTAGAGAAGTCAGAGACAAAAAGGACGTGGGTTAAAACCAGTAAAATCCTGCTTCATATGTTACCTCCTCTACAAAGTCTACCTCTCAACCCAGCCCCTATGCACATACTTTGAATCCAGAAGCGACCAAGTTGCCCATCATTCATCTGGTTTAAGCTGACTGAGCGGAAGGGCCATCAGCTGTAAATCTCGAGTGCTGATGCACAGACGCTCACCGCTACTGAATGAACACTGAATTTCACACTTTATTTCTGTTTCACACTTTAGTAACTATCTTGCCTAGGAAATAGGCGAACTTATTTGAAATGAAGTTCAATATTACCTCTCTTTCAGGTAATTTTTTTCAAAATTTTCAACATTACCTCTCTTCCAGGTAATTTCTACCCACAAAGCAGGTCTTACATAGACTGCTATGCCTGCCTAAGCTGTCTTATTATTCAGTATGATTTCAAGTAATGACATCGCATTTTATTTCCCAGCCTTTCTGGTTGGGATGATTGTGCCAGTTATTAATTCATTGTCTCTCAGCTTCAAACTTACCCTTCAGTGCCTGGTCAAAAACAACAAATGCAATTCTTGTAAGCGTTTCTCCTTTTACAGCAGGAACAATGTTAGGCTTTCTCAGAAGACGCATGAAGGAACGAGTGGGTGTCTTTGCCCCTGACGCATGTCCAGAATGGCCCTCCCAACACCGTGTCCCCATGGCCGTCTCAACATTTACATACCATGTGCTCCAGGCCTCCCACCCACTGTGGTGCTCCGACCCCCTCCGTGGATCAGCCCAGTGGCTGAGGCTTATCTGTGCCCCAGAGGGCCACTTCCTATTTCCCTGGCGCATGTGGACAGATCTGGCCTCGACAACCCTATGGACTCTGCCCGACAGTGAACTGCAACCAGGGGGTCCCTGACTGATAAGGTCAATACACAAGACTGGACCCTGACGGAGATGGCTGTCAACACAGAAGTCTGGAGCCTCCAGAGGAAAAATGGGTAACTACTTTTGCTTTTGAACTTGGACTAGATTCCAAGGTATTTATTAAAAGTGAAATGCTCTATATATCATGTTTCTATCTTCAGAGGAACTAAGTTCCTAGTTTCTTAAGTTTCTATTTTTCTAAGCCTTCCATTCAGAGAGAGGATATAATACTTAAGGTCAGCATTTCAGGTTAACAGGCGTTGTCCATATTAAAACAAAAATCCCTCAGCACTTTGTGCATACAATTATCAGAAAGACACCAGGAGAACTACTATGGAAAAACTGTGAACTGATTTTAGAGCGGTCAGGTAGCAAACACATCAGTGTTAGGGCCGAGGAGCAGGACCTTCAGTTACTCCAGGTGGAAAATGCTATGTGTTAATACGGAACTGTCTCAGCAACAGTACTACACCCTACAAATTCTGTCCTGCGCTGCGGCCAGCTTGAATTTGGGTGCTGCACAGTTCAAATCCCAGTTGTGGCACCTGAGCTGTGTGCCTCTGGCCAAATGACATCCTCTCTGAGTCTGTTGCATTGCGCTGTCTGGCAAGGATGATGCTCAAGTTGGATATATTCACCTTAGAGAATTGAGAAGAGATTACACAAGATCAGCAACCACCACGGTTAATTTTCCCTCCTGTTTTCTCATTGTCTAAGTAAGAATACTGAGGCAATACTGAGGTAGGAAACGAAGTTTCTACCAAGAGCACAGTAATTTATAGATAAAGCTGAAAGCAGGCTAAAATGTTCTTGATTTAAGTGTGCAAACTTGGGCAACAAATTATGTTCTAAAGACCAGTAATTCTGTTGAGGACAGTAATGTATCAAGTGCTATCCTATACCTTCCTTTACCAGACAGACTGTGGATGAGCCACTGAAAAGAAGTATAGAATAAGTGCAATTTATGTGATTAAACATTGAACAACTTACATTTATAGAGTACTCTATGTTTTATGAAGTGCTATGACTAATATTTCACCTGATCACAACAGCCTTCTCTTCAGAAGACTGCTTTTTGGGATCGCCTGGGTGGCTCAGTCGGTTAAACATCTGCCTTTGGCTCAGGTCACGGGTCCCGGGATCGAGTCCTACATCGGGCTCTTTGCTAGCGGGGAGCCTGCTTCTCCCTCTGCCTTCTGTTCCCCCTTCTTGTGCTCACATACTCTCTCTCTCTCTGACAAATAAATAAATAAAACCTTAAAAATAAAATAAAAAAGATTGATTTTTAGTGATAAAAATTCTTTCATAATAAAGAATTTAATAAATCAAGAAATTTCGGAAAGAATAAATTTTATGTGAGTAAAGACAAATCATGACTAATTCATGATTTTATGAATAATTTCTCAACTTTTAAAAAAAGTCCAGGTTTCCTTTAGTTGTATATGTCATATGTAGTAGAGGGTAAGTTAGAGGTTTTTTTGGTTTTTTTTTTTAAGATTTTATTTATTTATTTGACAGACAGATATCACAAGCAGGCAGAGAGGCAGGCAGAGAGAGAGGGGGAAGCAAGCTCCCTGAGGAGCAGAGAGCCTGATGTGGAACTCGATCCCAGGACCCTGGGATCATGACCTGAGCTGAAGGCAGAGGCTTTAACCCACTGAGCCACCCAGGCGCCCAAGTTAAAGGTTTTAAAGTATCTGCTTTCCTGGGAAGAAAAGGCAGCTTGAACTTGTTGCAAAAAATACAGATGAGTGATAAAAAGTGAAAGTAAGTTTTACATACAATCAAAGAAATAAAAGACTGCTACTAACAGAGTCTAATCATCATTTTTCAAAACACATCTTTATGCCTTATAATTCCATTCAATATTACAAGTCTAGACAAACCACACGTTTCCTCCAACACTGTGCCTATCCCCATCTGATGAAACCAATGGAAGCACTAGAAAATACAATGTAAAAGTCCACAAAACTATTTAAAATTATTTTATTGGAAGACCGCTGTTTTTTCCATTTATAAAAAGTTTAAATGGAGATATACCAACTGCTGTAACCTTTGAGACGGGTGATGTGGGCCATGGGGGACTGTGTTCTGGCCTGGGAAATTACATCATTCTTGCTACATCAAACACACCCACCCCATATATTCATAATATACCACAGCAAACTGACATGTACAATATTCTTCATTCTCTCCCTTCTTTAAAGTCCCCTGACCTAGTGCAGAATCTAGTCAACTCACACTCTCATTAATCCAAAAGCTTCCAGATGGTTCCTGCTGCCTACATCCTCGCACTGTTTTGACCTGCCTTGCACATTGTAGCCAGACTAACCTTACAGCAATTCTGCACTTTTACTTCCTTCTTCAAAAATCAACAGAAGTTTCCCATTAATAAGGTCATATTTAAATTAATGGTTAATTCTTACCTGCAACGTACTTGGTTCTTTTACTGACTCTTCATGTCACCTGAGACAAAGTCCATCGTGAGGCAGTGTATAATGAGGACATATTTCCCTTGAGCACGAAGATTTAAATGCCATGTTAATTTTTCTCCCACACTCTAACTACAATCCATTAACTTACAGCACCACCTATCTTTCAATTAAAAGGCTGGAAAACAAAGTTTACTTTTAACACAATTCTCAAATGTCTGGCCTATATAAATTACTGGGAATTAAGTCCAAAATGCAAAAAAAGAAAAAAAAATTCCTAAAAATAAGTTTCATTTGACACCATTTGTAAGGTACCTATTCCAGTCCATATAAAAGACTTATATATGTTTCAAACAAAGAAGTTGAGCAAGCAATATACTGATGCCACAAAATAGTGAACAAACTCTATCTGTTAATGTCAACTAGGAATTTCAATTGGAGAAGCAGAACCATTTGACTTATGTCACCTTTTCCTTAGAAGTCTTCCCAATATTTTACCTTTTCCCTGTTTAAATGAGAAAAAAGATGACCAAATATAAAATTTCATTTTTATATTCTGTGTGATAACTATCAGCAGTACAAATAAATATTATCTATATATACACACTATATTTATTTATAAATAAATAAAAATAAATAAATAAAATGGGGGAGGGAGACTGCCCACGCAGTGCACAGTTTGCTCTCTGCAGCAACCCAAGCCAAGTTTACCATATCTCTTTCTCAAATCAGTGCTATGGCAATTTCCTTACATAATCAGTATAAATATTCGAGAAAATGCTTTTAGTCAGAATCAAAAACCATTTGTACCAAAAGCTGAGAGGTCAACCCATGAAAAATCAAAATGTCTTAAATGTACATGTCATTTCTCCTGTGCAGTATGCAACTTTATAAGGCAGGCTGTGGTGGGTATCAGCGCCCATTTCACTGACAGGAAAACAGAGGCACGACTGTTGATGCACAACACAACTCCAAGCCAAGGCCTGTTTATGGCTAGCCCGCGTTCTGTTCCTCAGATATAAAAATTAGGAAAAAACAATGGGGTGCCTGGGTGGCTCAGTTGGTTAAGTGTCCGACTCTTGATTTTGGCTCAGGTCATGATCTCAGGGTCATGAGATCAAGCCCCATGTCAGGTTCTGTGCTCAGCTTGGAGTCTGCTTGGGATTCTTTCTCTCCTCCCTCTGCCCCTCCTTCCTGCTCATACCCTCTAAAAAATAAACAGAATCTTTTTTAAAAATTAGGAAAACACAAATAATTTCAGTTAAAACCAAAAGCATGTAATGTATAAAAGTTATTTTGAAAATAGCACTTGGTTATAATTTTCAGTGTAACTGTTAACGTAACAAAAGTTCGGAAGACTACTTTGGAAAAACAGCTTGTTGAAACTGAACAAAGTTAAGCATATTCTTAACAGCTGATATACTGGGGCTCTAATTGTTTTAGAAGCTCTTTGTTTCAGGCCTAAGTCATACCACACACTTTATACCACATGGGTCTTTTTTTTCTGGCGATTGCCGGCAGCAGATACCAACACAAGCCTTTCTGGGACTGGTTAATTAAATTACCACCCAATTTCAGTACAGTTAACTTGCCAACTGTAGCAAAGTTGTTAAAAGAGAGAAATAAGCTCTTCTAATTTTTACAATAATTAGTGAAAATTTCATACTGTTGATGGATAAAAAGGAGAGCTCTTGCCTACTTCATAAGTTTTCCCTTCCACTCTCTTTCAAAGTTTCACATTCCTTGCCCATTGTTTTCCTAATGTCATATGAAGTTTAAATTCTTTCTCTCCTCCTGTAGAATTTCTTGTAAGTTGCTCCAAGCAAATTACTAACCTACTTGAAGGTTTCACTAAACTTCTGTGTCCTAACATTTAAAATACAATAGAAATTTTTATATTTTCTCACATTTTATTGCACAATACAAATGATTAAAACGCACTAAAAAACCCCAACATTTTGTGTTTAAAGTAACACAAATTTAAAATGTTTGGTACGAAATAGCATAATTTATTATATTGCAACTTAATATGAAGGTGAATAGTTTATTTCAGAAAATTTAGATATTTTACCTATAGTTTATTACTGAAACAAATTTTTTGGTCTCTCTCTTTCGCTCTTATTTTTGACTTTTTAATTCTCCCTCTTTAGAAGTTCACAGTGTCATAGAAGTGAAAAATAAGACTGACAGAAACCACTCTAAGACCTATGGCTTTATATACATAAAAAATTCCATAATGTTGCCATAACCCCTAATATAATGTGATCCTTACTTACTATTCTAGAATAAACTGTACATATTAAATTGTTCAAGTAACACCAGTGCTTATAAAAAGTGAGGTCCCACTAATTAAATTGATGGGCTTCTCTTTGAAGATCACGTCTAATTTCAACATTAATTAGTTCTAACAATTTTTCAATTTTACAATTTATCATACATTCTCAAACAGTCTAAAATGCTCAAATGAGCCAAACATTTAATTTAATTTACATTGAGTTTAACTCCACTTTAGTACAGCACCGGAGGTTAAAAAGGGATCTAACCAAATGTTCTCTTTCATTAGTTACAGTTTGTTATTTATTTCTACACCATTAAACCCAAACTGAAAATGAAGACAACTCGGGCCAAACTCATTCACCTTGAATAAATAAACAACTCACCCACTTCACGCTTATACAGCTATTCGTTTTCCTACAGTGTAAGTTCTGGTAACAGCTATACGATAAACTAAGCCAAAGACCAACTTCGTATCTTGGAGGACTAGGCCAGTCGGATAGGATTCTCCAGGTTTGCTTTAAAATTTTCAAGAAACCTGGTAGCCAATTCATCATCCACCACTCGGCTGTCACTTGACATGGTGACTGTTAGAAGCTGGTGCTGCTGCAGCCTGGGATTCCCCTCTTCATCCTGCTCCAGCTTGAGCACAGGTCGGAATCTCCCAACAGCCAGAATGCAGGCCTGAGGAGGGTTGATCACCGCAGTAAATTCGTCGATGCCAAACATGCCCAAGTTGGAAATACTAGGGGAAAACAAAAGCTCTGAGAGCGGCATGTCCTCTATCAAAGAACCCTTTCCCAGAAGTGTATGATTTGGCCCTACTGAAAAACTGTGACACAGAACCTTATAGCAAGTTATTCAAAGACCAAAGACAAAGATGCCAGGTACAATGGTATGAAAAAAACAACACACATATAAATAGTGTATCTAATATAAACATTCATTCAACATGGACTGGAAGTCCTTGGCAGTGGATTAGGACAAGAAAAAGAAATAATAAAATATAAGAAGAAAAGGAATAAAGAAATAAAAGTTACTATTCACAGATGAATGGACTGCATACAGGAAATTTAAGACTCTACAGATAAACTGATAGGATTTATAAGTGAATTTAGCTAAGTCACTAGATAAAAAGGTCAATATAAAAATCCATTTTTTATATATACAGGTTGCTGTAGTTAGAAAATGAAATTATAAAACAAATACCATTTATAGTAGTAGCAAAAACCAAGTATGAAGAATTACATCTAATGAAACAAATTTAAGACCTCTGTATAGAAGCCTATAAAATGGAACTCAAAGAAACCAAAGAACTAAATAAACAATGGTTTATACTATGTACACTGCCTGGAAGACTCAATGCTATAAAGACTGAATCATCGAACTCATCAAAAGATTTAATGCAATCCCAATCAAAACTCTGGCAAAGTTTCTTGATTTTGGCTCAGGTCATGATCTCGGGGTTGTGGGATCTGGAGACCTATGTCAGACTCCGGTACTCTGCGCAATGTCTGCCTGAGGTTCTCTCTCTCCCTCTGCCCTTCTCCCCACTCATGCTCCCTGCTCTCTCCATAAATAAATAAATAAAATCTTACACACACACACACACACACACACACACACACACCCAAAAAACTCCAGCAAGGTTTCTGTGTGTCTGTATATGGAAAGTGGTAAGTTGATTCTGAAATTCATTTGGAAAAACAAAGAGCCATAAAAGACAGTCTTGAGTGTGAACTAAACGAGAAGATTTTCCTTACCAGATATTAAAAGTTATAGCTTAGTGGTACTGAGCAAGGGATGGACAAATAGGTCAATTGAAAACAGAACATAAAACAGACCAAACATACATAGTTACTTTCTCAGTGCTATGGAGTAAGCTTTTCAATAAGTGATGCTAGGTCAACGTAATATCCATATGGGGGAAAAAAAGAATCTTGACCTTTATCTTCCCACCACACACAAAATCCAATTTTAGATGGATGGTGATCTACATGTGAAAAGTTATAAAGCTTCTAGAAAATAACACAGAAAAATTACTTCATGATCTGGGACAGGCAATAATTCCACACATAAAACAAATAGTACCAGCTGTTAAAAAAAAATACTAATAAATAGCATTTCATTATGATTCAGAACTTGAGTTCATTAAAAACACCATAAACAAAGTTCCAAAGGCAAGGAACAGAGTGGGAAAAGATATCCGAAGTAATATGTATGCTATAAAGGTCTGTGTGTCTGGAAATAAGAATCCCTACATATCATTTTTAAAAATGGACACAAGACATCAACAGGTACTTTATCTGATAAGTTACCAGATATTCAAAAGGTTATTAAATGAAAACAGTATTCAACATCATTAATTTGCATTTCCCTGACCACAAAGAGTACCACTACACACCCCAACAACTGTTACAATTTAAAACCCAACATTACTAAGTATTGGTGAGAATATGAAGCAATGACAATTCTGATACACTGTTGCTAGAAGTATAAATTTGTATAACCATTATGGAAAACTGACAGTATCCATTAACGCTTTTAATTCAGGTATTTCACTTGCAAGTCTATACAACAAATATATTCTCCATAAGATGCTAATAATAAGAATGTTCACAGTGCCATTATTTGTAACAGCATCAAGCTGTAAACAAAGACAAATGTCCAACAGTAATACGGCATACGTATACAATATACTATAAAATACCATATACTGCAATAATAAACAACTGTTTCATACTGCAACATGGCTAATCTCACCGACATTAATACTGAGTAAAAGAAGTCAGATACTAAGGAATATATATTATTTATATAAAGAAAAAGGTAGCAAAAGAAATCTATGGTGATGATTTTCGGGAGAGTGGTTACCTTGGCAAGGGGGATACTTAGGAAGGGGGAAAGGGAAGCTTCTGGGATGCTGGTAATGGTCTATATCCTGCTTTGGTTGGTTACACAGGTTTTTCCACTTCTTGAAACATTCATACTGTACTCAGTATATTACACCATGTATAAGTGACACTTAAAAACAGAGCTGATGATAAGTAAGGCTCTACGTGTTAATATTTTCCTTCGAGTACCTTTAAATAAGAGATCACAAGTAGAAAAAGTTGAGGTTTATAAATCTATTATATTTATAAATATATTTTTTTAAAGCTTCAGAACCTAGAAGTCATTCTGAGAATACCGGAATGGGTTAACTAGCTAATCCTAGTGGGTTCCTACGAGCCCTGACAGGTCGCTTCAATTAAAAAAAGTGTTTCAAAAATGACACAGACTCCTAGATACCTGTTTGATGCTACTGATAACTAAGAGTTTAAATATTACCTAAAAGATCCTCCTTGGTACTCTTCAGGTAACAGTTTTCCATCTCTTGCTTTCTTCGACAGGACCTGGGAAAGAAAAACACAAATACAGCATGACAACCAACACCACATTACAGGCTGATGTTGTCACTTAAAATATTTGTAGAGGGTATACACTCATCTCTCACGTGCCTTGATTTGACTTCACTTTCTCTAATACAATAAAAAAATGAACAAGTTAGAGAGCAGATAGTCTTTTTTTTTTAATTTTTTTTTTTTTAAGATTTTATTTATTCAGTTGACAGACAGAGATCACAAGTAGGCAGAGAGGCAGGCAGAGAGAGAGGGAGAAGCAGGCTCCCCGCTGAGCAGAGAGCCCGATGCGGGGCCTGATCCCAGGACCCTGAGATCATGACCTAAGCCGAAGGCAGTGGCTTAACCCACTGAGCCACCCAGGCGCCCCAGAGAGCAGATAGTCTTAAGAAGCTAAAGCTGTAAATTGATACTCTACAAAAACTGCTTTCCTTTAAAAATTCTTCCAGTATTAGAATTACTCTGTACATCATTACTATGCAGAATGCTTCAGTGTTTTCTATAGAAACAGTGAAATTTATTGTGTCTATAATGTTTTTTTCTTGTAAGACACAGTATTCACAAGAAGCCATTCTTGTCCACCTGACTGCTTTTAAATAACTGTTCAATGGCAACAATCCCACCACCAATGTATTAGTTTTCATCTTTCAGTGTTTGCTTCTTTTTCACATATAACATATACATAACTACAGACAGTTGTAAACATTCTAAAGATGCTACGTCTGCCACAATTCAGTCACGTCCCCAGTGTTTTAATTTGGTTCGCTGGTTTTTCAATTATTTCATATAAATTTTCAGAAGTGGAATTACAAAGCCCTAGAACATAAACATTTTCTTGGTTCTTAATTTTACAGCTGAGGCATTTCCTGAATGAGCTAGTCCAATTTGCACTGCCACAAGAAATAGAAGAATGTAGTAATTTTTTATCACTTTAGCAAAACTGATTTCTAAAACCGAGAGAAAGACAGACACTCTGAGAGTGACCTTAAGTAGTTAAATTTTCCTTTACTTGCATTTGCAATTAATCACACTTATGTTAACTTTTATTTTTTAATGCTTCAAAAACAAAGGAACGGAGATTGAGTCATTACATATGAAAAATTAATAATGAACTAATTCATGAGTGGAAGAGAAAAATTAAACTATTGTCATTTTGGGAGATGAAATAAATCTGATGCTTAATTTTCTGTACTATACATCTAACATAAATACAATTACAATCACCGTTGAGAACTATTCAATTTAAAACCAGAGAGGACTTAATTTTTGAAAAACGAAAACATTCTTTAAAAGTCTAAAAATGATCTCAACGTATCACTGTGACTTTCTGACAGTTGAGACAGATGTAGTTATCTGGATGCAGTTATTTATAAAACTACTTGGATCCAAAATGAAAACTGAAAAGAAGAATTTAGACTTGTGTGGTCCTTGGACTATCAGAAATAGACAGGACAATCTACAAATGTGTTTTTTCTGCCTTAAGCAATGTGACTGCTCACATGATGTAAACAGACATGTATCATATGAACTATGAAAGGCATTTCTTTAAAGGCACATGATCTCAACAATCCTGCTGAATTACCAGGCTAAAAACAAGTAACACAGACATTCTTTAAAAAATGGGATTGCAAGCCCACATTTAAAAAAAAAAAAAAAGAAAAGAAAAAAAGAAAAGAAAGGAAAAAACAAACAAACAAAACTCTGTAGACCCTAAACACATCAGCAGGATATTCCTACCAATGAATTCTAAAAGCTTGGAATAAGAATAATTCTGAGGAGGATCACTGGTTTTGAAAATTGCTAATTCTCACTGGGATTTCCCAGCAATGCAAACTTAAAATCAAAGCATATGCTATCAGAAGCCTCCAGCTGAAAGGATGTATACAAGATGACCAGCAAATACACATTCTTTATTAATTCGTTTAAAAAATTTACTGTGCAAATAGAGGAAAACTTGGCCTCTGTCTTTTAAGACTGTTATAATTAATGAAGAATTAAGAATAACGGGGGTTCTAAGGCTTGTTACTGTATTACTTTTTATTTAGGGACTAGAAACTTGAACTCAGCTGAGACATGCCTTCGGCACCACACAATGACATCCTTGAGGCTCGTGATGGTCAGGAAGTAAAAACTTAGTGCAAGTATTCTTAACCTGGGTCCACAGATGGAGTTCCAGAGACCACAAACTCCTTAAAAAATTAATCTTAGTAACATTTTTTATTGAAATTTTAAAAAATAAATTCACTGAGCATCTATGATCTTCCTTCCACGCACTCTTGCAGAATTGGTTATATGGCAAGAACAAGGCCCTCAAGGTCAGACAGAAGGGAACAGAGAAGGACCAACAAATAAACAAGGTAACTTCAAAGACTGATCAACTGCATAAAGACAGTAAAAAAACAGGGTAAGGCCAGGAAGCTACTTTAGCTATGGAAGCCACAGAAGACCTCAGAAAGTAGCACCTGAACTGAGAAATACCCAGATTTAAATAAATCCTCCCTTCTACTGTTTTTTAGATGGATTACTTGGGCAAACTTACTAAAGGCTTTACTAAAACTCCACTTTCTCAACTTCAAATGGGGAAATTAAGGTTTCAACTATAACACGGGGCTAACAGAATTAAATGAAGTGTTTAGCCTAATGGTTGGTATATCCCAGGAACAAGAAAGAGTGGAGGGTTAAACACCAGCAGTAGGGTGGGAGAGAGAAGCAGAGAGAATGGGAAGCACAGGGTAGCCAGAGCACAGGATTGCTGGGAATTAGAGGAAAGCCTCAAGGACCACCAGAGGCCCTGGAACATTCCAAAGGGTTAAGACTGCCCTTCCCATCGCTCAGAGGCTGCTCACACTGCCTCCTTACCACCTCAACCTAGGTTCTTCCAGGATATAAGGAACAGACTATGCATTATCATATTAAAATTAATAAATTGGTCAAAATCATCTTGAAATGGTTAATTTAAAAATTTTATATTATGAAATATGCAAATATTAAAAATAAGAAAAATACATAAATATTTAAGAAAATCCTAAATCTATAGTTAAATGTGATCTCATTTGAATTTCACAAAACACTAAAATACATGAATTCTCATTGTTATTGAAAACTTTTGATGAACAAAAGGCATATAACTATCTTATTAACCAATCTAATTACTTGACTTTTGAATCAGTCAAATCAATACCACCACCCAATTAAGAAAAAGTTACATTTTTATCTATAAAAACACACTGAAAATCTTTTCAAAGAGGAGTGAAGATCTAAAAAGGTCTACTCCACTAGTCACCCTTAATTATATCTAACTTGAAAATTCAACAGTATGCTTTTAAAAGTAGATTAATTTGTGTTCATGTATTTTGGGCAAGTTCATTGATATGTGTATATACTGTCAGCTCTCCAAAGAAATCTTATCTTCTACTTTTAATTCCTCCTTATAACTTTTCATCCACTATATATACAACTGGTCTTTGGTAAATGAAAAAGAAAAGAATCACTTATCTAAAGGAATCTGAAATTTTCAGTTCTAACACTGTAAGAGCTGATACTTCTGTCAAAAAAGTACCTTTGGAAATTATAGTGTTTGTCAGAGCTGACCTACTGTCTGGTTCCTGCTGATTCAATGGAATATTTTGGGGGAAATCGGACTCCTCCATATAGGGAGCTATAAAAACTGCTTTTAAAGAAACTCAGGAAAAATTCCGTACTTTTGCTTCTATAATATTAAGTACTTTAGTGGTCTCAATTCTAGAGAGGAAATGAATGAAATCAAATTTGAAGAATAAAAAGCTGTGAACAGTGAGGTCTCTCCATTACCACCTTCATAGGAATATGGTTTCAGCTTTAACTTTAAAACCATCTAAAATATCCTTGTTAGAGTTGAATTCTAGACTTTGGGAAATAAAGCATTCACCTATAACTTGAATACAGTTGATCCTCATTTATCTGTATGTTTTTTTCTGAACTCTTGAAGGTTAAATGTTCTTAAAGTGGGTCATACCTAGGTTAAAACTTAAAAAACCTTCATATATGACTGATTATCATTTGGAAATATATCACAGTGTGACTAGATGATGCCACAACTTAACCAGAAAGTAAATACTAACATTCCAAAAGCATAATATTTCTTAAGACATACCTTTACAGAGTCAGCGATCTCCTGTATACCCTTAGCAGCAGCATCTTTTATGATTGGTGTAATTAAACCTTTATCTGTTGCCACAGCCACTGAAATATCAATAAAGGGCAGTTGCTTTGGGCCCTCTCCATCCCAGCTTACATTAACATCTGGCATTTGCTAGGAAACAAACAGAAAAAACATGTCATTCTAAAGAAGCAGATTTGTTTGTTTGTTTGTTTTAAAAAGCAGCTTTAGACCAAGGTGGTTACAGAGAAATAGCATTATTACACATTTTTGAAAGTGAGCATAGGTAGACAGAAGCAAATAAATGAAGATTTGGTTTGAAACAAGGGTTCGGATCTCTGTGTTAAATGGCTTCTATGTTTGGGAAGAATAGGCATACCATGTTTTTTGAAGCAAGGCTGAGGAAACGCTGATGTACGTGTTTTGATCTCTTTACAATAAATAATGGTTAAAAAAAGGTCTCCCTTTGTTCAACCTGATTGCTAAAAAGCATTCAACATTTGTTATACTTCCTGTCTCGTATGCTGACCGAGATGGCCTTGAGGAGAAGAGGGGAGGGAACAGGGTAACAATTCAACCACATTATTCCATTGGGAAGGTAGAAAGCCCAAGTTTCTAGTATAGCCCTGGGAGATCCATCTGGCCCTTACTAAGTGACTTCCCTCTTGAAGAAAGACTTCCTAGGCTTCATGAACATATGATAAATGTATGAGCATGCTTGTATGGAACACACACAAAACTACACCGAGGATGAAAAGAGCAGAAGAAATCGGTAAATGCCTGGAGACGGTAGGTACTGATACTGTTGCCAAAGATTGTAGAAAAAATGATGGTGAAAAACAGAAAGCACAAACTAATTTCTCTTGTCAAAAATTCTTTGCTTTGATAACAGCCTACCCAACTGTACACTGACACTCCCTGGAGATGCATTCCCCACTGTACTCCGGCTTCTCATCATCCTGCTATGCTCGCTCTCATTGCAGGTTTTTGTTTTGTTTTTGTTTTTTTGGGGAGAGCACACACACGAGTCAGGGGCGGGGGTGAAGGCAGAGGGAGAGACTCTTAAGTGGGCTCCACACCCAGTACAGAGCCCGACATGGGGCTCAATCTCACAACCTGAGGTCATGATTGGAGCCAAAATCAAGTCTTGACACTCAGCCAACTGAGCCACCCAGGCCCTCCTCCACTGCACTGCTTTCTGCTGCTCTGTGCACGGAGCTCTCCAGCTCTCAAGGCTCAGCTGGTTCATTCAAAGTACTCAAAGCTCATTTACGTCAAAATAATAAACACTGAAGTCCCAAACCCCGAGAAGATTTTAAGTTCTTCACGGAGAGCACTAAAGTAAAAGAGGGAAAAAAAACCCTCCCAAGTGAGGAATATCTGGCAAATAAATGTAATTTCAGAGCTATGCAACAAAAACCTATGGAATCTGGCCTCAGCTGTGGTCAGAGGAACATTCATACTCTTAAAACCTCTTTTTCATATTCAAAATTGTAATAATTACACATTCCCATTTCCTAACAAAATATTTTCAACCAAAGTCTAAAATAATTTCAATCTAAAGCTGAAGGAAATAATGGAAGGAATACATAAGGCAACAATACAAATGGACTGAGAACACAAATACGCAATAATAAGAGCAAGACAGAGTTGAGAACAATGTGAGCACTGAGGATTATTATATTAAAATATTATAAGAAGCAAATTTAAATGACTCTGGGCTAGCAAGTTTTTGGGAATCCAGATGAAATGAGTGATTTTTCTGGGAATATATGTTTCCAAAATTGATTCAAGAAAAAGCTGAAAATTAAACGCTCAATAATTATGGGGGAAAAAATGAGACAGTTGTCAAAGATCCCTCCTCAAAACAGAACTAGGCTTCAGATATTTTTACAGGTGGATTCTATGAAGCTTCAAGAAATAAAAACCTTTATAATACTGAAATATGCACAGAGAAAGGGAAGGGAGGAAGTACCCAAATTCACTTTAAGAAGACACTGATTTTAAAAAAGAAAAGCACAAAACGTAAATTATAATTACTTACAGCTCCTGATACAAAATTATGAAATGAAATGTAATAACCACTAGAGATTTACTTAGGGAGGGCAAGAATGATTCATAATTAGAAAATCACTAATATAATTCAAAATAGTATTTGCTCAAAAGACAAAAGCCATATGAACACTTAGATATGAAAGGCTAAGAAAATGCAGGACTTTAAAATTCTCTATTACTGCACTGTCCAAGAAATAATAAATTCCTTATAAATATATATATTAAATATAGCACCTAACACGCAGTGATCCAGAAAAATAGTCTAGTCATAGAGAGAAAGGACAGAAAATGGAGAAGAGCAGGAAGGCAGGAAGCCCCGGTTTCAGATCCAAATCCAACTCTAGACTCCTGCCTAAACCTGTTCCTCTCCCACTTTCCCCACGTCAGCATGCAGGACTCCACCCCTCCCACTGCTTGGGCCAAAGTCCTGGCTGGTCCTTTCTCTCACACCCCACAGCCAACCCATCAGCATATCTTTTTGGCTCTACCTCTGAAATGTATCCTAAATCTTGCCTTCACTCCAGCTTCACCACGAGCTGCTGTCTTAGCCCAAACCACTGTCGCCATCCATGGCCTCCCAGGAGAGCGCACTGCTGCCCCCTGGCCTCCCTGCAAGCTGTGTTCCACAAACCACCAGAACAGTCCCTCCTTTTTCTTTTTCAAGTTTAAGTAGGATGTCAATCCTTTCTCTAAACCCTCCAAAGGCTCCCCTCTCCTTCATAATAAAATCCCTAGTCCTTATCACGGCCGCCAAAGCTTTACCAGCTTCTGGCAGCACAACTCCTCCCTCTTTCTTCTGTTTAATCCCATCAGCTACCTCCTCTCCTCCAGAAACAGCATCCCCTGCTGGCCGCCAGGTCTGAAAGGCAGTGGCCCCTCCCCCCAGCCTTCCGCGGGCACACTCTTCTGACAGCTCTCTCTACCAGGCCTTGACTCAGTTACCACTGTGACAGAGAGGCCTATCTTGCCTAACTGTGTGCACCATGACACCCTGACTTATTCTGCAGCGGGGTCTGCTTTCTCCTCCTCCACAACACTTTCACTATCTGACAAATACTGGTCTCTCCCAACTACAAAAAGCTCCAGGAGAGCAGAGAACATGTCCACTTTTGTTCACTACAGTTTCTCTAAATGCCTATAATGTACTCAGCACGCAACAGGGGATCAGTTAGTATTTGCTGAATAAATGGTCTTTATTCTGCTATAATTAGTTATAACCCCTTTGATTCTCAGTTTAGTGTATAAAACTGAGGGAGTAAGATTAAATGGTATAATATTTTTAGCAATGAAATTACATAATTTTCGTGACTTAAAAATGACAGTTCTATTTATCATATAAAAAGCCCAAGACATGAGACCATTGTAGAAGCCAAAATGATTTAGGGTCTGCTACTTACTTTAAGGGTAATGGCTGCTGCCTTGATGATAAAATCATTCACTGATACTTTAATGTCATCTGAAAGAAAAACAAGCATATCAAAATTAGCATTCATAATGAAACTTTAACAATGGCCACTGTGATTTCCAACTTGTTCATTAACGAATTATAGTGAAAAATATTGTAGGTTTTTGTTTGCTTAGTCCGTTAAGAGCCCCCTCATTAGGGATGCCTGTGTGGCTCAGTTGTTAAGTGTCTGCTTTCCGCTCAGGTCATGATCTCAGGGTCCTGGGATCAAGCCCCACATTGGGATCCCTGTTCAACAGAAAGCCTGCTTTTCCCACTCCCCCAGCTTGTGTTCCCTCTCCTGCTGTATCTCTGTCAAATAAATAAATAGAATCTTTAAAAAAAAGTCCCCTGATTAGAAAAACTTTTACAAGATTCTGCATAAGTAATATTAACCATAAATGTAAAAGATTACTTCTGAATTACAAGTCTTTTAAACTGCTCAGATATACATGAGAATTTGACACATTATAACCAGTTAGAAAGAAAAGAACCACTTCTATGTCTCTAAAAACACAAATGGTCTCTACGGTGATTCAATTGTCTCTCTCACCCTTTCCAAATGTCTTTATTCTGCATATGCTTTATAATACACTGATTATAGTAGAACAGTGGTAACATACAGTCATTTTAAAGATATCTGTATCTATTTATGTATCTACCTATATCTAGAGAGAGATTTTTTACTAATGAAGTGTGTACCAAAAAAATTTAAGACCACCGAGCTGTTTTTTCACTTAACAAAACAGGATCTATAGCAAAAGCCAAAGATGAAGCAATGTTGGCACAGATCCTAGTGCAATGAACGAGACGAAGTTTTCTGTCTAGTTGTATGGTGATTCCATCTGAATCAATTTCCTCCCCGTATACATAATTATTTCAAGATAAAGCTAAGGTACGCTCCCTTCCCACAGAGCTGATCATAATGAAAGCATCTGATATACACTTTTGCTTTTCCCAATGGGTAGGAAAGTGTTGAAAAATGTAAACTACACTTGATTTTCTATTGCAAAAGCTTCTAGAAAAAGAATTTTTAAGATCAAGATCTAGTCAATGGTATGTAGCAAGATACACAAATCCTGTTACTATAGTATCATGGAATTTTACATGAACAATAGCTCATTACAAAGGCATGCTGGGGATTTCAGAAAGACATTAGATGAATTACCATAAACCCAAATACTGCCAAACAGTCATGGTAACCACCACCTGCTCATCTAATTCATAGCTCTTTTAATTCAGATTTCCAGAGATATAAATATTTTTGTTTGCTTGTTTAAAACCCTTTTAGGAGTAGAAATATAAGTAGTTTCCCAGAGCTTACAGAATTTTAATGATAACATAAAAAAGACATGGCCTGCATAAATTCAAATATGTGGACATATTTTATGACCTCATTATGCCTACCTCTTGTGTCTCCCTCAACCTCCCTCATACTTTATCTATATCTATAGGTATCTACAGTGAAGACTTCCCAAACCACCCCCCAGTTAATGATTCCCTATCTACTGCTGGAATCCCCATGCTCACCTAAATTCTCTGCCCTCATCATATCCAACATTTTGTACTTTGGAGCTGATCACTTTCTTTATTGTGAAACACTTTTTCTTACTGTCTTCTATGTCACTCTACCCTCCTGGGTTTTCTTTCACTCTACCACTCACTCATTTTCTGTCCCTTCCTCTTAATGGTGGCATCTTCCCAAGCAAGAACCTTCTGTTCCAAGGTTCTGATACCATCTATATGCTGATTATTCCTCCAAATGCTACCTCTTATCCTGATGCATCAGGAGCTTGACTTATATGTCCAATTTCTCACATGACATTTCTAACAGGCATTGGAAATCAAAAGAGTACAAAGGAGATTTTTTTTCAAGATCTTTTACTTTCAACTCTTTATTATGGAAATTTCCAAATAGTAAGGAGACTGTTGGTGACATGATTGAGAAGAATAGGAAGTAGTTTTTAAGGGAATATTAAATATTTTCATTTGCAAATCATTACAAAACATTGTAAACATACTTATCGAATGTTACATAACTATATAAGAAAGAAGATTGCAGACAAATAACGTGGGCTCTTTGGAGAACCCCTAGAAACTTCCTAGCTGCAAGGACATACCAAACTTGAATCATGAAAAGATACTAAACTAATCCATCTCTCCACTGAAACAGTACTATTTCAGTACTGTTCCCTGCCTCATGAAAGGAAGAAACCAGAAAAATTATTCCCTTAACGATCTCTATATCATGACTAAGCAAGTATGCTTAAAGCCTGTAAGGGGAGCTTCTAGGATTAACATTTTGAATATTGTTAATTTTCTGTGAGGCAAGCTTTCCATTCATTTCCTTTAACTTTTAAAAGCTCTCAGGTTATCTTCATATGACTTCTTCAAAGTCTGTATTTAAATTGAAGTATCAGTCCTGTTGTCACTTAAGATGTAGAAAGCCACAAAAGAATGTTTTTCCCACCCTAATAGGGTAGGGGGAAAAAGCAGGAGAAGTTACAAAATTGTAACTTCTCTTGAGTCTGTTAGGGAGTCGAGGTTACAAGACCAACAAGTGACTGAATATCAAGGGTGATGATTCCCCTCTGAAGAAGGATAAACACATGACAGTGTACAGGAATATGGGACAAAGTATGGAACAAAGCATGGAACAATGCCCATGAACAGATGGGGATATCAGCAGAGAGATGGAAACTCTAAAAAACATTCAAATGGACAGTTAGGGGGAAAAAATACACAATCAAAGATAAATCATTTTTTGTTAGGCTTCACAGACTAAACATAGCTGAGAAAGAGTCAGTGACACTGAAATTAGGTCAACGAAAATTATTCAAACAGAAACACAAAGAAAAAAAAAGGATGAACAAAAAAAGAACAGGGGATCTAAGAGCTTTGGACAATTCAAACAGTTGAACATTTATAATCAAGAGTTCCAAAAAGAAAATACATGGAGCAGAAGATAAAGTAAAAACTAATGGCTCGGAGTTTTCCGAAATTAATGAAAGACAACAAATCACAAATCCAAGAAGCTGAGAGAAACCCAAACAGGATAAACGCTGTTTGTTTGTTTGTTTGTTTTTGAGAGAGAGAAAGAACACATGGAAGCAAGTGCACAAGCCAGTGGGGAAGGGCAGAGGGAGACAGAGAATCCCAAGCAGGCTCCATGCTCAGCATAGAGCTGGACTTGGGGCTTGATCTCAAGACACTGAGATCATGACCTGAGCTGAAATCAAGAGTCAGATGCTCAACCTACTGAGCCACCTAGGCGCCCCTCATTTTTAAAATTCTTTAAAACATAGATAATTTGCTAAAGAAAAAAAAAAATCAAACATATATGCTGGTGCTTACACCATAGGTAGAAATAAAACATGATAATAAGAACACGAAGGACAGAAGGAGGAAAATGTAATGTCCTGTTGTAAAGTTCTTACATTATACATGAAGGGATGTGATAAAAATGTGAAGGTAAATCATGATGAGTTAAAGAATTATATTGTAAACCTTAAGGAAACCACCACAAGAGAAAGAGAGAAAGTAAGATAGAAATAAAGTGGAATCAAAATTAAAAAATAATCAAACTAAAAAAGGCAAGAAAATAGGAAAAAAATGGAAGAGATAGGACAAATAAAAACAAAGGACAAATGGTACAAAGGATAATAGTACAAAGCAAAAGAAAGGATGAAATTATTAAATGTGAATGGTCTAAATATTTAATTAAAAGACAGTACAGGATTAGACAAAAAATAAAGAAAAATTATATGTTATCTGCAAGGAGTCAATTTAAATGTAAAGACACAGATAAGTTAGGAGTAAAAAGATGTAAGATATAAAAACATTAAGCAAAGAAAGTTGGAGTAATTGTAGCAATACCAGATAAGGAAGGCTTTGGGGTAAAAAAGATTACACTAGGAGTGGACAGGGATATTCCATGCCAGATCTATTCATCAGAAACACACCAAAACCCTAACGGTGTGATGTGCCCCAAAAGAGATCTCCCAAATGAGGTAAAAACTGACAACGTTCAAAGGGGAATTAGACAAATCCACTGGGGGTTTCAACACTCTTCTAAGAATTGATAGAACAGATAGGAAGTCAGTAAGGATATAAAAGACATGAACACTACTACCAGCCAACTTCACCTGACATTCAAAGAACACTCCTGGGGGCGCCTGGGTGGCTCAGTGGGTTAAGCCGCTGCCTTCGGCTCAGGTCATGATCCCAGGTCCTGGGTTCAAGCCCCACATCGGGCTTTCTACTCAGCAGGGAGCCTGCTTCCTCCTCTCTCTCTGCCTGCCTCTCTGCCTACTTGTGATTTCTCTCTGTCAAATAAATAAATAAAAAATCTAAAAAAACAAACAAAAAAACAAAACAAAACAAAAAAAAAACCAAAGAACACTCCTGAAAAGTAGAACACACATTCTTTTCAGGGGCACCTGGGTGACTCAGTTGGTTAAGCACGGACTCAATTTCAGTGCCGGTCATGATCTCAGGGTCGTGAGTTCAAACTCCATGTTGGGCTTTGCACTCAGTGCACAGTCTGCTTCAGATTCTTTCTCTTTCTCTCTCTCTCTCTCCCTTTCCCGTCTCCCTGCTTGTCGGTTCTCTCTCTCAAAATAAATAAGATCTTAAAAAAAAAAAAAAAAAGTAGCGGGGCGCCTAGGTGGCTCAGTTGGTTAAGCATCTGCTCTCGGCTCAGGTCATGATCCCAGGGTTCTGGGTTTGAGCCCCAAATAGGGCTCCCTGCTTCAGGAAGCCCGCTTCTCGCTCTCCTTCTGCCCTTCTCCCTGACTCATGTTCTCTCCTGCTTGCTCTGTTTTCTCTCTCTCAAATAAACAAATAAATAATCTTAAAAATAAAAAGTAGAGCACACATTCTTTTCGACTACACGTGAAACATTCATCAAGATAGACCATATTACGATTATAAAATCTCAAAAAATTTAAAAAGATTTCAATCATAAATACAGTGTTCTCTAAGCAAAATGGAGCCAAGCAAGAAATCACATAAAAGAAAGGCTGAAAAGTCCCCAAATATTTGGAAATTATACTTACACCTCTAAATGATTCATGGATCAAAAAAGATATCACAAGGAAAAATGGCAAACATCTTGAACTGAATGAGAAGAAAAATAAAACACATCAAATTTTGTGGCATTCATCTAAAGTACTGCCAAGAGGGACCCTGAAAGCCTTACATGCTTATGTTAGGAATAAGGTTTATTATATCATATTGATCTCTGCTTTCCCCTCAAGAAACCAGAAAACCAAAGAGCAAATTAAACCGAAAGCAAACAGAAAAAAGGAATAAAGGTTAAGAGCAGAAATCAATGAGAAGAAAATTATAAAAACAACAGAGAAAGTTAATGAAATCAAATGCAGATTATTTGAAGAGATCAATAAAACTGAGTAATTTCCAGCCAGATTGATCAAGAAAGTAAGAAGATACAAATTACTAACATTGAAAACGAGGACCTTACTTCAGATGATAGAGACATTAGAAGTATAATAAGGTACTGTTATGAACAGCTTTATGCCAATAATGCAGACCTCCTTATTCATGGTTCTGCTTTCCACAGTTTTAGTCATTCATGGTCAACAGCAGCCCAGAAGCAGATGATCCTCTTGACTTACGACCAGATGGCCAGCAGTAGCCTAATGCTATGTCACAATGCCTACGACATTTACTTCATGTGATCTCATCACATGGGCACGTAATCTCACAGAATCATGAAAACAGTGAGTACAATACAATATTTAGAGACGGAGAGACCACATTCACTTAACTTTTATTACAGCATATCATTAAAATTATTCTATTTTATTATTGTTGTTAATCTCTCACTGTGTCTAACTTTTAAGTATGTAAGCAGAGGAGGAAACAGAGTATATACAGGGTTTTGTACCATCAGGGGTTGCAGGCCTCCACTGGGGGTCCTGGACTGTACTCCTTGCGGATGAGGGGAGACTACTGTAAATTTCATTACTTAGATAACATAAACAAATTCCTTGGAAGACAAAAACTACTAAAGCTCATTCAAGAAGAAACAGATAACTTACACCTCTTTTTAAAAATTCATAGTTAAAAATCTCCCCACAAAGAAAATCACTGGCGTAGAGAGCTTCAATGGTGAAATCTACCGAACAGCTAAAAAGGAAATAAACCAATTCTACCCAAACTCTTTCAGAAAATAAAAGAGAAGGGAACATTTCCAAATTCATTCTGTGAGACCTGGTAACAAATACAGAAAAAAAAAGTCTTCAGAGGGTGCCTGGGTGGTTTAGTCATTAAGCATCTGCCTTCTGCTCAGGTCATGATCCCAGAATCCTGGGATCAAGCCCCACATCAGGCTCCCTGCTCAGCGGGAAGCCAGCTTCTCCCTTTCCCACTCTCCCTGCTTGTGTTCCCTCTCTTGCTGTGTCTCTGTCAAATAAATAAAAAAAAAATCTTAAACAAAATTCTTCAAGAAAAGAAAACTACAGGTTTTCTCATGTACACAGATATAATGATTCTCAGCAAAATTTTATTTTTTTAAAAAGATTTTTATTTATTTATTTGAGAGAGAGAAAGAAAAAGTGAGCACAGGCAGGGGGAGCGGGAGCAGGAGCAGCAGGCTCCCCATTGAGCTGGGAACCAACTGAGCCACCTGGGTGCTCCAATTCTTAGCAAACTTTTAGAAAATGAGATCAAGAAATAGGTGAGAAAAATTAATGATTATTGAGTTTTATATGGGGAATACAAGGTTAATTCAACATCTGGAAATTAACCAATATAACTGACCAAAATAACAGAGTGAAAAAGAAAGATTATTTCAAAAGATGCACAAAAGTGACAAAATTCAACATCCACTTATGCTTAAAATTCTCAGCAAATTAGAATATAAATTTCCTCAACCTAAAATAAGGAATCTACAGAAACCTACAACTGACATTAAAGAATGAATGTTTTTTCTAAGATCAAGAACAAGGCAAAAAGTCTGATTTCACCATTGACATTCATTAATGTACCAGAGGTCTTAGTCAGTACAATAAACCAAGAAAATGAAATAAAAGCCATACCGATTGGAAAGAAAGAAAGAAAACATCAGTTCGTGCTAAAAATTTGTATGTCTCCCAGCAACCTTAGTTTTAACTGACTGCTGGGAGGTACACTGCAAATTTCATAACCTGGAAGTTCACTTGGAAGAAGAAATAAAAAATTAAAACTTGTATAAAGCACAGGAATATCTAAGATCTATGTAAAATCTAAAGCATTCTTCAATCAGTTGGGATTTTATACTTTCTAAAATGTTAATAAGTACTGCTTTGTTCAGATATCATACCAAAAAGCATGATTTACTCAATACTATGGAACCAGTTTGTTTCTCATAGGAAAAGTGAGCCAATTCTTTTCTCTAGCACTAAAATACACCCAGATGATGAAACTGAAATAAAAAGTTATACAATGTACCTTTATAAAGTAAAGAACTTCATGACAGTTAGCACATGTATTGTATTAAGTAAATGTAACTTTACTAACCTCTGACCAGACTTTGTCTAGCTTTTAAAACCGCTCCAAGGTCACAGTCAGCAGTAGCGTATGAATGAGGTACAGTACTCTTAGATTCAGTTAACCTCTTGGCAATAACTCTTCGAATATTGCTAGCAGGGATTTCAGTGAATGTGCCCTGCAAAGAAATTGAAATCTGTCCATTAAACCATAAATATGGAAATGGAAAAAACAAACTCCATAACTAAAATCTAGTCTCAGTGACTTAGCTTTCGGTAATAATTAAAGATTACTATAGGAAAAGTACAAGCAGAAATTCGTAATATAAGAAAGCCAAAGAGTTTTAATTTTATAGTACACGACTGTAGAAAATAGTACAATTCATGTTTTAGTTATAAATGGATCATCTTATGTTACTATGTTTAAGATGATCAAAAAGAAATCTCCCAAGTCGTGAATAATTCTCCCGTGGGTGTCTGTGTGAAACAGAGACAGAGAGATAGACACACACACATACCACCTGTAAGCAGCTTCTGTTACAAATATCACTTCTTAATAAAACTCGAAGCATACAATAATTCAACAAACCAACAACAGACAATTCTTACTTACAAATGGCATGCAGTAGAAAAAGGGAATTCAATATACTGGATAATCTGCCAAACTATTTCTACTTTGGTTTGTTAATTTAAAAAGAAATTACATGAGTATCATATTTCCTAAAAATTCACAAAATAAAGTATAGGTGAGATAATAAAATCTTCCTATAACTCTACTGTAGCTTTTCCTCTCTGTTCCTTGAAGCTTTACCAAAAACAGGATGGACCTTAAACCACATGTGAGTCCTTCCTTGTCCTTCACGCCATTCTGGGACCAGATCAAAATCACTTCAGAATAATAACTACGCAGCTAAAAATACACCTGATTTTCAAAACTAAACATTTTAGGTTGGCAGAGAACTTGTCTAAACAGAATAAATGCTCTCTATATACCATAAAAATTTCAAAGTCAGGTTTATCTTCTTAATTTGAATAATCTACTTCTTAAAAATAGAAGATTTGATTACACATAAATGTTTTGTATGTGCTGTCATGAATCATGAATTTACACTAAAGAATTTTGTTCCCATGAAATTTATACTGTTTGCAACTATTCTGTAATTTACTGGGATATCCTTCTCCAGAAGAAAGAGGAGGATACATTTGTGTGTTTAGTTCCCAAGTGCCCATTCAGTTTTTCACAAACCTGATTATCCTGCATTTCTTCTGACTGGAAGCAAATGACATGAAAGATACTAAGAGAAGGAGGTAAAAAAAGGGTTGTTACACTGCCTGTATCTGAAAAAGGATGTCTAGCAGTGCAGTCTCTAGCAGTGTCTAGCAGTGAGACTATCCATTCTCTCAGTCAGAATCAAACAGCCACAGAAGAGGGCTAGTGGCAGCTACACATTAATAGTGCCACACCCAAGAAAAGCTACATGAAAAGTATCATATATGGCATACATTATATGGCAATGAATTTGGAAGTCAGCACCATACATACAAATCCGGTTTGCGCTAGGAGTGTGCAAAACAAAACATCTGCAGTATTTCCTCTTTATCACTTTCAGGTACTAGTAAAATGGATTGGTAGAATCGCTTGTAAAAGAGATAGTAATGGCTCTTGTTTTCTTTCTCACTGAAATCTGGAAAAAACCAAGTCTACTCAAATGGTATTACCGCTGCATTAGGTTGTCCAGGAGTTGACAGTGGTGGGATCATTGGCCGTGGATACGGTGGCGTGGCTGTGGCCTGTGTGGGTAGAGGCACTGTGGGAGTGGCTGGAGGGGCTGGGGTGGGCCTGGAGTCAGTAATCTTGCCCGTTTCTTTCAACTGGACCAGTTTGAGAGCATCCCTTAAGATAATAGATACAGAACAGGATTAGCAACAAGGAACAGAGTGTTTTGAAAGCAGACATGAGCTGTGGAGAGAAGGTACTGAACTAGAGAGATGTCAAGGCCAAAATAATGCAAAATGAATGGCTTGAGTTAAGCAAACAAATCTTATCTGGTCTACTGATTCATATAATTCACCTACTACAATATTTGGACATTTTCAAAAACCAAACAACCGTTCAAATTTATCAAAGTACTGGGAGTAGGTATCTTTAAGAAGGAAATTAATCTTTTTTTGAGGGGGGCTATCATCTGATAGATGAACAATTCATAAATTAAACCATACTCTGGTTCTTTATAGTTGTCAAATAACTTTCACATGGCATTTAGAAAATGTCAAATTTATCACAACTTTTATTAGGATATTTACTAAATTATTAGATTTCCTAGTGCAGATTACCTTGTTTATAGCCAGGATATCACACCATTTTGTATTGCTCAATATGTTGTCAGCACCATCTAATGAAATAAACCTAACCCAGAGCATCATTCAGAATGAAAGATAACTAAACTAGTAGTAGACTTAACTTGCATTAAAGGTATCTTTGGTTTTTAAAGGGATTTAATTAGATTACTATATATATATATATGTAAATGTATGTGTGTGTGTGTGTGTGTGTGTGTGTGTGTATCAAGCTTTCAATCTATGCTAAGTGGGTATGAAGTAATACATTCTCTTAAACAAAATGGCTTTTATAAAAATTATAATATTTGACAATTCAAAAGAACCCTTTCCAAAAACAAAATTTTACAGATTAAAAACGTTTTTCATCTAAGAAAAATTTTAAAAAGGTTTTACATAATCTAAAAACAACATCATGGTGACACAATTTAAAGGCAAATTACATTCCTTAAACTTCTCAAACACAGTTAACTTATTATTGTTTATCAAAAGAATTATGAGGGGGAAAACCTAGCAAGCTGGGCATATTTGAAATGACAATCAACCTCCCCTAAACAAAACCTTTTACTTAATATCTTATGGCAACATGGTAGGCAGAATTCTGAGATGGACAGCTCCAATATTCTTGTATATATAGAATTTTACCTGGTGTACACAGCCCACATAATCCCTTATGAGTATGGGTGGGCTTGAGTATGATGGATAGGCTCCCGATTAGGTTACATTACAAGACAAAGGTGATGGACTTTGTAGACATAATTAAGGTCCTTAATCAGCTGGCATTAAGTTCATCAAAAAGCAAAAAGTAAAATTACCCTGGCGGGATCAGACATATCAGATAAGCCCTTTAAAAGGAACGAGGAATTCCTGGAAGAAGAGACCTGAATGGAGAAAGATTCTCCCGCTGGCGCTGGAGGAGTGTACGGGCATTTGTGGAGATAAGCACATGGCAAGGACCTGAAGGAGGCCTCTAGGAGCTGGGACCAGTCCTTGGCTAAGACCCAACCAGGGGCCAGAGTGTAAAAGACTGGATTCTGATAGATAGACTGAGTTCTGATAGATAGAACTGAATTCTGCCAACAACCATGTGCCTAAAAGAAGACTCCAATAGATGAGACCCTAGCTCTGGCCAAAACCTTGATTTCAGCCTTGTGACCAGAAGCTGAGAACCCAGCCATCCTGGGCCCCAATTTCTGACCTACAGAATTGTTAGATAATAAACAGGTGCTGTTTTAAGCTGGTACGTGTGTAGTAATTTGTTATGCAGTAATAGAAAATTGACCCAGGCAGGCATGTTTCAACCGGGGGCACATTATTAGAGGAATCCCCCCATGTGTACTCATACCATTTTTAGGAAGGAGAGTCCATGCTTTATACCTGATCCCAAAAGGGGCACATGGAGTTAACACTAAGTACAACTAACTTGTTTCAAAATTAATAGCTGACATTTAACAAGAGAGGTCAGATTGATGAAGAACTCTTAAATGTTTTACCATCCTGGATCCCTAATAAGCATTGAAAAGGGAGTAAAAGTGAGAAAATAAACCTATTATGCTCGTATTGTGCTTATGTATCTTAAACGAGCCCTGTAAGGGAGGTATTGTTACTCCCAATCCACTGGTGACTAAGTAGGCTCAGAGAGGTTAAATTCCAAGTGTAAGTTAGTATTTCTCAAGCACCTACTCTACTCTAGGTGTTGAGGATACAGGGTTTAAACAAGACACTTTATTCTACAGGAGAGTCTATATTAATCAGGCAAACAAACGACAGATAATGACACTCTATGAAGAAAATAAAGCAGAATAACGACATGAGTGACAGGTGAGAGGAAGGGTTCTTTGAAAATAGGATGGATGGTCAGGGAAGACCTGAGGACGTGGTATTTGTGTGGAATGATTTGAAGGAGCAAGCCGCAAGAAGACCTAGGAAAGCATGTATCTAGACAGGGAAAATACAGCTGCTTCTAACAATAGAAGGCAGGCCAGTGTGGAAAGAGCAGGGCAGAAGGAGGAGAGGGTTCAAAGATGAAGCCAGGACTGGCATCAAACTCAGGTGTGGCCAACTCCAGAGCCTGTGCATTTTCTACTACTTTTCTCATACCTGTGCACACAGCATGCAAATATAAACCAAGGCAGAGTCAGAACAATTTTTTTTTCACATGAACAGACTGGGATAGAATGCAGTACATCTCAGATTAATAGTAAGTCTGAGATTGAGTGACAAAATGTGATTTACCTTATCTAAAGCCAAATGTAGGATCTCCTGACCACGGCCTCCAACCCATCACACAAAAATCAGCATAGGCATAATTGGAGGCAGTGCTGGTTCTCAGAGCATGTGCCACAACACAGTGATGGGAACGCAAAGAACGAGGGCAAAGAGGAGGTACGTGGCCTAGGAGGGAATGACCTTAGGTACTGCTAAGGCTTTTGACAACTTTGGAAGTCAATTTTTAATTTACTCATATTCACAACCGAAAGCACCATTTTCCAGTTAATTACGATAACATTCACATGTGAAATAAATGGCTGCTAATAACATTTCTGGGGATTTATGCCATAAGCTAAAACCCTAGCCAGATAAACAAAAATATGAGCACTGAGAGGCAACTGGGTGACTCAGTGAACTGGGCAACCAACTCTTGATTTCGGCTCACGTCATGATCTCAGGGTGGTGGGATGGAGCCCCATTTTGGGTTCCACGCTCAGCAGAGAGTCTGATTGACGATTCTCTCCCTCTGCCACCTCCCCACCTGCTTGCTTGAGTGCTCTTTAAAATAAAATAAATAAATAAAATCCTTAAAAAATAAGCATTGATATATAAAACATAGTATTGATATATTCTGTTGATTCAGAAAAAAAATGCCTTCAACAAAAGGTATCTAGCTTTTAAGAGCTCTTACATGTCATAGCCTAACATTACTGGTCTCTTTCCATTATATAAGGTAATTAAATACATCTAACAAAACCTATTACTAATCTGGGTTTTAAATCAAATTAAAGTTTAGCATAAGAATGACATGCCTAAGACACACCCGTTTCTTTTTTTTTTTTTTTAGATTTATTTATTTATTTGACAGACAGAGATCATAAGTAGGCAGAGGCAGGCAGCGAGAGAAGGGGAGGGAAGCAGGCTCCCGGCTGAGCAGAGAGCTCCATGTGGGGCTCGATCCCAGGACCCTGGGATCATGACCTGAGCTGAAGGCAGAGGCTTTAACCCACTGAGCCACCGAGGCACCGCCTACCCGCCCCATTTCTTTATATGGGGATCACCAGTTTACTCTCAGGCATGAGTTAAAAATAAACAAACAATAATAACAGTTGTCTGAATACGTCTATTTAAGAAAAGATTGGTCACACTAAACTGACACATTTTTATTTCACTAACAGCATAACTACTATTTACTATTTTGTCAAGAAATAGGCAATTTGGCTTCATTCTTGTAGTAATTAAGATTCCTGGGTATAAAGGCTCTTGGTAAAGAATAAAAGTAAGGAGAAGTCAATAATCATAACCAAGTAAACAGGAAATCAATTCTGGCCACTGCTTCACAGTAAACTTTCACTGCTGATTTTACACTTACATACGTCATAAAGTATAAATGTTCATTATTGTTTAGTAACAGCCAACAATTTATTTTCTATAATGCAGAGAATGCTTTTAATGATTTCTGTCCATGAAATAATGAATAAGATTCTACATTAAGAATTAGGTGGGCACTGAAAGCTCTAAAAATTAGGAGAAAAACAAATACGCCACATACTTCTGCACAAAGGCAGAAGAAACCCTGGTAATTCATTCAGGGTAGAACCTTTTCTATGAGGATCCTTTAAAGAGTAATTCATTTGGGTGGGCTATGACGTAGTTTTAAAAAGAAACACCACTGAAAACATGCTACACACTTCCCTGTCACACCTATCAGAGTTTTTCATGCTATGATATGAATACAAACATTAGTTACAGCTATGACTTAAGACACAGATATACGAAAGATAATAGGTTACAGGCAAAGAACTTAAATGTATTCTAATTGTGGACCCCGCACTAGCTTTCCTAAAATAATCACATGCAAAGGCAAAGTCAAGTCTGTATGCCTTTGTGCAACATACATTCTAAGCAATATGTTTCAGCAATATGTTTGCTCTGCTGCAACATTTAAAACAGCAACCGTAACACTGAGTTTACTTCATAAACACAATGGATCAGAGGCACTTCCACAGCAGTTGGAACTGATTTTTCTATTCTGCTTGCATTTTTAGTTGACAGTGGAAGAAGCAAAGATGTCCCTCCAAATTTCAAGAATTTGTGCTGAGGTATTTTGAGGGAAGCTTAGCCTGCGATTTTTCAGTCTTATCAGAAGATGATTTTTCTGTAGGTGACAGCAAGCCAAAGTTTTTTCCGAAGTCCACCTTAATATTAAACTTAAAACACAGGCATCTTTAGCAGTATACAAAGCAAAAATCCTAAATAATGCATGTCTTCAGGATCAATTTTTCTCATGAAATCTTTTGTAATGTGTCAGATTTTGAAGACCAAAGGCTGACTCTCTTCTGGTGCAAAGTTAAAGAATAAGGACAGGAAAGAAAACCGGAAATTAGGAGGAGGAAGATGGCAAAAATATTAAAAATATAACTCTACTTTAATAGTGCTTCCTTTGGGTATACAGCAAGACAATACCATTTTGTTTTCCTTAATAAATATTACATTACTATTATAACTTCAATTCAGGTTTTAAAAAAAAAGCGCTATTTGTTCGTCATATATATATATATATATATATATATATATAAATATATATAGGAAACACATGTGGAAAAAAAGGGCGAAAGGAAGAAAGGGCTACTGCATTCCTCTGCTGTCACACCACTGCACTGCCTTCTAAAATATCACCTAATAACCGACTTCAAGATCTTTCTCGGATTATACCTTAACTTTTTATCCAGCTCCTGGATATCCTCCAACACAAGAAAAGTTGCCTTCTAAATGTTTACCTCCTGATTATTTCAATTATAACTACTGCTCTACTACCTACCAAACCTCCCTCTCGAGTCCCGAAATATCGCCTGCAAATAACCTTCACCTCACTGATCCCTATGCCTGTGGGCTTGTCTGCTCTGATGACAGGCTTCAGAGGTAACACATCACTCACTCCACCAAGACAAACAGTTTCCCAAAGCCCTTACTTGCACTTATGGAGCCAAAATTTCATTATCCGGACCAAAATCCCAAATTCATTCCTTGATTTGCTGCTATCCTGGTCTAGGCTCCCCATCTGATCCTTTATGAAAGTTTCTGGATTTGTCCTTACAACACTGTCTAGATCAATAATCTCCCTTCTACTTCTTTTACCTACATTCAAGCATTTTTTATCTTTCACCTGAATTACTTTATAAGCCTATTCATTTATCTCCTAACCTCAAGGTTTTTTCTGTTCCAATGTATCTTCTACAAATCTGTGGAATTAATCCAAGGTACAGCTATGATTACTATGATTACTTTACCAAAGATTTCACCAAATCTTGATCAATGATTAATGAATTAAATACAGACTCTCGGTCCTATCCCTCAGAAATACAGGTAAGTCTACTTGGTTACAAAAAAAGTTGCTTTATCCCATTTTTATGGAAAGCTTACTAAAACACAGACTGGTAGATTAATAAATCAAGGGACAAATAATAGGATGGATATGGGAGAAAATCTAGGCTTAACTGGCTATGAAGATACTTAATTTTAACATTTTATGGCTAAGTGAAACTTTTTAACTCCTTTAAAACTTCACAGTCTAGGATACTACTTTTCAGTCATGGGTCAGGACAGCTCATTTACGCCGCATGCAGTATGGCAGAACTCACGGTATTTAAGAGAACCACATACACATGTCTGATGAACATATCAATACAGCTGTAATACAGGTAAATGAGGCTACCTAAGAATCAAGCCTGGATTGCTCACATAAAAGAAATACCCCCAAATAAACCAATGTTTTATTTTTCTTTTAAGATTATTTATTTATTTATTTGAAAGAGACAGAGAATGAGTATGAGTAGGGGTAACGGGCAGAGGGAGAGGAAGCAGCAGACTCCCCACTGAGCAGGAAGCACTATGCAATGCTGGATTCCATCTCAGGACCCTGAGATCATGACCTGAGCCGAAGGCAAACACTTAACCCATTGAGCCACCACTTAGGCGCCCTAAATCAATGCCTTAATGAAGAGTAAAATAATCTAGTGAAAAAAAAAAAAAGAAATGTCCCTTGGTCCAGCACTGCCACTTAATTTCATAACCTTTCTCAACTTAAGAAATGTTAGCTGATATTACTGATCACTTTTTATCAATAGTAAATGGGGAATAAGCATACTGCTTTAAAATGTTAACTCAATTTGAGTTACTACCACCAATAGAAATGTAACAGAGGGGCACCTGGGTGGTGCAGATGGTTAGGCATCCAACTCTTGGTTTCAGCTTAAGTCATGATCTCAGGGTGATGATCTCAGTGTCTCAGCGATCTCAGCGTTGCTCTGGGCTCTGTGCTCAGTGCAGAGTCTGCTTAAGACTCTCTCTTCTTCTCCCTCTGCCCCCTCCTCACACTCTCTCTCTTTCTAAAATAATACACACCACTATAGCAATTTTACATCGATCATATGTCTAAAGGATTAATCTTTGTCCTCACCGCTAGACTAAGTTTCAATAGAGCAGGGACCATCTGCTCTCATACACTTTTTTTTTTTTTTAAGATTTTATTTATTCATCTGACAGACAGAGATCACAAGTAGGCAGAGAGGCAGGCAGGGAGAGATGAAGGGAAGCAGGCTCCCCACTGAGCAGAGAGCACGATGCGGGGCTTGATCCCAGGACCCTGGGATCATGACCTGAGCCGAAGGCACCCACTGAGCCACCCAGGCTCCCCTGTTCTCATACATTCTTAAAAGAAACAAAATGTAAACAAATAGAAAAACGTATCAGTATTCTTGAATAGGAAGACTCAGGATCATCAAGACATCAATCCCTCCCCAAGTTAATTGTAAAATGTGATACAATCCCAATAAAAACACCATCATTCCCCTGTACCATCAGGGCAAATGAATTGTTTAAAATTCATTTGGAAAGATAATAAAATACGAATAAACCAAGAAAAGTAGTCTATTGAAAAAGAACAAGGAAAACTCTATCAAATTTTAAACCTTACTATAAAGTATTTATAATTAAGAGTGTGGTACTGAACAAATTAGGTGCAACTCATGGACAGTGGAATTGAAAAGAAAATCCAAAAAAGAGCCAACCACATATGGAAATCACTTTGATCATACAAGTGACTAAAATCCAAACAGGTAAGAATGAAACTGTTTTTAAAAGGGTATTTCCAGGTTTTAAAAATTTAAATGTGATTTAAGCTTATTTCAAACAAACGTAAAACAATATAAAGTTTCATCACTCTGCACTCTATAATTTTGGGCATTTATCACTATTTCTAAGGATCTGGCTTAGTTACCGAATCAGAACCATTTTTCACTAATGCTGTAATTACTCCGAAATAAGTCTTGCACAGAATACAAATCTGCACTCACAAAAGCAATTGAAAATACAAAAGAACAGTGTATGTCCTTTTAAATCCTAACACTGAATAAACTCTTCTTTAAATACTTCCAGAAAAAGATGATCATGATAACTAATGGAATTGGTTATTAGAAAAAGCACAAACATACTCTTTGGTGAATATCCCCCGCGGGCCAGTGGCTGTCCCCTGGCAGGCATCCAGGGCATGTTTTTCCAGAATATTACGGGCAGCTGGACTTAAACGGAACCTAAGAAGAAAACGTGATGATTAAGAAAACCAATAAACACTCTAATTTGAACCAAATATACCTAAACATCAACAGTTTTACTGATAATTAGAAAAATAAAAATTTATAATAAAGTTAAAATGATTCCCATAGTCACAGTCAAATAAACTAATCCATACTAATTTGGTTTATTTTACCACCCAAACATTTTCATACAAATTTAATTCGTTACTATTTCAAAATATTCTTTTAATAAGAGTATATATTCAAAAGGAGAGAGCTTCTATTTTGACTAATAACTTTTCACACATGGCTCCTCATCGAACACATCAATAAGGAACTAACTACACTGCTCCTTCATTTTTTTCTGTGGGGTAAAAATTTACAGAAAATTTACAATTTACATACAATTGAGTGGCATTAAGTACAATTACCCTGTTGTGCAACCATCACCACCATCCATTTCCAGGATTTTCATTCTCTCAAACTGAAACTCTGTACCTGGTAAACAGTAACTCCCCATTCCTGCCCCACCCCCTTGCCCCAAGCAGCTGGCATTCTACTGTCTTTACTAATTTGACTAGTCTAGGTAACTCATAAAAGTGGAATCATACAGTATTTGTTCTTTTGTAATTGGCTTATTTTACTTTAATGTCTTTAAGGTTCATCCACATCATCGTATGTTTGTCAGTATTTCCTTTCTTTTCAAAGCTGAGTAACATTAACATTCCATTGTATGTATATAGCACATTTTGGACACCTGGGTTGTTCTCACCTTTTGGCCTCTGTACAATTATCAACGTGAGTTCCTGCTTTCAATTCTTTTGAGTGTGTACCCAGAGAAGGAATTGCTGGGTCATATGGTAATTCTATTCTTAGTTTTCTGAGGAACTGCTGTACTGTTTTCCACAGTGACTGTACCATTTCACACTCCCACCAACAGTGCACAAAGGTTCATCCTCTATATCCCCATCAATACATTATTACTATTTTTAACAGGAGCCAATCCAGTAAATGTGGAGTGGTAGCTCACTGTGGCACTGACTGGCAATTCCCTCATGACTAGTGACACTGAGCATCTTTTTGCATGTTTATTGGCCATTCACGCATCTTCTTTGGATGAAATGTACATTTGAGTACTTTGCCTATTCTAATTGGGTTGGTCGTTTTGTGTTGCTGAATTTGATCACTCATGTATTTTTAAAAGTCATTATTATTTACATGAAAGCATTTTTATTTCACATATACTCCAGGAGAGTAAGTGGCAAAAACTTATGTTGATTGTTAGACATGGAAACAGATACACCAAGCAGTGACACAACTACTAAGTATCTACTTTTCAGGTAAGACGTTTAGATAAAGCAGCAAACACAAAAGACTATACAGTCAGATAAAGAAAATGAGTCAAAGGGCTAAGTCCCGAACTTTATAACCAAGAAATGGAGAAGAACAAATGTTGTGCTTGCTGTATTTCAGAGAAATAGCTCTCAGTGATATGGGCTCAGTGCTATCAATCTTCAGATTTCTTTAAAAGAAATTGAAATTTTAGATTTCTTAATGTAAGATTAACTACAACTCATTCAAAAATTTATTTAAAAAAAAAAATCACTGTGTGGGCCAACACTGAGACTCTGAGGTCTGAGGAGTTTTTTGTTTGTTTGTTTGTTTTGTTTTGTTTTTTTAAGTAGGCTCCACACTGGATGGGGCTTCAATGCAGGAGGCCTGAACTCACGACCCTGGCACCAAAACCTGAACTGAGATCAAGAGCCTGATGCTTAACGACTGAGCCACCCAGGTGCCCCAGGTCTGCTGGTTTTTCTATACCTCCGGGCTGCACATTCATTAAGTCTCTAGTGATGGATCTTCACAGAATGATGGAGGACACGCCATGATCTCTGCCTAAGGAGAAGAGCAATTAAGTCCCTCCCTGATTCTACCTTCTGATTTCCACGATAAATGAAAGAAAAAATAAAGGGGTTTAAAGCAACACAGGGAGAAATGCTGTGTGGGGGGATGGAAATTTAAAACTCAGCACTTCAAAATCACTGACAAGAACTGATACTGGCAATTTAAGGAAAAACATTTTAAGATGCTGAAGGATCTGTGTTTTAAGTTCAAAAGCGGTTCTTAAGAGGACCTTTCTTAAGAACTTTTTCTTATAAAGAAAAAGTAATCTTGTACAGAGAATATTAAATAAATGAACCTGTTAAAATTTTCCGAATCCATCAATGAAAGCTATGTAAGGCTGAAGTGAAATGGTGTTTACTAAGTCTGTGTGTTATACAGGGCCAAAACTGAGCTCCAGTCTGTGCCCGACATTCAAATGCAGTATAGTTGTAAAGGAATGCATGTTAGGATACCAATTCCATTTTATGTCAGTTATGCATTTAGAACTGTAATTCCCATTACAGTAACTAGAATTCCATGGACAGAAACACAGTATGAAGCCTGGTGTACTGAATTCCATCTTATAATCCTAAAACCTACTTCAAGTTCAACATGGACACAGACTATTTGCTTTGTTCTCCACCAGGTGAGCAGGGTTTTCATACTACCTGGAAAGTGACAGGTATTCAATAACTATTTCTTTGTTGAATGAATAATGAGAGTAAAATAATCATCCTAGGCCTCAGTCACCTAAGAGAAAAAAGGAAGATCACCTACTTCCTACGTAAGGTGCAGAAATGTTTTAAATATGACAATAATAAAAATATCCTAAAAGCTGCTGTAATTTTTTTTTTTTAAACATCAGCATCCAAATAAACATACTCACTGCAGTTTTTCCAGTGTGTGTTCCTTTTTGACAGGAGGAGAAATTTGTGGTTCGGGTGGAGGACAAGGCACTGATGGTTTTGAAGCTGGTGATGGAGGACCTATATCTTTGGGGATTTCAACATGTTTCCAGTCTTCTCCTTCTTCAACTAGCAAACCAATTAGTGAACCTAGTCGTATATTTTTAGATCCTTCTTCAACCTGTATTATAAAAAGAAAATAATTGCAGAGATGGAAAGGCTATGATCATATGAAGTAGTTTGGGTAATTCTGTACTGATTAGAAAGATCTCTTAATTTGAGCTAAAATCTGCTTCTAAGTCAGCCTGCCTCCTCCTTCCACCCAACACTGTCCTTTCTTACTGCTCCCCAGTATACCTTCCTTCACTGCTCTTCCCATCCCAGTTATTAATGCTACATCCTGGAAAAAAACAAAACAAAACACTAGAATTTCTCCTCTAAGAGCAATCATTACCATCTTCCTTTTGATGTCAAGCTGTACAAATCCAAACCAGAAGACTGTGGTTTACTTCAACTATTTGTCTTTCCCAGATAGCTTCTTGTTACAATAGCTTAGGAATCCCAAGAGCTCACAATGAATTAAGTACCCTAAATCAGTCCTATTACTAACATTAATCTAATGTAAAATGTATTCTGTAAACTTAGTCTCTGGAAAAAAGCATATCCCATCATAGAAACAGAATAGGTTAACTACTCTGGTTAATGCTGGTTTCTGTCTTTCCTTACACTTAATTTTTCCCATACATATCTATTTACAAAACCTGAGAAATAAAATAAAATCCCATGAATTTTTACAAGTACATCAGAAACACGGTGGTGTCTCAGCTAATCAATCTTTCATAGCTAATGTCAAAAGGATAAGTAAGATTGAATTCTAAAAAAACTTATGTATTTCAAACATTTCAACATATTAACTTATAAAGAAAGGGCTGATTTTTATTTACTTAGTAAGAGAAGTTCCTAGGGAAACTTCAGATGACAATGTTTTTAAAGTTCAGTACTGGAAGAAAATGTCATTCCTTTAAAATTTTTATTATTCTCTTTCAATTACATTAAATAACTCTCATTACAGATGTAATTTAATGAATAATAGAATGAGAGGCTGTAGGCTATTCGCTAATATAGTAATTTTAACTAAGAACATAACTCTAAAATGGGCTTGACATTTCTGATTAACATTAAATTTGATGCTTAATAGTATGTACGCTATTCTAAAAATAAATAAGGCATAAACCATGGGATTTAGGAAGCTTTTTAAGTTTATTAATTACTGATGGAGAACAGAAATAATGCTTCGGTGAAGCAAAAAACATATATATAAGAAAAGAGTATAGAATATAGGGGTATCTAATGAATTTCAAGCTGTGAAAAAATAATAAACAGCTCAAGAACAATTTGTTTAGCTGTCTGTCAACACACTAAAATAAAAAGCTTTAGTTCTGTGTACTACTCGGAGTTTTTGTACTATTATGTCAAAAAGATGAGTTAATATGATGTTAAATACAAATTTTGTTTTAAAACAAAAACCAAACTCAACACGGGTCAAGAATGAACTTCAGAGGAGTGCCCTTTGGTAAGTGTTGGAAAGTCTCACCTCAAGGCCCACCCCAACTCCCCAGGCTGGCAGGACTGGGGAGTGGACAGCAACATGGGACAGTAGGTGGGAAGCCTGGGGCACCTACTTCTCCAAACACCCATACATGGGCTGAACTCCATCCCGAGGGACAGAGCCTAGGATGGAGCCTCTTTCTTTACAAGAAACATTCCATTAGGCTGACATGAATCACCTGCAAATGTGCTAAAGACAGCCGGCCCAAGCTCATCAGTGTCCCCGAGGATGTGAGATGGGGAAGTCGAGAGACAAGATCTATACAGCAGAAATTCCCAACAGAGAAATTATTTGAGGGAGTTCACTCCAATAAAGGTGGTGGTAAAAACTGTGTTTTGATGTGAAGTTAAAAAATAATCAGTAAGTTAAATATTTTCTTCTGTAAAATCGAATAGTGTGAGAGCTGCTGAGCACAGAAGGAGTATGCACTGTGGTGAGGGGAGAGAAGCAGTCATATGACTGACTGATCGGGTTTGAAACCTTAGTAGGTATTTTCCATCGATTTCCATATGATATACCATCGTATAGTTTGAAACTGTCTATATCCTTTAAGATAAACATTTTAACTTACATGCACAATGAATTTCAGTCTGAAAGGAAAATACATAAGAAACACTGAAGCTGAAACAAATCAATGACAAGTTAAAAATGCAGAGGGGGAGAAAAAACACTCATTAAGTCCTTGACTAACAGTTTGGCAGTCAAGTGCCAGGCACTGTTCTAGCACTGTGTCAACTCATCTAACTCTCCTAACAACCTTAGGAGGTAAGTGATGTTAATATTCAAGTAGAGATAAGGAAACAAGCACAGAAAGGTTAAAACGACTTGTTCAAAATCGTAAGACCAGCAGGTATCCAAGCCAAAATTCAAATGTAATCTGACATTACAGGTAGCATTCAACACTCCAAGTACCAAATCCGTAAACTGCATTCACAGGACCAAAATTATCATACAGCAGTTCAAGATCATGCTCCTACTTTAAAAAACAAGCTTAACAGAGAGGAAGATATAGACCGGATTACAGTTCAGTTAGCTTTTAATTCAGAGGGAACACAGACTCATCTACCACTTTAATATGTCATTTATCCATTTCAACAGGAAAAAATTAGAACTGAGACTATCTCTCATTTAGTAGAATTTGCTTTGAACTTTGAGGGTTATTTTCTCAATTAAAAATGCTATTGTCTACAGAGAAGAATCAATTGAAGGTCTCACAATGTCCAATTTCAACCATAAACTTTCAAACAATGAAATGCAACTTTGAAGTTGACTCAGGCAATTTAATGAAAAATAAAGGGTGAAAGGGACCTAACAATAAAATCATACTGAAAAAATACATTTAAAAAAAAAAGAAAAAATAGATTCTTTAGAAAAACACCAGTGACACAGTATTAGAGTGAGATGCAGCTAAGAAACTGAAGAACATGAATAGTACCAAAAATATTCTTTGTTACTTTTTAATTTTAGGATGATCAACAAAAAGAAGCATTTTTTTTCCTTTTTAAGTAAACTCTCCCGACATGGGGCTTGAACTCATGACCCAGAGATCAAGAGTGGCATGCTCCACCAACTCAGCCAGCCAGGTGTCCCTAAAGGAAGGACTTTTTAAAATTTTGCTTTAATATTCGTGGATTTTAGTTTTCAGAAAGAATTCTGTTCTTGAAAATGATTTTGAAAAATAATGGTCTATCAATGTTATAAAAATCAATGAATGTTTTGACAGTCAATACATTAAAATGTCAAAAAATTATGTACATTTAAATAATCTTAAGGTCATACAACCTTTTCATCCCCAAAAGTATCCTGGTTTGTAATAAATCATATAATAACCTTAAAATGTTAGAAGCCAAACAAGACAATCTTTAATAAATTCTTCAAATAGGAGTTCCTGGGTGGCTCAGTCAATTATGCACCTGACTCTTGATTTCAGCTCAGGTCATGATCTCAGGGTTGTGAGATGGAGCCCCATATTAGGCTCCACACTAGGCGTGGAGCCTGCTGAAGATTCTCTCCCTCTCCATCTGCCCTCCCCCACCCACCCCTCTAAAACAAACAAACAAACAAAAAAACCCCCAAATAGGTCATCCTAATATTCTACTTTATTAACATCACTTAAAATGCCTGCTGAATTAATTTAAGACTAAGCTTATGAACTGATACATGTGTAAAAATTTAAGGTTTTCTGTACAATTTACTAGTAATTAAGTAAGAATTTAACAACTTTCTCATTAGCTGAACTAAACTGGAAATAAATCCTAAAATTATCTACACTGACAGCAATTATTCTTTATTAACATTATTAAAAGCTTCTAAGCTTTTTTCTGATTCTAACTGAAACATAATAAATATTATTTCATATAAAATGGAAATCGGATGCAAAACTTACGAATGAGAACAAAGAGATATGAAAATGGGCAGGGGGAGGGGAAGAATACAAAATCCTTTCAAACACTAGGCAAACAAATCTCCATGAAGAACATGATAGTTAAAATTTCTAATGGTTTAAAAAATGTGTGCAAGCTAAAAACTAGAGCTTTCTATCATCACTTGCCTTTTAATTAATCTCCAACTCCTTGATTCTGAAAGTAAAGATCTCGTATAAGTATTCTTATTAAAATCAGTTTATATGTACTCATATGAGAACTGTTCCACAATGAAAGACAAAAGTGCAACCTACATGGAGGTGGGAGGGCTGAGAGTAGAGAGGGGTGAAAGACTAAAAACCCCAGGGATATCACCTAGTATCACTTTGATTTTTTTTCTCCATAAAACTGTTACATTCTGACATGCATATACTCCCATTCCTATTATTCAAAACACATGTGGAATAATAATAAAGCCATAAAGCCCTAAAATACACATACAATCTTTTCTTTGGCAAGAAGTAGCCATTTGTGCATATTATTATTAATCATACCCTCCCCTCAGCCCCCTACCTTTTTAGAGCATTAGGGCCCAGATGAACAGGCACTACCGACCTCTAACACTGCTAGCAATTTGAAATGCATTACTAAGCAGCTAAGTGGGAAAAGCTATCAATTCTGGAAGCCTTTCATAGTCAAACAATCCAGAGCCAGGGCCAAGAACACAGCTTGCCAAAAGCATACACAATAAAATGTAGCTGGGTTTATTACATATGGTAATTCAAACAATCTTTCCCTTTTTTAAAATGCTGCATAAATTAGTTGAAGAAACTATTCTTGGTATGAATATTTATATTTTCCTCATTAATTTTAGCTTTTCATTCATATTTCCTCCAAGGAAGTATTTTCAACACTGTTAATAATGTAGATGACAAGTAAAGGAAGTTTGATAATTAGAATGTAAAAAGCAGCATATAAATGATGAAAAGAGGGAAAAGGATTTTCTAGTAAGAAACACGAGTGAAAAACCATGTCTAGATCTACATCTAATTAGACTATATAACATTTGGGTGAAATGTACAAAGGAAGGTGCTGTATCCATTCCCAAAACAGAGGACAGCCAGTATCTCAGAATTAAAAACATATCAACAATGGACTTCGAGCAGATGTGCAAACCAAACTACAGAGACATGAATGGATATTTATTGTTCAGTTGCAAACAACCAATACAAGTTATTAGATAAACATACAGATTGACATAGGGGCTAATGGTCACCAAGAGCTGAGTGAGTAATTATAATAATAATGAAAGTAGCAATATTTATTGATGCTTGGTGGGTGACAAGTCTTGTAATGAGTGTATATGTATTATCTCAATCTCTACTACTGCTCCATGGTGCATATATTATTATTAACTCTACTTTATTATGAAGAAAAAGGCACAGAGAGGTTAAAGAATTTGCCAATCACGGGGCACCTGGGTGCCTCAGTCAGTTGAGTGTCTGACTTTTGGTTTCAGCTCAGGTCATGATGTCAGGTTTGTGAGATCAAGCCCCAGGCTGGGTTCCACGCTCTGCATGGAGTCTGCTTGAGATTCTCTGTCTCCCTCTGCTCCTCCCCCTGCTCGTGCTTTCTCTTTCTCTCCCTCAAATAAACAAAATTTTTAAAAATAAATTTAAAAAATACAATTAAAAATGATAAAAACATACTATGTAGATACAGATAATACAACACTACAAATACAGTGGTAAAAATAAAAGGAACTTCACACTTAAGAGATCTTCATCCCGTTGAAGACAATCAAAATAAAAACTTACCACTATTTTGGCCAAGATGCCATCATCACTTGCATCTAAGGTAACCACAGCCTTGTCAGTCTCTATTTCACATAAGGCATCTCCAGCACTCACAGCTTCACCTACAAAACAAGACTGGGTTTGTTTTGTTTTTTAAAATACGAATGTTAATTATGTGGGCTGGAGTGTGTGCTAAGAGCATAAAACATTAATAATGAATACCAAAATATCTGGTAGCTAGCTCTGGGCTGTAGAACTACAAGTAATTTTCACTGTGTATGTGAGTGGGTTTGCATGTGTGTATGGTTTGTTGTATTTTCCAAAAGCTCTATAATAGACATAAACTACATTTGTTATAATAAAAATAGCAATTACAAAAGATTATTAACAGATATTAAAAATGAAATCACATTTTAGAAACAATAGCAATGAATGCATAGACTCTTCAAACAAATCCATTCCAGACCTATTCCTTTCTTTTTAATATATTTTGACTATTATTCCACGAGGAGAAAAGTTTTACAATTAATACCACTTCTGGGTTAACACTGTAGCATAAATTCAGAAACCCTGTTGGCACTGCAGAGCATAAATAAATAAAGCATATTAAACAAAAAGAGACGTCAAAGACACAACTGAGGTCAAATAAGAAACATTTCTGTACAACAGAAACAATATGGAAACTCAAAAATGTTGAGCAAGACCTGACTTGCTGTTTCTGGATCTAGAAGCAGGTGAGGGTGGAGGGGCTAGGGAGGGGGAAAAGTTAGCAGGGAGAATGCAGTGGTTTCCTTTGGAATAAAGAAAACAAAAAGTGATTTGCTGCAGACATGGTTGCAGATCAGAATGTCCTCTTAAAGCTTGGGGTGGGTCAGTTTTTCTACTCATAGCAGAAGCCAATAAAGGGGGCAATCAAGACCTGTAGTGTAGGATTATGGCTTTAATCAGAACTGTAGGTCTAGGAAGGTAGGGAATAAAACACTACCTCAATACCAGGATCTGAGCCAAGCCACTCTCTGGCTCCATTACTGCATCTACTGATACCTCCAGTATCAACAGCAAAATTCCTAGACTGGGGGTGGGGAAAGGAAGAGTGGGGGGCAGGTGGAAAGACACTGAAACACAAACGAAAAGTCTTTTTAAAGAAAAAGGAAGGAAGGAAGGAAGGAAGGAAAGATAGTTTCAAAACATTTTAAGAAATTTAATGCTAAGAAAGAAAACCACAAAACCAATAATGGAAACAGAAATTTATTTCAGATGTAATTCATTCAGTGCAACCTGCCAGAGATTTTTAAGTAAGTATTCTGAGGATGTTCAGAAATACAAATGAAGGTAAAAGATCCATCACGAGAACAAGAGATAAAAAACAATGTACAGAAACGAAACAAAATGACATCATATATGAAGGAAAAAGCTAATTAGAAATCTTGGAAATGAAAAATACAGTCATTGAAATAAAGAGAAACAATCAATGGGATGTATTCTAGACTGGACATAGTAAAGTGAATTAGTAAATTGAAGGCAGCATTAAGGAACTACCTGGAATGTACTACATGCAGAGAAGAAGATTAAAAATAGAAGAAAGCAGTAAGAGACACAGATTGAGGTTGCAATGTTTGTCTAAAGGATTTTCCAAGAGAAGACTGGAGGGAATAATGGAAAAGCAATACATGAGAAGATAATTGCTGAGAATTTTCTACAATGGAAAATACATATCCTCAACATGAAAGAGCTCTGAATGAGTTTAGAGCATTGTAAACTACACTGTATTGACTAGGAAGGGGCACTGGGAGCCTTGTAGCTTGCTGGCAATATTATGAATCTTGACTAGGTGGTGGTAACCTGGTTATACGTGCATGTAAAAATTAATTGAGCTCATATTTCCTAAAATTTATACCTCATTAAAAAAATTAAGCAGAAAAAAAGTATTAGACTGTATGACTCCACAGTACATACACTGCAGTGAAATGCCATACAATAATTCTATACAATAAAAACAACCTTAAAATCTATCAGAGGAAAATTAAGCCAGATTACGTCAATGGAAATTACAGAGAGCATACTTCTCAGAAGCTGTAATAAAGATCAGAAGACAATGGAGTAATATCTTCAAAAAGCTTAGGAAAACTAACTTTCTAGAATGTTATACGCAACCAAACCATCATTCAAGAATAAAGGAAAAGTGGGGCACCTGGGTGGCTCAGCCAGTTATGTGTCTCACTCTAGATTTCAGCAGGTCATCATCTCAGGGTTGTGGGCTGTGCTATCGAGCCCTGTGTCAGGCTCTGCTCTGAGTGTGGAGCCTGCTTAATATTCTCTCTCTCTCTTTCTCTCTCTTCCCCTCTGCCCTTACCCCATCCTCTCTTTCATTTAAAAAAAAAAAAAAAAAAAAGAGAGAGAGAGAGAGAGAGACTAAAGGAAAGGGTTCTTTAGACATAAAAGGCTAAGAAATACCACCTATTGATGAGCTATTAAAAAATGCAGTTCATCAAGAAGAAAAATGGACACAGGAGGGGACCAATGGACTACATGAAACAAGTTGCTACAGAAATTGATAGAATGGTAACTATGAGTCATTTAAAAGCTAATTTCCGAGGTTTAAAAAATGTAAAACTCAAACTCTTAAAAACAGTGAGCTGGATAAGAAAATGTTTAGTTGATGGTTAAAGCATGCAAAGAACTTTTGATATAAATAGGCAGGAAAAATGCTAAATAACTCTAGATTTTATTACCAAGACTTAAATATGCATCCAAAATACTTAATGATGTACACCCTCAAGTAGAAATATAATCTACAGCATTCCGCAAAGCAGAGGAAAAATGAAATAAAAACTATCATCCAACTGAAGACAGACATGTGGAAAAGAAAAAAATTAAAAATACACCGAAATTGTAGAAATAAGTCCAAATGTATCAGTAATTGTAATAAATATAAATAGATTAAAACAACCTACTAAAAGCAGCAGCAATTACCAAAATGAATACAAAAAAAAAAATAAAATCTGGACAAACGTGGCTTACAGAGACAGACCTAAAACAAAACCAGAATAAAAATATAGGTACAGAAAAACATGTAATATGCAAATACACTCCTTCCCACATATACCAAAAAACAGCTAATACAGCAGTATTCATAGGCACACTCAATAAAAGAACATGAAGAAAAATCTAAAACATTACAATAAATATGCTCTGGAAGGAAGTTCACTGTACAGAAACTACACTGTATACCAAGATGGTCACATAGATGGTTATATTATCTTCGGTTAAAACAGTTTGGAACTGCCAATATAAACTATTTTAATGGAATCAACATTATCTGTTAGATGATATTTATGAAACACCTAAAAGGAGATTATTGGCCTAATCCCAAAGAGATTTTTCTACTCAAAAAATATTTATTAAAAATGCTTTAGGGTGGGCGCCTGGGTGGCTCAGTGGGTTAAGCCTCTGCCTTCGGCTCAGGTCATGATCCCACAGTCCTGGGTCCAGCACCGCAACGTGCTTTCTGCTCAGCAGGGAGCCTACTTCCTCCTCTCTGCCTGCCTCTCTGCCTACTTGTGATCTCTGTCTGTCAAGTAATAAATAAATAAAATTAAAAAAAAATTCTGTAGGGCACTGAGGATACAGCAGTGGTGGGGGGAGGTTAAGATTCTAACCTCAAGCTTGCTTACTATCTAGTGAAATTAACTGGAGATTATGGTGGGATTAGGCCAAGTTAGGATGCTATAGGAACATCCAGGAGGGATATCTAATTTAGTTTTTGCAAGGTGAAAAGCTTCCTAAAAAAAGAATATTTATTTATTTACAGAATTATGTGTATCATATACATACTCTTTATACATATAGATAATCTGAGCCTGAAAAGATGAGAAGACAATCAAGTAAAGCAGTGATCCAAGCAGAAGGCACAACATACCCAAAGCCCAGGAGGCAAAAGAGAACAGGAAACTTTGGAGGAGCTGGCTAATAGTACCTGAGAGAAGCAATGAGAGGTTAGGCTGGTGAGGTAAGCACAAATCAGACCCAAACGGAATCCTGTATGTCACACAGAAAAAGCAGATTATATCATCTTAAACACTTCACAGATGTTTTCATAGTTAAAATAGATTGTATTTCAAAAAGAAAAAAAAAAAAAACATACCCTTATGATTCTGTAGTAACCATGGAAAAAAACAATTGAACTAGGCAACGCAGCAATTAAATACATCTTCTAGACACCTAGAAATTCTCCCCATAAGAAAACAGTAGAATGTTTTATCAATTATGCTCACCTACTGCAAATTCCAAACACCCTTTAAGAACCACAGATAAACACATAAACACACACACACACACACACACACACACACATACACACACACAGAAACAAACCATAGATCAGCCATCAATCAATCTAGATGACTTTGTTCCTATTCCAGAACTCCCACAACAGTTGTAATTAATTTGAAATGAATCACAAATTGCATTCTAAAATGTCATGTTGCTACTGTTACTTTCTGTTTTCAATTGAGTTTTTCTCTGTTTACCTTGCTATGAGCTTCCTCACCATATGAATAGGATACATCTTAAGTGTTTTACATTCTACCTCATTACCCTGGACTCTAGTTAGGGTTTCATACATAATGAGCTTGCGATTAAAACACCTGAAGAAAAAAAAAACTGCAGTAATTTCACAAATCCTCATGTCATCATAAAGTATACACCAAACTATCATTTATATTTCGTTTGGTTCTAACATTTGATTTGCGGCATGCTCCTAACAGTTAATAGCTCAGGTAGCCTATTTCCTTTTTAGGGTGTTTTAACTGTATATACACCTAATTCGTGTTAACACACATGTAGCTGCTATATGAGAATGGCAAGAGAGAGAAAATGGAAAGAAACATAGAGAAGGATCAATCCTTTACACAGTGAACTTTCCCCAGAAACCACAGCAAAGTCTGAAACATCGCATTACTATATAAGGGCACATTATCCCTAATTTTATGAAACTAAGGTACTAGCTATCAATAAGCGAACATAACATAAATACCAAAAGAAAATTTTGAGACTAATAAAAAGCCATGATGATTCTAAATATCCTCAGTTTTGGCCTCGATTAACAAGTTAGTGCTATAACTGAGAAAAGCTGCGGAGCAGAGTAGTTACAAGGAACTTTTCCAACTCAGACACAAGTCTGATTCCACGCTATGACATGTACAAGTAATCTTGACCAAATTACTTAATGTCTCTCTCAGGAAGGTTTTGAAAGCCTAGCTGTTAAAAAAAGATCATGGAACTGGAAATGTTAGGTTAACTCTTCATATACATCTTCAAAGACTCCACAACATCTTTAGATAAAAACATTCGGTATGTTATTGAGAACCATTAAGAACCAGGACTCATTCTCACTCCCTATCCCGTACTATCCTTTCAAACAGATCATCCAACACCCATTAGTATATAAGGCATCATACTAAGCACTGGTTATCAACACGAGAAGACGTGGTTCTGTCCAAAAAGAGTCTGTAGTCCAAAGGAGAAGGCCGAGAAGCCGACAGAACATCATGGATGGTGCGAGGTGATAGACGGCTCCTCAGCTGCCATGTTGCAGGAGATGGCAGCTTTGCAGTGTCCCCGCCCCATCTCCTCGTGGCGCATGTCAGCAGCCGAGGTGGAGCGGGCCCGGAGCGAGAGTGCGGGCCCCAGGAGGGGCCAGAGCAGAGGCCCGCCCGGGGGCCGCTCCCCAGCACCGAAGCCAGCATCATCGTTGGATCCTCTGTCCAGATGGGCAGCTGCCGGAGCTGAGGCCTGGAGTTCCAGAGGTTTCCCTTTCTTTTTTTAAATTCTGGGTATGAAGTATAGTCTTGATCAAACACAATGGTCATGCTTAAGAAGTAAATAACAGCCTGTGACTTTAACAAAATAATTTTGTCCTGTCAAAAATTAAGAATAAAAGTCTTTATTCAAAAGGTGTATAGGTGTATATGGTTGTGGTAATGGGGGAGAAGCTAGCTTTTATCTGTAAGACCAAGGAAATCACATCTCTGTAAGGAAAAAACCTCTTCTCAGTACTAAGCTGAAGCATAATGACAGCTATGATTTGAGAAAAATAATTCAATGGTTTACACAACAAATACTTACTAGTTGAGTATGTAAATGACATTGTACAAGACAGTACGGTAAAAATAATAATAAAATCAGACAGACCAGCTTCAAGAAGTTCTTAATGTGACCAAAGAGTACAAACAAGCAGGCCATGGCCATCCCACCCAATCCGGGCTTATAGCAGCGTGGGAAGACAAAGGAGGGGCCTCTAGTCAGTGTCTGTCAACCCTGTTCACCTCATCACACACACACAAAATATGATTTGCATGACCAAAGACCCCAGACAACTGTGCTCCTAGGCTATCTGAGGCCCTGCCCTGAGAGCTAAAGGCAGGAATAGCAGTTACCAGAAGGAAATGGCTGGGCCAAGTCAACCTCCCTTACAACCTCCTGACCCTTTACATGTTATTATGTTGCCTTTCAAGTGCTCAACACACAGGTAGCTAGGGGTCACCCACTATATGGGATGGGGCAGACACAAAACATTTCCATCGCCATACAAAGTTCTATTAAATAAAGCGGCAATCAGTAACTGCATCCACCAATTCTAAAATCCTGACATGATAGCAATATTAACAATAAATGTAGAAGAGCACAGAAGGAGTGCTGTTCAACACTGAAAGGAAGACATTGCTGACAAATGCTATGGCATGGATGAACCCCAACATCATGCTAAACGGAAGAAGCCAGTCACAAAAGACAACACCTTATAGGAGTCTATTACATGAAATGCCCAGGAAAGGCAAAACTGTAGAGCCAGAAAGCAGATCACACTACGGATGGGAGAAAGAAGTGACTGCAGTCAGGCACCCGAGATCTTGTAGGTGACAGAAATGTTCTGAGAAACTGGACGGTGATGTCGCACAACTCCTTCTACCTAACTAAAAACCATGGAATTGTGCACTTAAAGTTAGCAAAATCTATGGTATGTAAACTATACCTCAATAAAGCTGCTAAAATAGTAACAGACTGAAAAAAATGGTGAAGCTGTTTATGAAACACATGTTTCAACAGTTTTCCATTCTAGTACCACAAACATGGATACAAATCCCCAGAAATAACAGACATGGGAGCTCTTCTTCAGTAGAATTCAGAGACCCATGGGACTCCCCAATGGTACCTTGTGATTACACTTTCAATTGGGAAGAACTCCTTCAACGCAGTTTTACTTCAGAATTATACACTCCACATAATGAGATATTGTCTAAAGACTTATACCAAAGCTATTTGAGAGTCGCAGTTTCCAGTCACATGACAAGAGGAATGTCCACATAACATGACAGTCTCTGAGGGCAGCAGCAGCAGCCAACATCACTGAGGAAGCCCACGCTATGTTCCAGACACCGTGACTAAGGAAGTACTTTGTGGGACTACCTCCACCAACTTTTCTTCCAGTATTTCATGGTATGCCCTGAAATACCCCAAGAGAGAAAACAGTGTTTTTCATACCCTCAAATATTCTCTCACAAAAGGGCGGACACACGACTATTTTCTTCCTTTTGTTATTTTAACAGATTTGATTTCAATTGATGAAAAAATAAGCTATATCCATGCTCATTAAGCTGAAAATATCTGAAGCACATTTTTCCCTCCAAATAACAAACTTATAAAAAAAGATGTGGAATTAGACTTCAGTTTACCTTTCAAGAGATTCTGATATTGTACATGTTACCTATCACTTTTGAAGTAGCTTCTCCACCAATTTTAAAATGCATATTCTTTACTTAATCCCAGACTAAAATTAAGTGTTATAACATTCATTAGAAAACTGCTTTGTTAACATTCATTAGATCAACAAAAATGGGAAAAATTTATATATTACTGTATATTTCCAAGACTGACAAAACAAAATGAAATTGAGTTATCATAGAATTCTAAAGCTAGGAATATTACCTTAGATTTTAACTAGTTCGACTCCTGGATATTTCACGGCAAAGTGGGAACCCCAAAAGACAAACTGTGATTCCCAAGCCAAAGTTCCTTTCATTGAACCTTTATCACCTTAGCTTAAAACACACACCCTCCCAACACCCCTCAAAGCATCAGTAATAATAGTTGTGAATTAAAGGATCTCAAAGTTTCAAGAAATCATTAAAAGTTTCTAAGGCTGAACTGCTATCCATTAAAGGTTATCAGATCATTAGCCTTAAAAATAAACTAGACTTATGATTAGGTAAACACTATTCTTTTTTTTTTTTTTTTGAAAAAAAAAAATTCAATCCTCTTAACATTTGAAGGTCTAAACTCATTGTTTCAAATAACAGTGACCATGCATTAAAAAGATCTCAAGATCAAATTTTTTTAAAAACACAGCTAATAAGACAAAATGGTATACATAAAGTTTGATTCAAGAACTGAAATGTTTTTAATACAGAATGACTGAACCAAGTTATCATAAATGTATCAAGCCCCACACATACTCAAACGTATAGTCACATGTGTACTGTACATAAATGTTAATGAAAAGATGGTGAATTACTAAAAACCAAAGATTAAGATAACTCTCAATTATTTATAGTATTAGTATGCTTAAAAGATCATTAAAGAAAGAAGACGATGAATTACTAAAGACCAAAGATTAAGATTACTCTCAATTATTTATAGTATATTAGTAAAGGAACATCTCTCTTCAGTTGGCAGAACACAATTTGAAGAGCAACCTTCAGGGAAACATGTTCCAGGGGCTTATAGCATATCCTGGCTTGTCCTATGTGAAAATAGCACATTGTCATCAAAAGGAAAAAAGAACAGAATGATGAGACCATATGTCTCCTGGCTCTTCATCATACTCTCTGTATTCTAATGGATGTGAATAAGTTATCAGGTTGCCAGTGAGCTGGAAGTCTGAAAGATAAATGTGGTCAAAGAATCCTTCTTATCTACTTGCCTCAAAATGTGAAAAAATTTAATCTTTTTATAATAACTCTAAAAGGCTGTTCTGTGTCTGAATCATTATGTAATGACAGCAACACTCTGTCATACTGAATGTGGAAACAGCCAAAGCTCTGTAATTCATCAGGAAAAAGACACCTAAAAATAGATTCCAATTGATTACATTATTTATAAAGGTGAAACTTCCTTAGATACTGGTAATTATTTTAAAAGATAGCAGCCATGCAGAGCCAATTGCTCAGAGTACTTCCTAATGAAGTGCTGGCTCTTTCATTTATGTGATCTATGTCCTCCTCAAATTCTAGAAAATTCTCTGCCACTTTTGCCTTGAATATTACCTTTTCCTCATTCAATTTTTTCTCCTCCTAGAATTACTGCTATTGGATTACTGGGTGATTTTCATTTTATTCCTCATGTCTCAACTTCTAGTTCATATTTTATCTACTGCTTTATCATAATCTCTGGGTTGCATGCAAACTTATTTTCTCAGGTTGAACTTCTGAACTTCTTTGCTCAGTTACACCTTAACCCAACCTTAAGTTTTTTGTTTTCTAATTTTAGAGACAGTATTTTTCATTCTTAGAAGTTCTGTTTGTCCTCTTCAAATCTGCTTGAACTTTTTGGAGAGTGTCTCTTTTCAGATTTTTTTTTTCTTTTCAGATTTCCAATTCCTTCTCTTACATGTGTAGTCATTTCAAAGAGTTTTATGTATCTAGTAATTCTAATTAACTGAAGTTCTTGTAGGTCTGGACCTGCTGCTTGTTATGCCTCATGCCCTTTGCTCCTAAAAGACTGCTTCCATGCATATTATTAAATTAAAGACTGTGAACTCTTCATAAGTGGGACTTTATCTAGTAATCTTGTACGGCTTGGACTGGACACTGTGTCTTTCCAAAATAATGGCTTCTGCCAGGTAATCCAGAAAGATTATCAGCCCAGAACTACTTTACCTCTGCTTGTGGGTTTCGAGAAAATTCAAGTATTATAAATGTGGACCTCACAGCCTCAAGAGGCAGGATATGAAAGCAAATTTTCAAGGGAGTAAGCATTCTTTATTCCATAGAGATCTCAAGTCAAATAAATGAATTCACCTGTTATCTATGATATGGCATTAAATTCCATCCATATAATACTGATGACGTTCAAATTTCTATCTCTAAGTCAGTCTTCACTCATGAACTTCAAATCCTACAACCAATCATCTATTCAATACCTTGGCTTCAATGTCTAATAAGCATCTCAAATTTACCATATCAAAGCCTAAACCTAACTTCTTGATTTTCCCTCCTCCTGCTCTCTCCTTCTTCCCTCAAAAACACCTGTGCCCAATCTCATTTATTCTTTCCACTTCCGGCCACCACAGGGCACATGGCTCTTATTCCTACTCACCACTGTGGGTGCTGCTAGCATTTGATGATTCCCCTTTCTTGTATTTAAGCACCATCTACCATTAGGAAATTTGCTTTATAATTTTCTACTTAGTAGTGAGCAGAAGCCTTACCCTATTGCTTAGATGGTCATAGTGACTGGAAGTCCTCAGGGTTGACCTTTCCAATGTGAGTGGGAAAAGGGGGCTATTAAATGACTTAGAGTTTGCTCTTGACACTAGATTGCCGTTAGGGCCTCTCCATTCTGTGTAATGCCACAAACAAGGCTCAAGAAAGCACATAGAAACCACTTCCTATAAAATAACCATGAGTGTGGCTATATCTTGGTTTTAGGATAAAGACCCTCACAGACTGATGACTAGTATTTAATATCCTTCCTATAATCTATATGACCTCACACACGCTATGCCCTTAATGCAGCCTGAACTACTTACTATTGCCAAAACACATGTCATGATATCTCACTTCCAACACTTTGCCAAAATGTTAACATTACCCAGGATGGCCTTTCACACCTTTTTTTTTTTTTTTTTTAAAAAACAAAACCCCTACAAGGGCCAGGTCAAACAGTACCTCATCTCCAAAGCTTAGATCCCTGTCACGTTTCCTGCTTTTGGCTTATTCTTCCCCTGCCAATATATTTACTAATCAACCACTTACTGTGTTGCTGGGTGTGTTCCAATTACATGCTAGTCATAGAAGGAAAAGGAGACATATCAAGACATTCCCCACTGAGCAACAGAATTAAGTAGTGTTTCCAACCAGATGTGGTACCTAGCACAGCAAGAACCAGTCATAGCCATCTGCCTCACTGTACCACACCTCCTAACCTCCATATTGGTCTAATCTCTAGTCCCAAATTCCTGCTGTGAGGCCCATTTTCTAATCTATCTTGTTGCGTTACCTACACCCCAGTCTCCCTCAAAGAACTGAGGCCTCCTCCTAAACTCTCAAGCTTATTTGGCTACCGTTCAGAAGTAAATACTTGTAGCCTTCTTCCCAATCCCCACATCTGTCATCATTGGCAAAAGTGAAACCATGAATGGCTCTATCTCCTGGAATCACAGGATAACTGTCAGACTGAATTCTCATCTACTGCCTAAACTCTCTCAATGTTATTTTATAAGTGCTAGACTGGACCACTCAATACCAGTATTTGCCTGGATAACATCTGTGTCCACCAAGTCACATACAAGTCCTTGCCAGGGCTAGTCTCTGGAATCAGAAAAGGCATCCCAAGTTATGTCATACTAAGCTTTCCTCTTTCAGTTTTTAACACTTGTTTCATCATTTTTCAAGCTGAAGCATAATAACGGCTGTGCAAGCTCATATGGTCCATTTCTCTGCATATCTAACAACCTCTTTCCTCCACAAAAGTTAAACATGTTGCAGAATGAGTAAAGCAGAGGGAAACACAGCTACATCAATGCGGAAGGAAGCTGTCCCAGTCAATACCTGCACCGGGGAAGGTTACTCTATTGCCACACGTGGCAATGACCAGAGATGGTGGGTGGGGAGAAAGCATCAACCAGAAATACAAAGTCTCCTTCTCCAGATGCCTTCACATTAATCATTCCTTTGTCCCTCTGTATGATGGAGGCATAGCAATACATTTCAAAATTTAGTAGGGCTAGAATCCTCTACTGCTCTTGAGAGTTTTCTCTATTATTCTTATTTGTTCTTGCCAATGAAGTTTATAATCAACTTGCTTAGCTTCAGGAAATACACACACACACACACACACACACACACACACAGATAGGATCGCCATAAAATCACAAATTAACTTAAGGAGATCAACAAATTTATGATGTTGACACTAAAAAATAAGTATAAAAACCAAAATTCAGAAAAACATGTCTCAAAATATTTAACCATTCTCTGCTTATGAAAAGATAATAGGTTGAACCCAGAAAACATTCCCTACATTATACATTACCATGGGAAAAGTTTATTTAAGCAAACTTAAAATAACTAGCGGAGGATGTGATTTATTTCATGTGTTGGATAATATAGCGGATTAGAAAAGAAACCAAAACAACGAAATAACACGGGGCATTAGTAGTGTACTTGCTCACCTTCCTTTTTCAGCCATTTCACAATGTTTCCTTCTTCCATTGTAGGAGACAGCGACGGCATCAGTATCTTAATGGGATCAGCTGAAAATGAAAAAGGAAAGATTAGCCACAAAAAAATACTGCACCTCATGAGGCATCAATGAAAAGTTCAAATATGCTAAAATCAAACTCAATTTGAGAAAGAAAATACTCTAAAACCTAAAAGACTCCCAAGTGGTCAAACTAAGTGTCCAGTAAACAGTATGGAAACATAAAGCTGTCATTTTTTTTTTTAAGATTTTATTTATTTATTTGAGAGAGAGACAGTGAGAGAGAGCATGAGTGAGAAGGTCAGAGGGAGAGGCAGACTCCCCATGGAGCTGGGAGCCCGATGCGGGACTCGATCCCAGAACTCCGGGATCATGACCTGAGCTGAAGGCAGTCGTCCAACCAACTGAGCCACCCAGGCGTCCCAAAGCTGTCATTTTTTTAACAACATAAAACTCTTATTGGAATACTTCCAATTCCTTTTTCATAGTTCCCCAGTCATGTATATTTTCAAGCCAGATGCATGCAAGATTTAAAAAAAAAAAAAAAAGCTAATTTATGTTTCACCTCCTTCACATTCATCACTATAAAAAAATATTTACAAGTAAAATGACCAAAGGAAAAGACAAATAAGAAAGAAAGAAAAAAAAAATACTAGGGTTCTGACAACCTACAACAAAGTAATCAAATTAGACTTTTAAGAAATTGATTATAGGGGTGCTTGGGTGGCTCAGTGGGTTAAAGCCACTGCATTCAACTCGGGTCATGATCTCAGGGTCCTGGGATCGAGCCCTGCATCAGGCTCTCTGCTCAGCAGGGAGCCTGCTTCCCTCTCTCCCTTTGCCTGCCTCTCTGTCTACTTGTGATCTGTCAAATAAATAAATAAAATCTTTTAAAAAAAAAAGAAACTGATTATATTTTTTATTTTCCTCTACAATTACACTATTCAAGAATCAAAGGTTCTTGCTGGTAAGCATGAAAAGAAAAGATTCACTTTGTCAAAGAGGACCAGGAAAGTGAACCTGCATGGTTAAATTAATCTCAGACTGTGTTCCATACAACATCTCAATTAGGGATCCAAAAAGGTAGACTCAACCTAGGGTGACCCCTCAGGGAAACAAAGCTATTTTCTCCTTGGATATCAAAAAGGACACACTCTTCTGTATTTGTCCAGATGTGCTTCCCAATAGTCATCCAGCGTCAAGGACCATACTCGAGGAGTACCCAGCTGGTACATTAAATTCATATATATATTAATGGGTATATATGAATATATTGAATATATATTCATGTATATGAAAATTCAAATCCTATAAAGCAGTTAATAGCATATACCAACTCCCAGCAGTAGCCTTGGTAAGAAATTACATTCCCTGAAACCTTCCACAGAACCTATCCTCTCAGATCATTCACTCTCTGACCCAAAAAAGCCAAACACTATAAAAGCACATCTAATACATTTCAAATGTGAAAGAGTACAGGATAGGGTTTCTTTTTTTCCATTGACATTTTAGGGTTAAAAACAAGGGATCTGAACACTAATGTTAAGGGAGGTAAAATATTTCTTTCAGGAAAATGAACTAATTTACTGTGACTTCAAGCACAGAGTTCCTACAGCTTCATGGTAAAGGAGTTTCATATCGGAAGCATTTGGAGAGAAACTTCTATCTTCTCTCTCCACCAAGCACACACACCTGCCTCAGCCTCTTCCTCATTTTCTCAAGAATTACGCACCAGGGTGCCTCAGTCAGTAAAGTGTCAGCCTTCAACTCAGATCATGATCCCTGGATCCCGGGAATCCCTGTTCAGCGGGGAGTCTGCTTCTCCCTCTGTCCCTAACCCCCAACCTGTGCATGCTCGCTCTCTCTAGCTTGCTCACTCTCTCTTGCTCTGTCAGGTAAGTAGATTAAATCTTAAAAAAAAAAAAAAAAAAAAAAAAAAACAACGGGGTACCTGGGTGACTCAATGGGTTAAAGCCTCTGCCTTTGGCTCAGATCATGATCCCAAGGTCCTGGGATCAAGCCCCCTGTTGGGCTCTCTGCTCAGCGGGGAGCCTGCTTCCTCCTCTCTCTCTGCCTGCCTCTCTGCCCACTTGTGAACTTTGTCTGTCAAATAAATAAATAAAATCTTCAAAAAAATAAGTAATAAATAAAAAGAGAGAGAGAATTGCCTGCTGTAAGGAACGTGCATCTCCCCTTCAACTCTTTCATTTGCAAGATGTAACTGGTCCTGCCTTTCAAAGGCAGATAGCAGGCCTACCTCTCTTGGGCCATCAGGTCCCACTGGGTGTGAGGAGCAATTCAGGTATCTGTGTTTGCTTTATACACAGGAACACTCCTCAAACAAAAGCCCAAAGTCTCAATATGGGGTTACACTGGGAAGCCCAACTTGCAAAAGGCCACAGATAGAAGTCACATCCTCTAATCCAATAAAACCACCACACTGAAACTGGTACTTTGATCTCCATCTGACTTTTCTGCCTCTCTCTCAATAGGTACCAAACTCAAAGAAGGACAGAAAAGCAGAATTTTTCACTCTTCTAATACCCCAACCATGGTGGGGCCCAAACTAAACTCTAAGTCAATGCACCCATTTCATCCACGAGACACCTGCAAACCACTGCTTAAGGGATTTGAATTCCTCCTGCCTAACTCTCAAGGCTATACTTGACTACACTGCACAGATACTTCTCATCATTAATTGATGATCCTTACAAACACAGATCATCAATTAATCACTGGTTATTCATAGTCTACTCACCCAGAAATCCAAACACAGCAAATCAGACATCTCAAATCCATGTGAACGTATCTTTGGTCAAATTTCCCAACAAGTCCTTTCCCTACCTTGGGCTTAAAAAAATTCCTGTATCAAAAAACCATTTTTACTACTGACGCTGAATATTTTGAATGTAGAAGAAAGCAGGTAATCATTAAGCGCATTATATCTTGAAAATAAGGGAGGAAAAACAGCCACAACTAACTATCCTAATTCCTGATAAATCCTTATTTATTATATATTACTAATGTATTATTACTAACACATGTATTTATTATTAAAATGTGATTTATTGTTAAAACACATTTATCACAGAAAAGACTGGCAAACACGGGTCATCAACTCCTGTGTACTACATCTCTCTAAAACTTTTACCGCCACAGTTTCATTTAATTTCCCAGCTCCGTCTAGTTAAGATTCAAACCACGAATGTAATACAGCTTAAAAACATCTGCACATTTTTTCCTTTAGTAAAATAAGTCCTCGTGGACTAAAATAGACACATTAAGATACTGAATGGGTGGAAAATAATGCAAACTACTACACCCGACTTTAGCGCAGTGCCGTCTATAGAACATACCAGAGTACCAGATTTTTAAGTGAATTAGAATTCAGGGACATGCACTTAGAGAAAACACAGCACACACACGGCAAACTTAACATTAGCAAATGTTAAGGCAAACAACATTAGTGGTACATCTCCAAATCCAAACTGTAACAAGCCTATGCTTAATTCCAAGTGCTCGAAGCTGATAAACTAACCCTATTTAAAAACAATAAAATAAGCTTTCTTGTCCCTTATATTACATTGCACATGCCTCTTTCATTTTCTCATGGCTTGATGTAGAAAACAAATAAAAACAGTTGCCTTCAAAAGTTTGGCGAGTCTAAGCCTCCAGTTTTAATTTTTTTAAGTTCACAGTGACAAATGGGGTTTAAAAAAAAAAAGCAAATAAAAAATTTACCTTCTAATAGCACCATGGTAAGAGGTCAGCCTCTTCTTGAAAAACACAGCTTCCAAAAAAGGCCCAATATATTGCTTCCTTCAAAAAGTTCAAGGCTGGTATTATGAGACGGACTATTTCATAATCACATACATATGAAATTTATATCAAATAGAGTTCCATTTCAAAGCAACAAAATAAATGGACTTCAGTGATTCTACGTCCAGATTCCAATTTCTGACAAACACTAAATCAAGTTTCCAAAACAAAATCTCGCTCGGTTCCAGTTGCCAAGATAGAATTCATATTTATTTTATGATTCTATCTCTTATTATAATCTCTCACCTATGAGACATTCACATTTCCATTATTCCTGACATTAAGGACTATATTATGAAACTTTTGATTTATTAAGTATTATTTTCCAAATTACCACATCACAGACTCAAAAATTTTCATACTTTAAAAATAAGAACAAAATCATTCTTCATGCAGCCACCCTTCAAGGATGAATTGAAATTGCTTCTCTGAATAATGACTGTAAAATAGAAAAATTCTGTAATAGATCACTATCCGGACTCTGAAATGAAGGTGACAAAAGCCAAAGAAAGACATTTTGGACATCTCTCTTATTTGGTAGTACCTCCTGACTGATTACACTAGTTTACTACAGAAATAAAACGTGCAATGTATTTTCTGATTAATCCAGCCAATCTACCCTTCATACCAGCAAATCACTTCAAAACATAAACATCGATTTACTCATAATGGTACGTATTTCATTCTAGTATATTCTCTTTCGACTGGAACATTATATATGTCTTTTCCAAATGTATTTTCCAGTGGAAAATAAGTACACAAGCACATCAGCTTTGAATGACAGGCTGCACATTATTAATATCTGCCCTTTATGGCTGTTGTCAATTCTATTCAGATAGCTTGGGCTTTTTAGACTTCTTGGAATTTTGGCCTATACTTAATATTTTTAATTTCATTAGAGAAACTAAATATAGCTTCCCTTTTCATTCCAGTAAGCAGTGCATCCCACTACCTTCTTCCCATCAAGTTGAGGAGGCCTTGAAATGAGCACCAACTATATTTCCTACGAGTAACTGGGCACAACTATGAATAAGAATAAAGGAAATGTGTTTTCTTCTCCACGGGTAATACCAGTTATTTAAACTAATACTCAAAAATACACCCAAATTTTAGTTAGTGTAACTCCTTGGTAGTTATTTTAGTCTTAGCCTTTTACTCCTTTCTAGCAAACTAACAAATTATAGCTAATCGCTTATAAAGTCTGTACTTCTGCAGTTAAAAACATATGTAGAAAGTTTTAAGATGACTACAGCAATGTACATTTCCAGTTTATATTTAAAATATAATGATTTTTAAAAGTAGAGTCTCAAAAATCACTAGAACTGTCCTAATCTTTTTTTTCCTTCGACAGAATGACACAATAAATTAAAATTTTTTGCTTAGTGTATTGTTGTTTTACTTGTCCTATCAAGCACACAAGCAATCTACCAATCACTGAATTTTATAAGCTTCTCTAAGCAATTCCTGCATTTCCTCAAATCTGCTCTTCTAATCTTTCTGCAGAATAATTCTGTCTTCAACTTTAAATATGGTATACTAATCTAATTCTACTTCTTGTTCCCTAAAGAACTTCTTTTATGCTAAGAACAAAACACTCATACTTCACATAAAATTGATTATATCAAACCTTTAAACTAATGTTCTATACATCACTTCAAAGAGATCTCCAGATTAAAAGAACAACAACAACAATATATGCAAACTCTTAAAATATAAAAGCAGACCAAATTGCTTTGTGGTTAATATGAAGCAGATCTGAGTTCCATTACTGTGCCTAAGGAAATTAAGGAAAAATAGCAGTTTACATATGATAACGCTTCAGCATCAGGCTCTAGTCCATTTATAGTACCATTATGCAAATACATAAAAAATCGTGAAGATAGACCCAGTGAAGAAGTAAATTATCCAATACTTTCTTAGTGTGCCTCCCTGTTCTTCACATTAATTTGCTTCTTCTCTAATAGGGAGAGATGCTGCCCATTTAATCACCTCTCTTTCCAATGCAGGAACTCATTAAATATAATTAGCCTTTAAAATATCTGTTAAAAATAAGACAATTCTGCCATCTGTAGGCTGGATGAAATAAAGCACAATGAAGAAGTACAGGTAATTTAAAAATCAACACCAGGGCACAAAACAGTATTAACACTGAGCTTTGAATAAAGGAGGCTAAAGCAAATTTTTTAAAAAATGAGTGCTTGTCCTATATATCATCTTTATTCAAACAATGATTTTGGTGTACTACCAGTGTAAGAATAAACTGAAAAGGCCAAAGGACAACAGAAGATGCACGAATAACTTGTAAAAGTAGCATTTACAGGTCTTGCCATGGTAAAAGATGGCCCACAAACACTATGTATGGCATAATCCATTTCCTACCTGCTTAGCTTGTACACACACACACAGACTGAAAGGATATACTCCAAAATGGCAGAAGTGGTTCTCTGGTTGGTGATACTACATAAGCGCTTTTTATTTCTTTTGTTTCTTATAATCTACATTTTAGCAGTTTTCTCCCATTAAGTTTATTCAATCTTACTCCCTGCCCAATACTAATCTAACCTAAGTAAAGAAAAAAAAAAAAGGTAGTTTTGTTTTGTTATTTTTAGATACAAACCCACAAGGACAGAGAGAAAGGAAGGAATAACAGTACACAACTTTGGAAGTAGGAAAGTAAATGGATGAGTAATAACTGACTGAAGAGAGTCTAAAAAGCTGAATCCTAAGCCAGAAGTGAGGAAAGCCAGGCTAATCACCTGTTCATACAACAGAATCCCCCAAAGGCCCAGGAACTGGCAGTCCTGAGGATCTTTGGAGCTGGGGAATGGGGGTGGGCTTTTGGGTAAATGCTATTTGAGATGCGGATACGTGGATCCCCTCGATCCCCTCCTGCAGTCCAGTGTTAGGTAACAGCTCACCCTCCTTCAACAGAACACTGGGACACTGGAGACTGTTTCTCTGAAGAAGGTAAAAGACCTTTAGAATGGAGGTTCTCTAAACCTTTAGAATGGAGGTTCAACTTACACATCTGGAGGCATGCAGAAACTGCAAAAAATAAATTAACTGAGAAATTATCTGATATGACTGACAATAAAGTCGCGCTGAGAAGCTATTAGATGGCGTGGGATGAATCAGCAATAGTGACAGAGGAAACTAGAGTAAAAATTTAAAAGGCAATAATGTCAGGAAAAGAAAAAAGTCAGAAAGGTAACAATCATAATTTGGGACAATATGGAGTTGTGTATAACATTTATTGGGTGTAAATACTGAATATGGATTTAACCAAGAATTGCAAAAATAATTACATTGGTGGAACAAAAGCCTAGGGGATGGCCCTGTCCAGCACTCATCCAAAGATAATATGTAAAACAGAAATAGGGAGATGAGCAAATGCTGGAACGAAGCTAAGAGACGAAACTTGGTGCTTATAAGAAAGAAGATGGGGAAGCACTGATAATAAGCATTATCAGTGCTTATTAGAAAGAAGTAGGGAGAGATCCACTGTATTGCTATAAACCTCTTAGTACTCTTTGAGTACTAAGTACTAAACTAAGTACTAAGTACTAAACTATACGCATCTATTACTGTGTTAAGGTAAATATTTTATTATTTAATAAAATGGTTCGTTAATTTTATAAAAATCCTAGTAAGCAGCAGCATACCGCGGTGATTCAGAGAACAGGCACTGGAACCAAACTGCCTAGGTTCAATTACAGATCCACTACTTACAAGTCACTCAACCACTCTGTGCCTCAGTCACCTCTTCTGTAAAATACAGACTTTGTAAGGATTAAAGGAGATTAACACATACAAAATCTTTACAGTGGGGCGAAAAGTCAGTCAGTCTCAAAAACATTCGCTATTTATTACTAATAGGTAGCACAGAAATGGTTAACAGGGAGGACTCTGTGGACATCCAGAATTGGCTAGATGTATCACAATATCCTGCCTTACTCCTCCTTCCTCAAGTAATAGAAGATGGAATCACAGTTCCTTTCATATCCCCGGCCTAAAGGTGAAGGTTTCCTTTCTACTCTCTCCTTTACCTAATCTGGCCTTTGTTCTCACAGTTACAGTCTACTAATTCTTGACCTCTATTTTAACTGAAGTGCACATCTGAAAACCAAACTCTCATTAAAATCATCAGCAAATGTTTTATTTTCAGTGGTGCTGCCCATAACATTCTCTACCGAAAGCTAATGAGCCAATTAGGCCCTCAGTAAGTGCCTCTTGAGCCCCTGTTATCCTGGCCCTGGACCAATACAAGACCAGAATCTTGACCTCAAAAGGATTATGGTTTAATTGGGCAGTCGAGATACATATACATAAGTACTAGAGGATCTAGTACCACTTCACTTCATACGCATTATAACGGCTATTATCAAAAACCGAGAAAACAAGTGTTGGCAAGATGAGGAAACTGGAATCGTTGTGCATTGCTCGTGGGAAAGTAAAATGGTGTGGCTGCTAGGGAAAAATAAAATGATTCCTCAAAGAATTAAACACACAATTACCATTTCATCCAGGCCTCCTATGTCTGGGTATACACCCGAAAGAAGGGAAAGCAGGAGCTGGAACATATCTGTACACCCATGTTTATAGCAGCATCATTCGCATTAGCCAAAAGGTGGAAGCAACCCTAGCGTCCAACAACAGATGAATGGATAAACAAAATGTGGTAGAGACATACACTAAAACATGACTCAGCCTTAAAAAGGAATGAAATTTGAATACCTGCAAGGAAACAGACGAAACCTGAGCCATTATGCTAAGTGAAATAAGCAAAACACAAAAAGACCAATGTTGTAGGATTCTGCCCTTGGGAGATACTCAGAACAGGCAAACTCACAGTGACAGAAAGTAGAATGGTGGTCACCTGGGGCTGGGGAGAGAGGGGAAAGGGGATGTATCAAGGAACACGGGGTTTCAGTTTGGGATGAGAAAGTTCTAGACATGGATGGTGGTGATGGCTTCACAACAATGTAGATGTACTTAATGCCATGGAACTGAATGCATAAAAATAATTAAAATGGTGAATTTTATGTATTTTTACCACAATTTTTTTAACTTAAAAAAAATGTATGCCAGGCAAAGAAGAAAAGGTGAGGGAATGAGCAGATATTTCAGATGAGGGGAACATCATTTGCAAAGAAGGTGGGAATTACAGCTTAGTTTGGCTGGAGTGCAAAATATAATGAAAATGAAAAATAAGCATGTGAATTAAAAAAGTATGTTGGGACTATTACCTTATGGTTGTCTACAGTACCTTAGAGTACTATTGTAACTTAACTTTAATACCTCATTAATGGGTTTGATGTTATTTAAACAGCAATGGAAAACCCTGAAAAAATATTCTGAGCAAGAGAAATAACCACAGTTAAAAACAGCTTGGTTACAGTTCCACATAAACAGCTTATGTTCACAAATTTGTATCATTTACAGAAAAAAAATAAAACTGCATATGCTTGGAGATGGTAGCAACTACAAATGTTGCAGAAAATTTAAAATAATACAATTTTAAGTACAAAGTGAGGCTACCCGTGAATTTGTTACCTATTCTCCTTTATCCATTTAGACCATTTGACGTGAGACACTGAAAAGGCACCCAGAATCTTCCATTAGATCTTCCAAATGTTTGGCCTCGTTCTAGCAGTGGTAGAAAGAAATGAGAGGCATTTCTGACGATAGGGCCTTGTATACCAGAGTCAGGACTTTAGACCTCATTCTGAGTTTAAAGAGAAGTGCTGGAGGTTTTCAGCAGAGAACTGACATGATCTGATTTATAATTTAAAAGAACTCTGGGGGCGCCTAGGTGGCTCAGCTGGTTAAGCATCCAACTCTTGATCTCAGCTCAGATTTTGAACTTAGGGTCATGAGTTCTCAGGTCATGAGTAGGCCCAGCGTGAAGTCTACTTTGAAAAAAGGTTGGGGGCACCTGGGTGGCTCAGTCAGTTAAGCATCTGCCTTCAGCTCAGGACATGATCCCAGGGTCCCAGGATGGAGCCCCACAGTGGGTTCCCTGCTCAGTGGGGAGCCTGCTTCTCCCACTCTCTCTGCAGCTCTGCCTTCTTGTGCTCTCTTTCTGTCAAATAAATAAATAAAATCTCTAAAAAAAAAGAAAGAGAAAGAAAGAAAGAAAGAAAGAAAGAGGGAAAGGAAGCAGCCCGCAAAGCTGTATGGAGAACAGTCTGTACTGGACCAAGAGTGATGGTAGGGCTATGTCCTGGGACACTCCCGCAATAATTCAGAGTAGAGGTAGTGGTAGCCTGGACCAGGCTAGCTGGAGAGGAGTAGCCAGATTACATACAAAAGCTAGAGCCAACAGGAATTTCTGATAGACTGGATGTGCCATACGAAGTCAGGAGTCAGGGATGACTCTAATCATGAGTACAAGTGAAATAACAAAAATGAAAATTAGATGCCATAGCTCCAAAAAGAAAATCTTTCTTCATATAAAAAGTGCCCCAAGAGCCCTATAAACTACATAGATTTGGTTTCTATTCAGCTGTTCAAATGCCTATAGAAAAATAGGAACATCAGGTCAGTTATATAGACCCTGTGCTTACCCCCTTGTGCCTGGCCCTGGCCTTGGGCCACAATCCAGGGAAACTGCACTTGGCTTCTTCCAAGTCTAACAACTATACTTGTTCTTTTCCTCCCTCGTAGCATGAGAACCATCATATTTATAAACAATACAGTACCTGGTAGTCTCAGTGTTCACCTGAAGTGTAAAGTTTAGTAATGACTAACAGGGGTCAGTCAGGAGGGCACGGGAGAGATCTCCCATTCGCCCCTCTAGATCTACTGGTCAGCTTTGCCCATACCATTGTGTGTTTCATTAGGCTTCCCTGGGCGCAGGCTTCCGCCTGGGTTCAGCCAATGGGCAGCATAAGCAGGAGATGAAGGGAGAAAGGAGAGCAAGGTCAGGGTACTTATTTCCCCAGCTCCCTCCCTACGGGGTCACGTGGGCTGGTTGGATCCTTTAACTTAAGGACTGCACATCCACCACAGATCCTCCCCTCAGGGATCCTCCCCTCAGGCTCCATCTTTTCTAGTCTGGCAACTGCTCTCTCCCCAAGCCTCTCCATGCTAAGGAGTGGGGAGAGCATCTCGCTTTAAACAGCCCCTTAGTATAGCACCATCTCTAAACCCTGAATTCACAGAAATCACTTAGTAAACTCTCCTCAAATCAGCCATTTTTAGATTGCTATCTATTCCCTGCCGGGACCCTACATAAAGATTTAGGAGGCTGGCATTCAAGTAATGAGTAAAACTTCAAACCACAGGGAAGGTCACCCCATTTGAATAGTATGAATCAAGATTTCCAAATTACTCGCTTTCTATAAAGGTATTCTCTAGCCATTTGTTTATAATGGGAATCCCTATAAAAAACATATATTTCTCGTTCTCCGAGAGGGTAAATATCCTTGCAAAGTAGCACCATTCTCTACAGGAAATGACAGACTTGTTTATGGAAATAGGCTGGAGACTAGGTAGTGTTTATAGATAAATTACAGGGAGCTCCATGGGCTTCCAGGAACCACACAGAAAATTTTGAATGTACACATTTGTCTCAAAAAGTGGTAGAGCTTTATCATTTTTCAAATAGATTTGCACTCCCCTAAAAACCAAGACTAGGAGATTCCCAAGGAAGCTCTCCTGAATTATAAATACATCAACCTTAATTCTCCCCTAAAATTTTTCATGTAATACAAGAATGCCCTTGATTGCAGCAAAGTATTGAGTAGATCACTAGCTAGAGTAAATGTACTGCCTACCAAGTACAAAAATTAAATTAAATTAAATCAAATCACCATTGCCCCCATTTTGTTTAAGGGCTTTGCTGATTCTTTCATACACGTAGTATCCAATGGTGTATCTGTAAGGAAGATGGCCAGAACTGTAGGTAGTCAGTCCGTGGCTGCAGAACTACCTCCTCTGAGCAGGAAAAACCAAATGCCACACAAGCGGTTTCAGCTTGCAACACTGGTCTTGCAATTAAATTATAAAATTAAAATTCTACATGAATCTATTTATTTTGCAATCTTGGAACGGGACAAAAGAAATCACCACTCACACAAGTCTCGCAAAAAAGGAACACATGTGTAAGTTTGGGCATTTATGCATTTTACTGTAAAAGGCAAATGAAATGAAGCCAGAGACAAAAAGAAACACTTAAGAGTACAGGTGACCCCTGAACAGAGTACAGGAAACCCTTGAGTTTGAACTCTGTAGGCCCACTTATACACAGGTTTTTAAAAAGTAAGTATACTGGGAAATTTTCTGGAGATTTGCAAAAATTTGAAAAATCACACAGATGAATCATGTAGATAGAAATACCAAAACATTTTTTTTTAAATATTTTATTTATTTATTTGAGAGAGAGAGAGAGAATGAGAGAGAGAGCATGAGAGGAGAGAGGTCAGCGGGAGAAGCAGACTCCCTGCCGAGCAGGGAGCCTGATGCAGGACTCAGTCTCTGGTCTCCAGGATCACAACCTGATCCAAAAGCAGTCGCTTAACCAACTGAGCCACCCAGGTGCCCAAATACCAAAACATTTAAAGAAAAAGTTACGTATATAAGAATATAGTATATAATACATATAACACACAAAATATGTGTTCATCCACTGTTTATGTTATTGGTAAGGCTTTTGTCAACAGTGGGCTATTAGTACCTAAATTGGGGCAGTCAAAAATTATACATGGATTTTCAACTGTATGGGGGGGGGGGTCAATGCCTCTAATCCCCATGTTGTTCAAGGATCAACTGTACATCAATTATCAATTAGAAACTTAGAAATGGGAGGACATTAACATACACTCTTAACTCTCTTAAATGGTTCTGCCACCCTCTATATACAATCTAGACTTGTAACTGTTAAACTGTATGATTATCAGGACTACTGCTGAAATACTATTTCACAATGTAGCTATTACTAAAATATGTCTCACTTTATTTAAAAAAAAAAAAAAAAGGACAGGTGTTCACACAGAATACATACCTGGTAAACACAGCTTCAGCGCGCAGGCACTGCTCTGCTGATGGCTAAGGCCAAGCCACCGCAGACACTGAGGTAGGCTGTGGTTACGGAAACAGGCTTTGGTGTCAGGCAGAGCTGGGCTGAAATCATTCTATCCCCAGCACAGCATTAACTGCTGTGAGGACTAAATGAGTTAAGTCATGTCAAGTGCTGAGAAGGGTACATGGTACATAGTAAGCCATCGGTGCTACTTGTTATACTCAAACCCACTCCCCCAACTTCTTTCCTGCTGGAAGAGACCAAATTTTGTTCACTTGTATGCCTTTCTTGTGAACATATGCTCTGAGGAAAGGACCCCACTGCTCGGTGTCTCAGTCCCTTCAGACTGCTATAACAAAGTACCTGGGACTGGTGGCTTACAAGCAACATTTATTTTTTCACAGCCCTGGAGGCTGGGAAGTGCAAGATCATGATGCTGACAGATGTGTGACGGCTGACGAGGGTCCTCTTCCCAATTCACAGATAGTGCTAAGCACGGGGCATAGGTCATTACTCTTAAAAATGCTGCCAACAAACACCACTTAAGGAAACCAAAACTCCCAAGTGTGACTTCCATGGACAGACTTTAAGATCCTGGTTGATGTATGAGTGTGGAAATTATTCAGGAAGTGTACTTAATTCATATAGTTTATATATTACCAAATAGTCGCTTCGTTTTATGAAACTACAATTTCTACCAAGCTCAGTGAAAAATGAGGCAATACTATGTAATTCATGCTTTGTAAAACAAATAGTTCAAGGACTGCCACGTGCATTCACCATGGCAAAACAAAAAAATCTGTATGTGAAAAGTCAGGAGACAAATTTGGGCTCAGTATTAGGGAAAAAAAATACACCCCAAGATTTCAAATAACTTATAGCTACCCAATTAACAGTTAGCTACTGGAGTAGCAGAATAATACCCTTGCCTCTCTCCCACCTTCCTTCCCCCCTCGATGTCCCACATCCCAACATCCAGAACCTATGAATATGTTATGTTACATGGCAAGGAGAAATTAAGGTTGAAGGAGGAAAGAAGGTTGCTGAAGAGTTGGCCTTGAGATGGAGAAAAATTCCTGGTGGGACCAATGTAATCATCAGGATCCTTATACATGAGAGGAGGAGGAACTAGGAAACAAAGATGGCTTTCTTGGGATATAGTGTTCTCTCTCTTACGGATGACATTCAGGCTGAGTTAGACATGTTGCTCATGGTACACAGTGGAGTGGGTAAAATGTCATGATGCTTCAGATGAGGATTGTCTAAGTGAGTTTCCAGAGGCAGGAGTCCTTAAACAGGGTCTAAAGAAAACCCCTAAGAGAAGATATTTGCAAATGATATATCAGATAAAGGGCTAGTATCCAAAATCTATAAAGAACTTACCAAACTCAGCAATCAAAGAACAAATAATCCAATCAAGAAATGGACAGAAAACATGAGCAGATATTTCTCCAAAGGAGACATTCAAGTGGCCAACAGACACATGAAAAACTGCTCCACAACACTTGGCATCAGGGAAACAACAAATCAAAACCATAATGAGATACCACCTCACCCCAGTCAGAATGTGTAAAATTAACAAGTCAGGAAATGACAGATGTTGGTAAGGATGCGAAGAAAGGGGAACCCTCCTATACTGTTGGTGGGAATGCAAGCTGGTGTAGCCACTCTGGAAAACAGTATGGAGGTTCCTCAAAAAGCTGAAAATAGAGCTACCCTACAAGCCAGCAATTGCCCTATTGGGTATTTACCCCAAAGATACAAATGTAGTGATCTGAAGAGGCACCTGCATTCCAATGATTATAGCAGCAATGTCCACAAGAGCCAAACTATGGAAAGAGCCCAGATGTCCATCAATAGATGAATGATAAAGAAGATACAGTGTATACACACACACACACACACACACACACACACACACACACACACACAGGAATATTATGCAGCCATCAAAAAAAACCTGAAATCTTGCCATTTGCAATGGCAATGACATGGATGGATCTAGAGGGTATTATGCTAAGCAAAATAAGTCAATCAGAGAAAAACAATTATCATCTGATTTCACTGATATGTGGCATTTAAAAAACAAAACAGAGGATCACAGGGGAAGAGAGGAAAAAATAAAACAAAACGAGACTAGAGAGGGACACAAATCATAAGAGACCCTTAATGGTAGAAAACAAACTGAGGGCTGCTGGAGGGGAGAGGAATGGACAAATGGGGTAACTGGGCGATGGACATTAAGGAGGGCATGTGATATAATGAGCACTGGGTATTATATTAAGACTGATGAATCACAGGTCTGTACCTCTGAAATACATTGGTTAGTTTCCAATGTTTCAGTAATACATTGTATGCTAATTAATTGAATTTAAATTTAAAAATGTTTAAAAAATAAATATAGGAGAACTATAAGAGGCAGAAAAGAAAAAAGAAAACCCCTGAAACTGCATGCACTTTTTTGTCCCTTTTTCTGTAGAGTAGGTCTAAAGCTTTCAAAGATTCTCTAAAGAATCTGTTTTACAAACAAGGTTAAGAACATTCTTCCTAATGCAAGCTGGTGCAGCCACTCTGGAAAACAATATGGAGGTTCCTCAAAAAGTTAAAAATAGAACTACCCTATTACCCAGCAATTGCACTTCTATGTACTTACCCAAGGGATACAAAAATACAGATTCTAAGGGGTACATGCATACTGATGTTTATAGCAGCAATATCTACAATAGCCAAAATATGGAAAGAGCCCAAATGTCCAATGACTGATGAATAAAGAAGATGTGGTATATATACACTATGGAATATTACTCAGCCATCAAAAAGAAAGAAATCTTGCCATTTCCAACAATGTGGATGGAGCTAGAGTATATTATGATAAATGAAATAAATCAGTAAGAGAAAGATAAGTTCCATATTATTTCACTCATATGTGGAATTTAAGAATTAAAACAGATGAATGCACAGGAAGGAAAAAAAAAAGAGAGAGAGAGAGGGAAACTAACCATAATTGACTCTAACCTATAGAAAACAAACTCAGGGTTAATGGAAGGAGATGGGTGGGGGATAGGCTCAGAGGGTGACAGGTATTAAGGGCAATTGTGACGATGAGCACTGAGTGTTATATGTAAGTGATGAATCACTAAATTCTACTCCTGAAACCAATATTACACTGTATGTTAACTAGCTAAAATTTAAATAAGAATTTGAAAAAAAAAAAAAAAAACCAACACTCTTCTTAAATTATTTCCAACACTGAGCTTTTACTGTTTCATGATTTTTGAAGGTAGTGAGTGGCAAAGTGCAGCCCATCAAACACTAACATAAAACATCACAATTCACCAAATGTAGTTTGTAAAATGAAGATGGCTGAGCTCCACCCCAGATGGAATATCTGGGGGCTATAGGAAAGTTTAATATTTAACAAAATGAGGAAAGGGAAAACAGGGAATTCTATACACAGTTAAAGTACTACTACTCCAAGAGGTATTTTATTAAATATTAAGCCAAAGAAACTGAAATAAATTGTTCTCATTACCAAATCTTAAAATCTCAGTGCACTCATCTTGTGACTCTTCGTAACTTACTTTTTTTCTGAGTCTCAGGTAGCTCAGAGTATTTAAGCACTGCCTACTGCACCTAGTTTCATACTGTGGAGTGCCAGGATGACTGGCAGGTAATACATCACACACACAAAATGTTAGCCATATCCCCCCCACCCCCGTAAAGAAAAAACAATGCCTGGCATACTATATTGCATCCTGTATACTCAGAGAATTGTGTGAACAGTGTTAATGTCATTACTTAACGCCAATTTTTTTTCTAATAACTTCTTGGTATGATTCCCCTCCTAAATTGCCACTCTTCTAAGCGCATATTTTGCTTAAAATATTCTTGTGCACCAAGTGTGTGATGCCGTAGGTATTTACAAATTAAGTCTTCTGCGAATCGTCGCGCGGGGCAATCTTCCGAGGGGCCTGGAAGAAAAGACCTCCCCATAGCGATGGGCCCAGAGAATGAATACGAACTGCTACCAGAGGCTTTTGAATTTCAGCAACCTTGGGCAGCTTGACAGCTCTAGGGGAACCTGAGATATAACTGAGAAGTGGCCTGAAGAAAAGCGTTTAGGACCTGTCTCTGCGCGTCACAAATAACCCAAATTCCAAGGCAAGGTCACAGAGAAGCCATACCAACCAGGGGCCCAGGAACGGAGTCAGGTTCTTCCAGCTCCCAAGAAAACCCTCCGCGGCATGCACTAGGCCAAGTCGGCGGACCCCTCCCCAAGAAAAGGTCTCAGGAACAGAGAGCCCCGGGCACCTTCAGACCCAGATGGGCCCTGAATCAAAAAGCCCCTGGCCCAGGCCCATTACTCAGCTACACAGAGAAGCTGAGCGACCCCGACCACTCACCCCGCAGCCGCTGCGTACTGTGAAGCCATCTCCAACTAGCTCCGCGCCCGAAAGACCACCCGGAAGCGCCCTTCACCAGCTCTAGTCTTCGGCACCCCCCGAAGGCCAAGAGATAGCGCAGCACCCGAGGGTCACAGCCTAGCCTCCAGGAGGCCGCCATCTTCCCAGCCTTGTCACGGGCTGCCCGCAGCACAGCCTGATGGCCCCGTCAGCAAGACCCTCCCGGGCCCCACCTCCTATCATGTTGGCCACGCCTCCGAACTCGGGCGGCGTCTGTGCATCTCCGAGGCAAGAAGCCCTCCTTAGTCCCGCCTCCAACCTCGTTCGCCCCACCTCCCGGCCAGGAGGCCGCGCCTCCGGATCTCGCGTCTGCGAGGCCCTCCGAGACCTGCTTTCCGCCTGGTCCGCCCAGCCCTTGGGCTGCCCTCAGCGCCGCCCGTTTGCAGCTGGGGCCTCACCACAGACGGGTCTTCCTTAACCCAGACTGAGCGCGGGTTCCGAAGCCCGCGAGGATAGGAGGTCGTGGTTCTCCTCATCGGGGCCATGTCGGGCTGTCACGCTCCTGAGGGAGACTGCGGCTCGCGGCGCTGCGGCGCGCAGGTAGGGGCGGGGCCACGCTGCGGTATTAGCCCGGAGGTGAGGCGCTGGTGGCACGCGGCGGCGGAAGCGCGGACTTGCGGGCCCTGGGACCAGTGCGGACGCGACCCCCGCTCTCAGCCACTTCGGCTCCCCGGGCCGACCCGAGGCCACGGTCCCGCCGCGGTCCCTGCTCCCGGAGCTGGGCTCCGACGGCGGGCACCGGGCGCCAGACACCTTAAAGGGAAAATAACGGAGGAGAGCGCCGGGTGTCTTGAGTGTGTTTTGAAACAACTTTGGGGGCTTACAGGCCAAACAAGGCAACGGGAAACACTGGAGTGCAGATGGAGTAAGACTGTTTGCTCGCGAGCTTATTTTCTGCGCCCTTGGCGACCAGCCCGACGTTTGGCAGGCAGTGGGCGCACTGGAAACGGTGGCCAAATCGGGGCTGTGCTCCAGGAGCCAGCGCTTTCCCTCTCTGCCTGCCTCAGTTTAGAGTGATTAGGGATGATCGGAGAAGCTTGCTTCCTTGAGCAGGAGTCATAGGAAAATCCACCCTCGGGCTGCTTTTCGTTCACTGGGTTTACTCCCAACAGTTTTATGGAACACCTACGTGCTCAGGGATACGGCAGTGATTAAGACAAATGGCCTGGGGTCTGGAGGAAAACTAGACGGATAAATAATTGCAGTACACCCTGCTTCAGAGGCCGGGAAAGAGCCTCCCTAAAATTAGCCTCCTTTTTCCCCATGTTATTCTTTTTTAGGACTGAAGGTTCCAATTAAAAAGTAATAACACGTGGGAGATTTTATTGCGAAATACTTGTCAATCTCGTATGAATAAGTAACTCCCCAGATGAGCAGAAACGACTGTGAGGATGGAATGCTGGACAGGGAAAATTGGGTGAGAAGGGGGTAAGACGTTGGATACAGGTCAGATGGCCAGGCAGGTGTGTGTGGAAAGTGAGGAAAGCAACCTGTTAGAATCGTTGCTAAGATGTTTCAATAACACATATATTAATGCCAGTAGATAAATCTTGGTGAAATATAATCTAAATGAGCATCAGGGAGAACCTTTATTAAGGGGGATGAGAATAAACGAGAATTCTCAAACCAAACCTGGCAAGTTTAGTTCACTTCATTGCTCATAAAAAATTTGAGCCGACCTTTCAAAATGGAGAACTCTTCAGGCTTCTCTTAAAACTTTAGAACATCTGACGGCTCGGGGTCTAGAGCGAGCTGATCAGTGAGTACCACCTAAATGTGCTCCCCAGATTACCACAGCTCCATACTCAACAGATTTGGATATGCACTTCAGTAAACCACTTCCTGTAAGTCTGGTTCAGGCCATGGGCCACCAGTTTGTAACCTGTGACATAGGACTTTTCTTAATGTAGATGTGATCTTAACCCAGTGTTCATTGAGCAAAGCACTGTGGTAGGTATATTGATATATCAAGAGCATGTTCCCTGGGTGCCTGGGTGGCTCAGTGGGTTAAAGCCTCTGCCTTCAGCTCAGGTCATGATCCTAGGGTCCTGAGCTTGAGCCCTGCGTCAGGCTCTCTGGTCAGCGGGGAGCCTGCTTCCCTTCCTCTCTCTCTGCCTGCCTCTCTGCCTACTTGTGATCTCTGTCTGTCAAATAAAAAAAAAATCTTTTAAAAAAAAAAAAAAAAAAAAGAGCATGTTCCCTGCCCTTCAGGGAGCTATGCTTAGCTCGGAAGTAAACCAGGAACTACTTGTATTTTTTAACTATACCTTACCTATCACAGTGTCCTGTATGTGTTCACCCTGAATAATTCTTGTTCTTTGATATTACAATAACACAAGGTTTTTCAGTACCCTTCCCCATTTTCCTTGACCTCATCAGATCTCCACCCTCCCCTCTCCTTCCCTGCCCAACCACTGCCCCTTTAGTCCATACTTTTTTGGGTAAAGGATTTTCTTTCTTTACTCATACAGCTCTCTCTGTGTAGCCTCTATCATAGGATCCTCCATCCCATATTATAAATGATTGCCTTTACTTAAATGCCTTCCACTCAGAACTCCCAAGGGATGGGGGGGGTCACTCAACAATACACATTTGTGTCTCTACAAATATTATTGTGTCCTACTACAGCTAGCTCCTGTGCACCTCATGATAGTCCCCTGAGGGGCTTCCCTTCACATTACCTTAAGTGACTGTCCCAAAACCTCACCATCTCACCTCATCCTCTCCTCTAAGCCTGTTTTGAGGAGGACTTTGCCTCCAAAATCACAAAGAAAATGAAGGTATTAGGTGTGAACTTCTTCAGTTTCTTCCTGTTCCCACCTACGTTATAATGTAAAGGTTAAGAACAAGACATCCACGTTATAATGTAAGGGTTAAGAATAAGACATCCAGAATCTGACTGCCTGTGCAAATCTTGGTTCTGCCAGTTGCCATCCGAGTGCTCTTGGACATTAATCTTTTTAGCACAATACAGTTATTAGGAGTAAGTTAAATTGTGCATATAAAGCCTTTGGTATGTGGTATAAAATAAATATTCAGTGAATGTTAACTACTTTTGTTATTAATTATATTATTACATATTTTCCTGCATCTTTCTTCCTCCTCCTGTCTAAGGTAAATACCTCCCTGGTCTAATTCCAGCTGCTCTGTCTCGACAAAAATTGACCTATTTTAGGCTTTGCTTTCCTATGTCATTAATCTCTCCCTTTTTCCTAATTTTACCTTTTAGCCTGTAAAGAAAACTCTGTATTAACCAGTTTCCCTATCCAGCCTTTCACAGCCACACTATCGAGAGAGTCCTTAGAATTCTCAGCCTCTAAGTTTTATTCACTACTTCATCCGCTGAGATCTGGCTTCTACACCCAGTCTATTGAAACAATTCTTACTTAAGGTCATGATTGACCTAATTTACAAATACAGTTGGCCTACCAAAACCCCCAGCCCAAGATGAACCCTACTGACTATCGTTTTTGTGATTGCACTGAGCCACATTCCTGGAGAAAACTACACAACTGCGCGGGCCGGCCTCACTTCATCTTCAACCTTTCTGCCTCAGATTGGCACTTACCAATGCCCAATGACCATCCTGGGTTTCCCTAATACTTTACTGTCCCACTCCCTGAAATTACTAGTTTATACCTTTTCAAGGTATTTATCTTTTATATTTTTTTTATCTTTTCAAGTCTCCCATACATACCCTGTCCTCACATTGTTACTCAGCTGATGACTATGTTCATACTTGAGAAAATAGAAGACATTGGATGTGAACTTACCTTCCTCCCACAAAACCTACTGATCTGCCTAAACATGAACCCATCTTCTCATTTCTCAAGGTGGAAGAAGCCCAATCCCTCCACTCAGGATTTCCCTGCACTCTCACATCCAGAAGTTGTTTCTCCCCCTCTCCCTGTCTCTCTGACCATGAATGCCTTCCCTCTCAGTGAGACTGTTCTCATCAGCATGGCTTCCCTTTGTGATGTGGCCCCTGCAAACTCATCTGCACTTTCCTCGTCAGTACTCTGCTCTGGCCACCTGGACTTTTTCCTATTCCTTCAACATGTCAAACACTGTCTCATTCCACAGCCTTCACATTCGCTGTATTCTTGGCCTGGAGTGCTTGCTATTCCCCAACATAAAACCTTGCGTGAGAGGGGCGCCTGGGTGGCTCAGTCCGATAAACATCTGCCTGCTCAGGTCATGATCTCTGGGTCCTGAGATTGAGCCACCCTCAATGGAGGTCTGCTTCTCCCTCTGCCCCTCTCCCCTGCTTCTGTTGGTGTGTGCTCTCTATCTCACAAATAAAACATTTAAGAAAAAACCTTGCATGTACAAACACATTCATTACACTGGTTTTTTTCACACTTTGTAGGCTTTAGATCCTCATGTGCTCAGAGAGGCTATTCTTAACCACCTCAATCAAAGTTGATCTTTGCTATGTTTCTCTAAGTTCCTAGTTTGTCTCCTTCTTCCTATGTAAATTTCTTTAGGGCAGGGACTTTGTGAAGTGTTCATGGCTGAATTGCCAGGAAATGCTTGGCATACTCGGACTGTGCCTCATTAAGACTTAGTTCAACCATCCCCTTCCCTGTGAAGCTTTCCCAGCTCCTGCTCCCTCCCACCACTAGCTCTCCCCGCCCCCACCACCACCAGTAGCTGCCTTGGACTATCTTGTATTATGTATTGCTTTGTCTTTTCATAACTTCTTTACTAGATTGTGAGCTTCTCAAGAGTAAGGATTTTTATCTTACTCATATTCATTTCTTCAGGGCTTACAGTAAAAATTTGCTGAAAGAATGAATGAGAAGAAGGCTCTATAATACCAAAGGAGAGATACATAGAGCAAATGTTGTGGCACAGGATTAAAAGAGGGAGTGATCACTTCCTGCTGGGATGAAGAGAGAAGGAATCCCAGTGAAGTGGATAGGGAGTCTGGTATAAAGGCCAACAAGCAGGAGTCTGACAGCTAGAGTTGGGATAATTGAAAATCCAGCATGAGCAATAACAGTGCGAAGAAAAAAAGATGCACTTGGAAACTAAGAAAATATGTCTTAGTTAACTAGTGCTCCATAACAAATACTCCAGAACTTAGGCTTAAAACACAAGCATGTACCGTCTCATAGAGCTGCTGAGCATTAGGAATCCAGGAGCGTTTGGCTCAAGGTTCTGGCTCAGGGTTTCTCCTATGGTGACCATGAAACCATCTGTTGGAACTGCTGTCCTCTCAAGGCCTGACTGCAGCTGGAGGTCTGCTTCCAAGCTTGCCCGTGTAGTTGTTGGCAGGCCTCCATTCCTCACTGACTTTTGCCCATACATCTCTTCACCATATGGCCTTCTGCATAGGCCGAGTACCCTTACTACTTACCAGCTGGCTCGCTCCCCTGGACCAAGTGAGCCAAGGGAGAGCAACCAAGCTCAGTGTTTTATAGACTAATGTCAGAAGTGACCTACCATCTCTTCTGCCCTGCTACTGCAGTCCCTGGTCATGCAGCCCCGCCCCGGTACGCGGTGAAAAGGACTGTGCACCAGGGTGTGAATACCAGAAGGCAGGGACCACTGAGAGTCATCCTGGAGGCTGACTACCACAACTAGTTTGAACACCCAACTAAGAGATTTATATAAACATAAACTGAAAGAAAATATTTGAAAAGGTAAACTGGGGTAAGAAAGCAGAAGGACTTAAGTAACAGACCAAAGATGTTGCATTTGAGCTTTCTGTGGTTGGAGAAATAGGGGTTCAGTGATCAAAGTAGTGTATCCTTTTAGTACCAAAAGGAGAGTGGAGGGTAAGCCAGAGAAGAAGGAGTGGAAGGAGAAATTGTAGACAAGGAGACCAAATAGGAAAAAATTACCCTATTCCTCCCCCAAATAGGAGTTCCTGAAAGAGTTTTCACTCAATTATTGCAAAATAGAAAAATCAGGATAATGAAAAAGTGAATTTCACAAAATTAATGCATTCAATTTAAAGGACTACCTTTTATTCTGAGATGATCCTACTTTTTTTATGTTAAAAATGCCCTTTCTTTTTGGAGGAAGGTGATAATAGATGATTAAATGACATAAATGCTCTAACTTGGCAACCTTATGTCAGTCCCTGAAATTTAAACAACAAATTGCTGGCCTATCTAGGGAAGTCTGGGAATCAAGGATTCAAGTATTAACATAAGGAAACTGATACCCAGAAAGTGTCACTGACTTGCCTGAGGGCACTCAGCTAGTGGGAGGTCAAAGCTGAAGCCGGCTTCAGGTCTTCTCATTTCTTCTATTCAGTGTTCAGCTGACCTGAAGAAGTACGGTAAAGGTAGAAGGGAGAAATAGGGCTCTGAGGGGAGGTGAAGTTGCAAAGAAAACTCATACGCATAGAGAGGAGAATGAGACCAAGACTCTGCAAGCCCAGAGACAGAGAAAATGCTGACAACTTGGCTCTGCCTGCATCCAGTCCCTGTCTTAGGCCAGTGTCAAGAATTATAAAAGACTGAAATGAGGAAAAAAAAAAAAATCAGTAGGTGTCTTAGGGCTATTGTGCAGCTCTGTAAACTGTAGAATGCCGATAACAGTGCAGATGATTATTGATCAGAGAAATGTGACCTGTATTCTGGACATTGGATTTGTTGCTGCCTGGAGGATATTGTCCAGTTTTTCCTTGTTTGCAAATCAAGGATACCTGATTATTTTATAAGGATGTGTGTTTTGCATTGTCTTTGGACATAGTTGTATCATCTTTCTGGTTCTGTCATTAGTTGATGGGTTAAATAATATCTTTGACATGTTTATTTTATAGTTGTGGGAGAGTCCTCCAGGAAAACCTCTGTCCCAGCAGTACATGTCTCTCTTATGCTTAAATTGAAAGAGGTGGAGAGGGGCAGGTTTAGAGTCATTGTTGGCTGGGACCAGGTATCTCAGTGACAGTAGAGCTAATTTCCTTAAAACAACTGGATTGGAAAATTTTTAAAAGTATTGATTCAACAACTTTTTAGGCTTTAATGTTTTTAATATACACAAAGTACTGTTAAATCTTTCTCCTTCATGGTATAGGACCTCTACTATAAGAAGCTGATTGTAATCCAACTTTAGAAATGACTTTCAACATTCTTACTCTAATTGAAAACCAGACATAACAGTAACAGACAAGTAATATTACTGACATTCCAGGGAGAAGTAAATGTTAACCTTTTTCCTTCTTGTCTGTTCTTACTGAAATATATGTTCTAATATTTATTTCCTTACCATTCTGAACAATTTAGATGACTGCATTTTACCCAATATATTTGTTAGTTCCCACTGCTCCATGATTATTTTCCCTGAAATTGTAATTTTGTGGGTTTGAACGGTTGAATGAAACTTTATTAACAACAGCTGCCTTATCATTGTTATTCCTGTAGCACGAAGCGGGCTAATTGCTTTAATAACTCAATACTGGAAAAGACAAAAGGAAAAGGGGAGAGACCCATAATAACAGACCATTTTCTATAATGTTTGCAACTTGCTATGCAAATTGATGGTTTTAAGGATTGGAAGACTGCAGGAGTCTTCTCATTAGCTGTACTTTAATATATAATTAAAATATCATTTGTATCACCAAAAAAGGAAATAGTAAATTATACAGGGCATGGATAATTCTGGCTAGATTTTGTAAGGACAGATACAAGGAAAGGCAACACAGCGTTCTTATTATTTTTAATTCAAGAATTTTTAACACGTTAGAATAGGAAAGAAAGTAAAACTTCCAGTTACAAAATAAGTCACAGGGATGAAAAGTACAACATATGGAATACAGTCAATAATACTGTGATAACATTATATGGTAACAATGGCAACTATATTTATTGTGGTAAGCATTGGGTAATATATAGAACTGTCAAATACAGTATATTGTACACCTGAACTAATATAACACTGAAAAAAAAATGGGAGGGAAGCTAACCCTGTGTCACATATTGTCCTGGTGGATACTCTATCTTCATTATTTTTTCTCTTTAAAAAAAAACTTTTTCATCCCATACCTATAATCCTGTAGCACTATATCTCCTTTTAATCCTCAGAATGTTTTCATTTTATGGATTAAAGTGAAATCCAAAGTCGTATAAGCAGTAAATGCTATAATGTCAGTTTCACTTTATGTCCATTAACTCCTAAGCCTATGCTAACTCAGAACTTCAAAAACTTTTAACATTCCCATGTCCTTAATTTTATATTTTGAAGTCTACTCCATCAAATTATCATTTATACCAAAATAAAGTGTATGTGTAAAATATTAACAGTGAATTTTGGAAAACACCATAATTTCCAAAAGCCAGTTTAATAGCTGAAAATTTGGTCTGTTCAGTAATTCTCTTTGGACTCAAAGATGTTTTTCCCCTTTACTCGGTGCCAATATTTAGCTAGGCAAGCTTCCTTGCTGTGCTTTTATGCACAAGCACTATGTCTTGTTCACCCTTACCTGGAGGGTGTAGCTCCATGTCTGGTCACAAGCCTATGGAGGGATTTTCTATCAGGTACCCCATTCTGAGGCCATCCTAGGTTTTGTCTCATGTTTCTAGTGGATTATAGAGCTATCAAAATTGAAGCTTAAGCTCACCAGAGTTCTGCAGATACCTTCAGGGAAATTATGACTTCAGAGCTTCCTTCCCAGGTAGACTCACCCTGGTTTCTTTTATGGCTACTGTGAAACCTTACTTTCTTGCTAGCCTAGCAATTTGAAACGCTTTAAAAAGGGGCGCCTGGGTGGCTCAGTGGGTTAAGCAAGCCTCTGCTTTTGGCTTACGTCATAATCTCAGGGTCCTGAGATCAAGCGCTGTATCAGGCTCTCTGCTCAGGGGGGAGCCTACTCCCCCTTCTCTCTCTGCCTGCCTCTCTGCCTACTTGTGATCTCTCTCTCTGCCAAATAAATAAATAAAATCTTAAAAAAAAAAAAAGAAATGCTTTTAAAAAAACTTACTTAGCATTTTTAGTTGTTTTCAAGTTAAGGGTTGTATTTCATAGTGCCAAAAGTAGAATTCATTGTATTTCTTTATTATTTTCATTTTCTTTAATTTTATTTTTTAAAAATGGGGGAAACATTGATTTTTTTTCCTAAAAAAGTAATCATTAGACTTAATAAAAATAAGCTCTTATTTTAACTAGACTTATTGTGCTCATCATTTCACAATATATACAAATATCTACTCTTTATGTTATCCACTATTATAATGCCAAATGTCAATTCTACTTCAATAAAAATACATAAAGCTTGAAATTTATCCCAACCTGCGTACATTTGTTCCCAGACACACATACCTTCATCAGAATGGGCCCAGAAAGTGTTTATGGTGATTGCTTTTTAGTGAGTCCTTTCCATGTTATTTTCTTGACTTTATACTCCATAGTGAGTAGATATTGCTTTTGTAATAAGAGAAAACAGTGTAATCACTGGAAAAAAGATTTTAGAAAAAAAAAATAAAATTGAACCAACACAATATGAACACATAACTGTCATATGTATGTCATGACTTAATTGAGTAAGATGTTTTGTGTAAAAAAAATTCGCTGGACAGACAGAAGCATGTTCCTCTCAGCACTAGATTCTGTTTTATTTCAGCCATTGTAGTAGACACTTATATATATACTGGGCATCTCCCCACCTTGTTATTGCAGCCTGTCCCATGGTGTTGTACTAAATGCTCCTATTCTGAATAATTCCACATTGCCAAATAACAGTAGGAGATCCACCTTCTGAGCATTAAAAACAAAGCATGTCTTCTAATAGTTTTCCTCCCTCGTGGTACCTTCTCTATGGTAGATTTTCTTGAACTTCCTTCAGTCTTTTTTTTTTAAGATTTTATTTATCTATTTGAGAGAGAGAGCACAAGTGGGGATGGGGGAGGGGCAGAGGGAGAGGGAGAAGCAGACTCCCTGCTGAGCAGTTGGGGGGAACCCACCCACCCCTGCCAACCACAGGGGACTCCAGCAATCCCAGGACCCTGGGATCATGACCTGAGCTGAAGGCAGACACTAAACTGACTGAGCCCCCCAGGCGCCCCCTTACATAGGCTTTTTAACAGAGTTGTCAGCTAGAAAAGTCACTTGATAATATAATGTCTCTTGGAAAAATCATTATCTTCTTTTTAAGGACAAGGAACATCCAAGATACCTGATTCCAGAGCTTTGCAAACAGTTTTACCATTTGGGTTGGGTCACTGGGACTGGAGGAGGAATTAGCTTGAAACATGGGTAAGTTTGGGGCTGATTTCACTTCTGGGAATTATCCGTATAAGTCGTCCAGTGAAAAGCCTAATATGTGTTATGTCAAAAGAACACCTGTTGCCAGTTTTTTGTGATACTAGAAATATTTAGTTTCTAAATGGAGAAATGAATATTTGCATAACTGAATAGTAAGTGTGCAGAAGTTGTAGACACAAAAAATACCTAAGGATTTAAGAACCACAATTTCTAATCAGAATAATTTGGTCCTCAGTCTTTGGAGTACCAAAGTTAAATAGCATGCTGCAAATATGTTTATATGGCTAGAATTAGAAAAGGTCCCGGACCTCTAAGTGAACAGGATTTGTTTTAAAGGTTCAGATACATATTTTAAAAGTCACTTAAATACAAATGACAAGCCATCAAAAATACTAAAAAATACATTTTATTAAGTCAAAAGACAGGCAATATGCCTTTCTAAATGCATCATATATCATCATCAATGGACAGCACCTGCTGGTCTTTGTTGCTCAGAGGACAAAACACGAGGCACTGGCTGAAACAGAAGGAATGAATAGTATTTCATTGTTCATGAGATTTATTCAGTGTCTTTCCTCCAAGAGGATGAAGTGGTACATAACCTACTAACGATGAAAATGCAGGTTGTGGAATCTCGTTCTTTCCAGTGTTTTAGAAGAGGATGAATTTTTTTCTCCCGAAATGTTTTAGGAATAGTATTACCTGGAGGCTGAATGTTAAACTAAGTAACTTGATTTATTTCTTTATCCTAATTCACTTTCTTTAACAAAATTAAGTTACTATAACACTTGTATAATCTCGAATATATATAGTAACACCGCCTAGGAGGCTGCATTTCCTAGAAAGGAATGGAACGTAAAACTTAATCAGAACATCTAGAACAAAAGGGGTTTTTTGGCATACTACAAGATGATGCCGGTGAAATTTCACCTGTTTCAAATTGTCAAGTTACTCATAGAATATTAATTGAACTATGGGGCCTTAACTGTCACAGTTACGTGTGTGGGGATATGCTCTGTCTGGAAGGGTCATGTTCCTCATGGGACATTGCACGTCCTCTGTGCCTACCCTCTTAACATCACCCCGTGCTCCTGTCAGTTCAGCACTTTGCAGGTTTTCAGGTGATTTTGCCAGAACCTCCCAAGTTGACCTGTTCAGAGCAAAGCCCTATGATAACAACGTTTGTCATTGTTGTTTTCATTTATCCACTCACTTCATGGAGTTCCCAGTAATTTGGTTTCTCAGCTGTATTTATGATAAATTATACTCTAAACATTGCCTTTAATTAACTGCTTTTTATTCACATTTGCAGAAAGTTTATGCGTGTACAAAATAGAGCTTTCTACCCAGCTCAGTTACAATAACTGTTTTCTAAGTGGCTTTTTAAAGAAACAGCCACATTTTTAAATCATAAAGACATAAAGACTGTGTTCTTTCTAGAAGAATTTTGTTAACCCATGCACTGAAATTGTGGGTGGTCACTCTAAAACACTCACTGGCACCTTTTAAAATTAAATGGTTTTTATAGCTCTACAATCAATTAATGGGGACATTGCATCATAAGCATAAAATGCTTTGCCCTTAGTTAGATTCTTAATACGTGAGGAGCTCCTCCTGGAGGTCACAGGTGGAAGCAGCCACAATTATATGGCATTGTTTGGAATCTCACTAAATTTGTGCTTTACAAAGTAAGATGGGTAATTTGTATTGAACGTCCAGTTTTTTCCCTACTATTTAAATGACTTCGTAAGTCCCCATCATTAACTTTATCCACTATGTTATACCCATGCTGTTAGTAAAACTTCACTTTTCTTTGCCTGAAGCTTAAAGCAAATAAATTTGGAATGAAGGATAAACCCAATACATAGATTGTGTTTGGGAACATAAAATTATTTACTGATTCCAAGGTTTGGCCAATGTGATCCTAGATTATGCTACTTGTGTGTAGTCTGTGTAATCCCAAAAGATGTATATAAAAGACAGCTTAAGATCCGTACGAGTGTCAAATCCGAAGGAGGAAATGGAAGACCAAGAAAATGGCAGTAATCATAAGCAATTCCAGGATACTCAGCAGCTGCTGTGTTTAGGTTGGGTCACTGTCAATCGCATTTAACATTTCCTGTTTTCATGTTATGATGCCGTCATGTGTCAGAGACACTAATCCTGTGGCATGTTATTAGAATTAAAATTAATCAACTCATACTGTAGACAAGATAACTGAGGTTTAAGATTTAATTTTTTTTAAAATAACTAGACAGTAAATAAAAATAGAAGCAACTGAAAACAGATGTATTGGGAACTCTTGAATTTTGTCCCCTTCCTTACCGAACAGTGAAAGAGCAAGGAGTATGAAGAAATAAATCCCAAAATTTAATGCCTTCAAATTCCAAAATGCTTTTTGTTTGCAGCTTACAGCACCAAGTAAAGACTTCACTTTTAGTCCTTGGCATATTTCCCTCCTAAAATAAAGGCTCTATCATCTTCCTATTTTGATCCAGATAGCTCCTTCTTTATAGGTGTAAGTATGTTTTTTCCACAACCTATTTAGCTAATCTTTTAATTACCCGAAGTTGATCAGTCTAAACTGATTTGTTTTCAGAAAGGCAGCAGTAAAAACAGATTCAGATTGCCAAATCATTTGAATAACAGAATACCCTGGGTTCCCCCACTTTGTAGGTGGATTTTATTTACCAGCAGGCTGTTTTGAACTTTGAGTCTCTAACCAGGATTGCTAAATTTCTCCCCACACAAGAAGACTTACCCTACAAATCCACTGACTTCGTACCACACATGATTCTAGAATTGCTTCCATGTTACCCAAGGACAAAAGATTTGGATCCCTGTTATTTGCAAAGGGCCCTTTTTCAACAGTATGACCCCTACCAATTCCACTGATTCCGGAGGAATGCCACTCCATGTTTTCTTATGGAACAAAGCCTTAAATTGAGCTGTGTCGTGAAAACAAATGATTGAGATAGTTTGCTGTGCTTTGGATTTCTCTCCCATTTTCAGGCATTTATTTTGTAGACCTTAGATTATTTAAGTGGACCCTTAAAGGAACTTTCATTTCTGTCAGTTACAAGTCTGTAGGTTTATTAAAAACCCCAACTGGATTGATAGCTTGATTGATAGCTTGATTCAATGGAGACCATCATCCTCATTTTCACTAGGACGGTTAATATTCAGTGTCCCTCTATCCATGGCTCAGTGGCAGAAGCTGGAGTGGGCAGGTGCTGGGATTTCCTTCATTTGCATGTACATAGCAGCTCTTTAATACCCTCTGGCAGGAGCTGAAACTGACAAAGGAGCCAAAGGACCTTGTTGAGAGCAGAGAGAATTTAGCGAAGGTTTTGAAATTGATTTCCAAATCAAATTTGAGAGTACTTTCTGTTAAGTGGAATATATAGCATCTCCCTTGGGACCACAACATTCTGTAACAGGAAGATCTCAAGATGTAAGCATGCCTTTTATATTTTTAACTTTCTGCTGTTGTTTTAGCTTTATTACCAAATATTTTCACAAGAAAGATGTGCTTTTCAAATAGCAAGTGTGTGTTCCACCCAGAAAGTAGACCTGTTAATGCTGTAGTTTAACAAGCTGTCCAGCAGGGGTCCCCGAACTTCGTATTTTATAAGAAGAGCTTTTGAAGCAATAAAATTAAACTTGATCCCTTGTAAGACGGAGATCTACTCCTCATGAGTATATTTTCTTCTGAATGGACTTTATAATAAGTACTCCGTGTGTAATAAGATAAACTGCTTACTCACGCTTAAAGATGCTAAAGACTTGTGTTTTTAGAATTGTATTTCCCCTAACCAGATAGTTCTGATGACCATTGATTTTGCACTGTAAAAAAAAATATGTGAAAAACTATATCTATTATAATAATATATATTATATATATATTATATATGAAAACTATCAACATTTTGCTGTATCACCGGCATTATAAAGACATTACAGTAATTTGATATTCTTTCTGTACAGCATATGCCATTAATTAAATCAAGCAGCTTTCTGTGTGACTTGATGTATAAAGAATATTGATGATTGGACTGCAAGAATACACTTGTCTTTGGTCAAAAGCAGAACAGTAGAGTTAAATAAATGCCAATTTCTATATTTTGTGTTACCAGCAATGAAATCTACATTGCTCCTTCAGGAGTGCAAAAGGAACGGATTCAGGTATGTTAAAGGGATCCTTCTTAACACCAAATGACATGTCTTGTCTACTCGACTATTGTTTTGTGAAATGGAATTAATTTCAAAAGAAGTTTTGAAGGGGGTAATATTGTTATAGTTTAAATAATCAATAAACATTTGTTAAGTGACTATTAACAATTTTTTAAGGTGCTTCATCTCCGTGCAACTAATATGTTTTGAATTCTCATTCAACCTCTAGAGGGCACCAGTGAATAGCGCAATCTTTACAAAGCGATTCTAATTTTGCAGCATTATACCACCATCTTTATCAGGCTAGTAGGGGAATCACACTGATAGTCTCAAATGGACCAAACTGGCTCATATTTAGCAATAGCCAGGCTATTCCAATCTAAAGTTATAAAACTTTATTTCAGATCTTTGAGAAGTCTCATTCCATATTCATGCTTAGAAGACTCAATCTAGTTAGAACAAACATATAGCACTTAACGTCTAGCTAAGGCATAATGCTTCATTAATAAAACATTTAGACTGTAGTTTGTAATAAACCCTGGCAAGTGAAAGCCATAAGTCGGAAGTATGCCTGCCCTACTAGGAAAAATCCACGCATCTGCTTAGCTGCTTGAACTTTAAAATAATATGCTTTATTGAGGTGAACATGGTTCTGATTACCAGGGAAGTTTCTCAAGAGATTAGAAATTCTACTCTAGATTTTTCCTCATGTCATGAAATATAAAAAAAGAACTGTAGCACCCATCTCGGAATGATGACTTCTTTGTATAGCTTCCCTGAAATATAGTTGTGAAATTGCAGGGAAAAATCTAAGAAGCTACATTAATGAAAACAGCAATATCATTACAAACATACGAAATTTTCCACATCAATTGTTTCTTCAAATTCTAAAGGAAGAATTTTAGCTCTTGAGAATAGTTCATCAGTGGAAACATTTTTTTATTTCTCAAAATGGCTAAAACATTTTCAAAGAGAAACTGTATATGGTTATTTAAAATATGAGTTAAGTATGCTCACATATATATTAGCACGCACAAGAAAAGGGACACTTCTAACGGATACCATATAAGCCTTTTTTTTTTCCCCTACTCTATAAACAGCCTGAAGATATGTTTGTTTGTGACATCAATGAACAGGACATAAGTGGACCTCCGCCATGTAAGAATCTTAAAAAAAGCCAGTGTACTCCTCTTTTCATGAATGCTTACACAATGAGAGGTAGGCAGAAAATGGTACTATTTTGACTATGATCTCCATGATTATTACAGCTGTACTTCAGACCATCTAAAGCTATTTCTTGAGCCACGTGTAAAGTATTGAGCATTGTCCCAAGGTAGATAAAAGTTAAATGCCTTTTGCTTTCCAGCTTCTCTGTTACTATTTCTCTCTTCCTCCTTCCCTTCCTACCTTCCTGTCTACTGCCAACTTATGATTCCATGCCAAGAAAAACAAGTTCAAAATCACATACAAATAAATATATGTGTTGTATATATACATATATAGATATTTCTCTAAAAGGTAACATTTCGTTTTCACTGGGCATGTGACTTTTTTCTTCCTCCTCCAGGAGCAAGTGCAGTGATTCATACCCACTCAAAAGCTGCTGTCATGGCCACCCTTCTCTTTCCAGGACGAGAGTTTAAAATTACCCATCAAGAGATGATCAAAGGAATAAAGAAATGTACTTCGGGAGGGTATTATAGGTATTTTTTTTTCTATTTTTGCTTAAGTAATTTGAAAAGTATTTTTCTGTCTTCTGATAAAGAGGCTGCTGATATTTTTATGCTTTAAATGAGATATTGTGGGTTCTATGTTAAATAATAGCCCACTTACTATTATACTATTATACAGATCTGTTCTCAGTGACACAAATCAGACACTTCTCCTCCTCCTTCCCTACTCCTGCCCCAACCTTGGTAAATTATTAGCAACATGAATCATGAAACATTTGTCAGAATAAAGTGAAAAACCCTTGGCTGAGCTTTCTGTAGAGATGGAAAGATTATGTTGCATATGAAGTCACCCAGAGAGCAAGATCCCCTTACTTTCACTTGGTCCCCAGGAAGCTTCAGCCCTCACTGAAGTTTCTACTTCATCCTGATTTAATTAGGAATTTCCAGAACATTTTAGTATTTATAAACATTGTGCAATTATTTCAATTAAGTAGATCTCTGTATTTTTATAATTTTTCAGAATGGAAAGAGGCATAGATGGTTTACTAGAACCTTCTAGATAAAATCAAATCCACCAGCCCACAAAAATGTAGTAATTATTTGCCAATCTAGAATACAGGGACAGGAAGAAACGTGTTCTCAGTGCTCAGGTACAAGCTAAGCATTTCTTTTGAATGTATTGACATTCTATTTCTGAGCTTAATTTGCTAAAGGGCCTGATTCTACCTTATCTTGCTTAGAGCAAATGGGTGCCAGTTTTTCTAAAGTGTTCTGATGGCAATATCTTATTGTTACTCCACGTCGTAGAATGTACAAGTTTAAACTAGTGTGCCGAGAACTTACTATGATTTGATTTTAGTTAATATTTATTGTATGCCTATAGCATTCCTTGGCACTGTGAAAAACCTATTTACAAAAGTTAAATGTTTAAATTATGGAAGTGTACATACTAAAGAAAGTATAGCTCCACATTGCCTTTTCCATTCTGGGTCTTGAAAGAGAAGCAATATGTGTGCTTTTAATTTCCTCAGCATTTGATTGCTTTGGTGAAGAATTAAAAGTAGGTCAGAAGGGGGTATAACAGGGTGCCTAGAGGAACACCACAGTAGAATTCCACAGCCTTTGGAATTCTTTGGGGAAAAGAATGTCATGAATGAAAAGATACCATTTCTTATACACCATAACATACACATTTCATATATTATTTTAAATGTTTTGGAACTTAAAGAATACAAACTTTTTTGAAATGTCCTTTGCAATTCTCTTTGAGCCTGGAAATCAGAAACAGTCTCATTATCACCACTCAGGGGGCAGAGATACGTCTTTTTTTTTTTTTTTTTTTTTTTTTAAAGTCCATCTTGAAAAACAAAAACTTTCAAATACATACCTAATTCTCCTCAGGGAGGTTCCCACATGTAAGTGTAATTGTCCTCTCTCCTGGCAGCAACACGCCTGTGGTAGAGTGAAAAGAACACTGTTTAATGATCAAAGGACCATCCTGGCTCTGTTCCTCATTTACCTCAGAAGAATTAGTTTTCTCTCTGTAAAGTGGGTGATTCGGATTGAATTTCAGGTCTTATTGCGCTGTAATACTATTTTACCCCCGAAAAGATGTCTGACTATTCAGTATAGGTTCAAGGAAGATAGATGTTTGTGATTCTCTTGGCCAAAATTAGGAAATGTTTGGGATTAGCAATTCATTCCTTCTATATTTAAGAATATTCTTTAATTGGGGCGCCTTAGCGTCTCAGTCAGTTGGGCAACTCAGGTCATGATCCGGGAGTCCCAGGATCGAGTCTGGCAGAGAGCCCGCTTCTCCCTCTCTCTCTTTCTGCCTGCCTCCCTGCCTGCTTATGATCTCTGTCTGTCAAATAAATAAATAAAATCTTAAAAAAATATATTCTTTAATTACTTCTATTTTACTTAAATGAAATAGTAAACATCTCCTTACATGACAGCTACTTAACCTATTCCTGTCCTAAAGTTTCAGGTTGTGGTAAAACTATACCTAGAACTTCTTTGTTGTTTAGTTTGGCCATTACAGAGGTAGTGAAAAAACAGATGTTATATTAACAAGGCAAGAGAAATTCATGTAAAAGGGAAAACATGTCCAAATTTGACTGGGTATAAACAACCTCAGAGATAGACTTAATTTTACCAGTAACTAAGTTATTCCCTGAAAATATTATCTTACACAAACAGAAAGGAAACACATGTGCCAATTTTATCACATGTATTTCCTGAAAACAAGGTGGAAGCTAAAAAAGTTCTAATGCCACAGACTCGAGACTGTTCTGAAAATATTATCACATCATATACAGAGTTATTTCCAGAAGATTCTAGCTATCCCAGTGCCACAAACCACACCTGTATTTATTTGCCTGAAATGCTTTGGGGTCTTGCAGAGATAAAAGGAATGGATTTTGTATCTTTGGAAAATTCATACTTAATAAGTAGTTAAATTGTTAATCCTTTCTATGCTTCTGGTTATCCGATCTATCATGTCTCATCACCTGTTGAAAATATTATGGTTGTCTCTGCTTCAAGGAAATACATGTATGATCTTGATCATTTCTTTGTTAGGTTTTGGTATCCTGTACAAATTTCTGCCACTTATACTTAGAATAATACCTGCCAAACTCCCAAGGCGTCTTTTGATACAGCTGTTTATGCAAGATATACAGAATAACGTGCAACATCTTGTCTGTAATTTGGAGTGGCTTTCAGATATAAAGAGAATGTCTAACTGCTTACTTGAAAAAAAAATTATAAACTTAACATATGAATACCTTTATTTGTTTTAATGGGGAAAAAATGGCTTGTTTTGTCCTGTAGGTATGATGATATGTTAGTGGTACCCATTATTGAGAATACACCTGAGGAGAAAGACCTCAAAGAACGAATGGCTCGTGCAATAAATGAATACCCCGACTCCTGCGCAGTCCTAGTCAGGCGTCATGGCGTGTATGTCTGGGGAGAAACCTGGGAGAAGGCCAAAACCATGTAAGTATCAATCATAGGACATTTGGGACAAGTCACCACACTTGAAATGTGAAAGGGAATGAAGTATGTTTTGTGATCTGAAAGGAAGTATGATTTTGTGTGTGTGTATTATTGGTCAGATTGGTTTAAATTTAAGTAGCTTAGTATTTCTAGATATTTGATTTATATTATGTATTCACTTATTAAGAAATATTTATTGGACACGTTATTATTTGGCAAGGCGCCATCATGCACTTGACAAAGAAGGAAACAGAGATCTCATTCTCCAAGTTTAAGCCTAGAAGGAAGAATAAAGCTAACCCAAGTTATATAATGATTTGCTACACCTTTTTTCAAAAAGTGACACATGGTAAAAACAACAACAACTTAAATTTATTTAAGTAGTATATTTTAAACTCCCTTTATGTCCTGGGAAGCATGTAATATGATTGCATGATTCAGTAGGATTCCTTTCCATGTTTTAATAATGCTGGGGGCAAAATGAGAAAAATTTGACCTGGAATTGAGGGGGAAAAAAATGCACAAGAGACAAGGTTGGCTTTACGGAGAGGAGAAACGTGACTGGTAGGATTGGAGAACTCTGTTTCACTGAGACCTTCAGTTCTTTGCTTTTTCTTTTATAGGTGTGAGTGTTACGACTATTTGTTTGATATTGCCGTATCGATGAAGAGAGTCGGCCTGGATCCTACACAGCTTCCAGCTGGAGAAAATGGAATTGTATAAGCCAAATGAAAGTTTGACGACATACACAAAGTTAATCTTAATTATGACTCAAATGAAACTTGACTATTCTTTTTAATGAATTAAACATTTCTGTGATACTGTTAATTTGTCACTAAATACAAGATGGCCACCCTGAATCTCTTCTGACATTGGATGATATTTGCTTATATTTTTGTAATTTTAAATGACACTGCAGTGGAATAAAAATTATTTCATAATAAATTTTTTTATGTTTACTTTAAAATCCTTAACAGCAAAATATTCCCCTCTCAATTAATTCCTTTCTTACATATACTCCCAGAGAATTCCTCTTGTTCTTTAAAGTTACTGATAACATAGACATCATGAGAAAATTCCCATTCATTATGAAATGAGCATTTTTCTTATTTTAGTATTGGCATCGTAACATTGATGTGAAGAGTTAAAATCAAAAGCATCTCTCAATATGGATTGTCAAAGCAATTTATAGATTTCCCCTCTATGCTGTATTGCTTACCTGTGATAAAACAAAAGGCACTCATTTTATATTGGAACCGATTGTGAGGTTCCCATTAACTCCCACTCTCCTAGCCAAACAAAGCCCGACCAAACCAGTGATATAATCAGAAAGTGCTTTCTTTAGGGCAGCCAAAAGCAACATCAGCTTGATCATAAAGGTTTCACTTGGTTAAGGCTCTTTTCAGTTGGGGTAGAAAAGTCAGTAATGCACCATCTCCACAGTCTGAACCTCATGTACCCCCTCTCAGTTTCCTGTCCTCTACCCTTTGAGTTCATTTACCCCAGTTCTTTCACTCCAGCCCTTGGATCTGTCCAGCCCCCATTCCTATCCTTGCTTCCTCCCTTACGAAGCCTAGGTGGCAGCCCCATATTTGCACCACTTCATGGCAAACATCCTAACTGTGCTCCATCACGCTCACCTGGACAGCCTTCAGTCCTTGTGAAGCCACTTACTTGGCACCTGCACCCACACAGCAAGGTCTGATGGGGGAAAATTACACAACTCTGTTGACTGATCTCATTTCAGAGTTAGGACCACAAATCTCAGGTGGGCACTCGATCCTGCCAAACAAACTTCCTATAATTCCTTAGTAAATTCATTTTCCCAACCTCGTGACTGTTTCTCCTCACCCTTGTCTTTCCTCAGATCTCCACCATTGCCCCCCACCCCGCTGCACCAGATGACAACCTCTCATACTTGAAGAGAGAAAATAGATTCATTGCAAAGAGAACTAACCTTACAGCTCATGTTTCTACCAGTCTTCCTACCTACAGCCTTCTTTGCCACCTTCCTTGTACAGAGTTGGTTCTAAGGCCAATTCTCCCACTTCTCCCTTGAATCCAATGCCCTCTGACCTCAAGGGCTTTGCTTCTACAAAGATGCCCACATGCCATTTTTCTCTTGTATTGGCATTTTTTCACCCTGTTAACTGGATCTCTTCTATTGGTATAAAAACCTACTAAAATATCATCTATCTTACACACACACACACACACACACACACAAACTTTGCCTTCAACCTTCAGCTCTTTCAGCACCTTCAGAGCAAACATTTCTTAAAGAGTTGTCCACTTTTCTGTCAGCTGTTCGCTCACTTCTTCCTTGACCCACTCCTTCCAATCGGGCCACACCACTCCACTGAAACAGATATACCAAGAGTAACAACCCCCCCAGCCTCCTTGAATGCTTCTTTTACTTCTTTGCTTAAAATGAAACTTGTCTCTCCCAAAGACACAGTTTCCCCTGAGGCTAGCCTCTCAACTGATGGTAGTTTTCACTTCCTGTACCCTCAGGCATGGGGTGAGTGAATTCCTTGAACATTAAAAGTCTTTCCCCTTCTCATTCCATTGTACTCAGCAAACCTTTGGTCACAGCTAATTCCAGCTCTTCTGACTCCACACCCACACCTGTGTGCCTTAAGGTGGCTGAAGGAAACTCATAACCACGTTAAGGTCAAAAGGTTGAGTGGGATTTTAATGCTGCCTGCGAATTTTACTTCACTACCTCATCCATTCATTCCCTCACTCTCTTGACCAGTGTCTCTGCAAACTTCAAACTCCTCCTCCCTGCATATTCACTCTTGGCTGACGACCCTGAGTGCTATTTCACTGAAAAAATAGAAGCCATCAGGAAAGAGCGTAGCATAATGTATAAAGTTATTGAATGGCTGTGTTGTACACCTGAAACTAATGCAACATTTTGTGTCAATTATACTTCAATTAGAAAAATAATAATTAAACAAAAGAGCTTGCATGGGCTTGTACGTCTCTGCTGGGATTCTGATGATGAGCTGTCCATGCTTCCCACTAAGGCTAGCCTCTTCATGTAAAGAAATCTCCACCCCCTTCTCATGTAAGGACAATATCCATGGCAGAATTTCCAATTTCCTTTAGTTCTCCCCAACGCAGTTAATGGTAACGCCATCTTCCCAGTTGCTCAAGTTCATAATCTTGCTATCATGTTTGGTGGTTTCTTTAACAGGCTATACATCCAGCTAATCAGCAAATCCTATCTGCTTCGGATTCCAAGCCTATCCAGAATCTCTCAACTTCTCACCAGGTTCACTGTTAACCCCCTGGCCCAAGGGCCACCATCTTTCACCTAAACTCTTGCAGTTGCCTCTTAAACAACTTCTCCACTTCAGTCTTTGCTCAGCTCCCCACTCCTGTGCCCATTCATCTATCTATTCTTAACACAGCAGGCTGCACAATCCTGTCAACACGGAAGTCAGCCAGTGTCACTCCTCTGCTCAAAACCCTGGCTTCTGGTCTCACAGTAAAGGCTTCACAGAGCCTCCCCTCCGCCCCATCCCCATTGCCTTATTCAATTTCCCTCCTCCCCACTTACTCTGCTCCAGTCACAGTAGTATCCTAGTGAGTCTTTAAACTTTTCAGGCAATTTCTTTGGCAGGTGTTCTTCCCCCACTTAAATGTTCTTCCTCCAGAACACCTGCATAGATCATTCATGCCCTCTGCTCAGGGAGGTCTTCAAATTCACCTGTGTGGTTTTCCCTGCCCACCCTATTGTAATCACAACACTTCTCTATTCCCCTCATCCAGAACTCTCTTCTACCTTGTTTTAGTTTTAGTTGTAAAGCCCTTATAACCAACTAGCATGCTATTGTGAAAATTAGTAAGGGGGATAAAAAAAAGTCAGGCGCTTTCCACAGGGCGAGCGATCACACCTACCACTCAGTAGTCAACTGCAGACCCAACAGGAAGAGATGGACTTGACCTTGCACGTAGGTGGTGCTCTAATGCTCAAGCTGGAGGAGGACAAGCTTTCCTTGTGCCCTAGCAACAGCTCAGCCAATGTGAAGCCACCATGCTTTGAACTCCCAGTTTACTCCAGTGGACTTTTAGTTCCTAACAGCCTTTTCAAATTACCCTTTTTCTCCTTAAACTCATGCGCCTATGGTTTGCTGCAGCTTGTTTGTCCCAGATTGCGATTCTTTTTTACTCCCTAACAAACTTATGTTTTGCAGGTAAAATCACTGGCAGTTTTTACTTTTATGGTTAACACTATGATTTAACTGTTCACCTTTCCCCCCTCACCAGAAAATGATCCCCATGAGGACAAGGACTTTTGTCTGTTTTGTTCACCGGTCCCTCGAGCATATCTAGTACAGAGTTGGTACTAAATAAATATTTGTTGAATAAAAGAGCAACTTTTTGCCAAAACTCGTGATTAGTTCTCTGTATTTGCGAGACTTTACAGTAGCATGAGTAGTGATTATTTCCCCTTGAAACGTTTTTCTCTAGGCTTCCACGACCCCAGACTCAGGTCATTTTCCACTCACCTCATTGGCCATGTCTGCAGTTCTTTTCCTGAGTATATGTCCTCTTTCAGACCACAATGTTGGGGGACCCCAGGGCTGTCCACCTTTAACCATGTTCTCCATCTTTACTTTTTTCCTGGGAAATCTCATTCAGTGCCACAGCTTTAAATATTATCTACATGCTGATGACTCAGTGTTCTATCTCCAGCCCAGACCTCTCCCTTACATTCCAGACTTGTCTCTACCTCCTACTCCTCACCACTTGGATGTCTAACAGGCATCTAAAACCCATTGTGGCCCAAAACAGTGCTATTGATTTTTCTTCCCTATAAACCACCCTCCCCTACCCACTTCCAAACATTTTCTGGAGGCTTATGCTAAAATCTCTTTGAGACTGACCTGTCTTGTTCTTTACAACGAGAAAAATGCCTGACACATTTTAAGCACCCAATAACTATTTGTTTTTCTAGGTTCTATAGTTTTGGTTACTTCAGCTTCATTTCATTCTCTTCATTTTTAAATGAGTTAATGAATGAGATAAAGTACATAGAAGAACAGACCACAGTGCTCGACCTTTGGCAGGTATTCAATATTTCAATAAATATTAATTAACCTTCTTTCTATAAGTCCCATCGAATTCTCATAAGAGTGTTTGGAGGTAGGTATTGTCCTTTTTTTTTTTTTGGATGAGGAAATTGAAGCTCAGATAAGAATAATAACACGTAGAATATAAGAAGTATATACATGTCTTACTGCGGTGCCTCAAACTAGAAATGCACCCAAGGCATTCAACTCAACCTCTTCAATTTCTCTCCTAAACAGCCCTCACTTAGCTATCCTGGAGATAGTTGTAATGCAAGAAGTCATTGATGTCTGGCTGCACTGTAGCACCTCTCCTTTTGTGTGTTTCTTACCCCTGGAAATGCAGAAAAGATTTGCAAAACCTGAGGTGGAGAAATGGTTGCTGAAAATCTGTATCACCCAGCAAATTTTTTTTTTTTAAAGATCCTTACAATGTGGATTCTAGGAGCTGAGGTCCAAAAGTGAATGCAAATACAGCTGTGGGAGGGTTTATTCTCAGTGGGTGTTGAGTGAAGATTTGGGGGGTGGGGGTGAACGGGCATTCTTCAGTTGCCCTTGTGACTATCATCTCAATTATTCCTACTTCTTTAAATAAGGTTTGTTACCAATGAAGGATTAAACTGGTAAGAAATCTAGATCAAACACTTTATTTCATTAAGTGCAGGACATTCCATTCATGTTCAGATTGAATAAGGGATTAACATAGTTTAGTCCTATAATACTCTAAATATACAGAGTATGTCATCTGTTTCTCAACTGATTTTAGAGCTGTTTTGTCCCACCCCCTCTCTTTTGTGAGAAGTACCTCAAAAAATATAGTTCCCCAGAGAACGTCCCAAACAAGGAGAAAGATAAAGTTTCATCTTGTGTTTCAATTTGCTCAAATACTTCCCCTTGCATGAAGAAAACGGGTATCTCATCAGGAATTCTAGTCAAGGTGGTCAGATGTGGGAGTCACGATTGGTCGCACTTTTCAAGAAGCAATTAGAATTCTCCCTCCAAGTTTAAGACAGAAAGAGAATTTGGCTTTATTTCACTGATCTATAATCTATAAGCATTGAATCATCACATTTTGGATGATAATCACTGAAATAAGTAACTTCTTATGTGGTTATAAGTTACAAGCAGTGTTCCTCTCTTACTCTGTCACAATTCTTTTTTTAAAAAAATATTTTATTTATTTGTTAGGGCACCTGGGTGGCTCAGTGGGTTAAGCCTCTGCCTTCGGCTCAGGTCATGATCTCAGGGTCCTGGAATCGAGCCTCTCTGCCTACTCGTGATCTCTCTCTCCGTCAAAGAAATAAATAAAATATTTTTAAAAATAAAATAAAATATTTTTAAAAATATTTTTAAAAATAAAATATTTTATTTATTTGTTTGATGGAGAGAGAGAGAGCACAACCCGGGGTTGGGGGGATGGCAGAGAGAGAGAGAAGCAAGCTCCCTGCTGAGCAAGGACCCCCCCCCCCCCCCCCCAATGTGGAACTCGATCCCAGGACCCTGGGATCACAACCTGAGCTGAAGGCAGATGTTTAGCCAACTGAGCCACCCAGGCGCCCTGTCACAGTTCTAATTGTGTAATTTTTCTCTTTCCATAGTTTGGCTATTGTTCATAATGCTGTTATAAATATTGGGGTGCATGTGCCCCTTTGAATCACTATTTTTGTATACTTTACATAAATACTTAGTATTGCAGTTGCTGGGTCATAAGGTAGCTCTATTTTTAACTTTTTGAGGAAACTCCATACTGTCTTCCAGAGTAGCTAAACCTGTTTGCATTCCCACCAACAGTGTAAGAGGGTTCCCCTTTCTCTACAACCTCACCAACATCTGTGCTTTCTGTGTTGTTAATTTTAGCCATTCTGATAGGTATGAAATAGTTTTGATTTGCATTCCCTTGATTGTTAGTAATGCTGAGCATCTTTCCATGTGCCTGTTAGTCATCTGAATGTCTTCTTTAGAAAATTTTTATTCATGTCTTCTGCCCATTTCTTAACTGGATTACTTGTTTTTCAAGTGTTGAGTTTGATAAGTTCTTTATAGATTTTGGCTCCTATCCTGTTATCACATGTGTCATTTTCAAATATCTTCTCCCATTATAAAGGCTGCCTTTTAGTTCTGTTGATTGATTCTTTCTCTGTGCAGAAGCTTTTTATCTTGATGAAGTCCTAATAGTTCATTTTTGCCTTTGTTTCCCTTTCCTTCAGTGATATGTCTAGTGAGAAGTTGCTGTAGCTGAAGTCAAACAGATCTGCCTGTGTTCTCCTCTAGGATTTTGATGGACTCCTGTCTCACATTTAAGTCTTTCATCCATTTTGAATTTGTTTTTGTGTATGGAAGGAAGTGGTCCAGTTTCTTTTTTTTTGCATGTTGCTGTTCAGTTTTCCCAACACCATTTGTTGAAGAAAATGTCTTTTCCTTTGGATATTCTTTCCTGCTTTGTCAAAGAAGATTAGTTGACAATATGATTATGGGTCCATTTCTGGGTTCTCTATTCTGTTCCACTGATCTATGTGTCTGTTTTGGTGCCAGCACCATATTGGGTTGATGATTACAGCTTTGTAATAGAGCTTGAAATTTGGAATCACGATGCCGCCAATATTGCTTTCCTTTTTCAGGATTGCTTTGTCTATTCAGGGTCTTTTGTGTTTCCATACAAATTTTAGGATTGTTTGTTCTAGCACTGTGAAAAATGCTGATGGTATTTTGACAGTGACTGCATTAAATGTGTAGATTGCTTTGGGTAGTATAGACATTTTGACAATGTCCTTCCAGTCCATGAGCATGGAATGTCTTTCCATCTCTTTGTGCCCTCTTCAATTTCTTTGATAAATGTTCTATAGTCTTCAGAGTACAGATCCTTTCCCCCTTTGGATAAAGGTTTATTCCCAGGTATCATACTGTTTTTGGTGCAATTATAAATGGGATCGATACCTTGATTTCTCTTTCTGCTACTTCATTATGATATTTAGAAATGCAACAGATTTCTGTACTTTGATTTTATATCCTGCAACTTTGCTAAATTCATATATGAGTTCTAGCAATTTTTTGGTGGAATCTTTTGGGTTTTCTACATAGAGTATCGTGTCATCTACAAATAGTGAAAGTTTGATTTCTTTCTTGCTGATTTGGATGCCTTTTATTTCTGTTTTCTGATTGCAGAAGCTAAGACTTCCAAAACTATGTTAAATAGTAAGGGTGAGAGTCAACATCCTTGTCATGTTCCTGACTGTAGAGGAAAATCTCTCATTTTTTCCCCACTAAGGATGATAGTAGCTAGGGGCCTTTTATATATGGCCTTTATGATGTTGAGGTATGTTCAATTTATCCCTACTTTGTTGAGGGATTTTTTTTTTTAATTAAGACTGGATGCAGTGTTTTGTCAAATGATTTTTTTTGCATCTATTGAGAGGATCATATGGTTCTTATCCTTTCTTTTATTAATGTGGTATATCACGTTGATTGATTTACAAATACTGAACCACCCCTGCAGCTAAGGAATAAATTCCACTTGATCGTGGTGAATAATTCTTAATGTACTGTTGGATTTGATTTCGTAGGATCTTGTTGAGAATTTTTGTATCCATGTTCATCAGAGATACTGGCCCATAATTCTCCTTTCTTAGTGGGGTCTTAGGTTTGGGAATCAAGGTAATGCTGGACTTGTAGAAGGAGTTTGGACATCTTCCTTCCATTTTTATTTTTTGAAACAATTTGAGGAGAATAAGTATTGACTCTTCTTTAAATGTCTGGGAGATGGGTGCTTCGGTGGCTCAGTCAAGTAAGTGTCTGACTCTTGATTTTGGCTCGGGTCATGATCTCAGGGTTATGGAATCAAACCCCACATCAGGCTTTGAGCCCCAGGTTGGACTCCATACCCCAGAGAGAATCTGCTCAAGATTCTATCTTTCCCTCTACCTCTGCCCCTCCCCCTCCTCTCTTTCTCTCTCTCTTTTTCTCAAATAAATTAAAAAATATATAAATGTCTGGTAAAAGTCCCCTGGGAAGCCATCTGGCCCTGGACTTTTGTTTGTTGGGGATTTGTTGTTGTTGTTGGGGGTTTTTGATTACTGATTCAATTTCTCTCCTGGTTATGGGTCTGTTCAAGTGTCCCATTTCTTCCTATTTCAGTTTTGGTAGTTTGTATGTTTCTAGGAATCTGTCCGTTTTCTTCCAGATTGCCCAGTTTGTTGGCATATATGGTAAGAACCTTTAAATACATTATATTCAATTTTTATAGTAACTCTTGAAGATATTATTACCCCTCATTTAACAGATGAAGAAAATAAAATCCAGAGGTTAAATTACCAAAATAAAAAATCTACCAAGCTCATTCAGTAAGCTCTCTGCTCTTTCCACATTAACTAACTTTATCTTGTCAGTGCAATATAATTTTACTCTTATGGCTGTAAAAAGAGCTTGCCTCTTAAAGTATATGTGGCTTCTGAGATAGGCCTTAGAGACTTAGGACATTAAGAACTTTTAATATGTTCACAAAGAAGCATCTTTGGTGTTACTGACTTAATACTTTCCAAAATTTCTTTGGGGACCATTTATTGATGGTACATTGAGTTTACATTTATTATTCAGCTGTATGATTAATTTTTATTCCTTTAAATATAAATATAGCATTCTATTCCTTCTATTAGTTTACTTATACTTTTATTAAGTACCTTTTACTTTCCTACTTGATATTATTTTTATCTCAAGAGGGGCCACATCTTTGACAACAAAACTAAGGAATCAATTTCTTAATGTACAGTAGAGTTACATCTTAGGTTTGAAAGTTAATGATTAAGTGAAAACTTCCAATAGTCAAAATTACCTTAAAAATTCTTTCAATCACTTGTAAAGTATAACATTATATATGTGATTTGTGAATTTAGCCTAGTTTTTTTCATTCTTTCAATAGTAAGTTTTTTTCATTCTTTCAATTTCATATGGCCCTCAGTCATAACTATTTCCCATCTTGAGGATATGGACTAAATCATTACCAACAATTTTTCTTCTATTTGAGTAATGTGTTTTAAAATCACTCAAAAATGTTTTCCATTGGTTTCACAAATGTTCATTGTTGATTTCAAGTTTCCATCCATCACTTTTAATATAAGAAAAAAAGGGATCTTGTCCTGGTATACAACCTCTTTAATTACCTTGAACATGATAAAATACTACTGTAACAGGAACTCACTAGCTAGTTAAGGTTCCTTCTCTTTCTGGTATGAATGAACTATTCAGTTGATAAACTTTTCTTTCCTATGTTCTAAATATAAAAAGATGTGTGTGTGTGTGTGTGTGTGTGTGTGTGTGTGTGTGTAATCTTATGCTCATTTTGGCTTCCATTATTTTATGAAAACTGGGTAAAAAGCAAAATATCCTATCCCAAGGAAATACAATATATTAGTGTAATAAGTTCTCTCTGGAAGCAGGCAGTTCTTTTGGTGTCTAATATAAGGCTCTCCCAGTTGAAGTACTTATGGCCATCTGTCAACTTACCGGTTTGATATAAATGAACTAAAAGAAACCACAAGAAGGATATAGCAAAGGAATGAAATAGATCAACATCCCCCGGGCACTGAATGTTCCTGTCCAATACTGGGTGGGAAATCTTGATCCTTCAAATGATATGGCTGCAAACCTAAGATAGTAAGTGGATGTCAATAGATGTTGAGTGAATGACTCTTGGACCCCCGCCCCATAAATATTAAAGCAGCTAGGAATTAGGAATGAAATGAAATATCAGCCTCACTTCCTCCTCCCAATTCCATTGGGAGAGAAATGAGCCTAAGAAGAATGAATGCTGTATTAGCTTTTATATTATGGACAAAATTGGCCATGGTAGTTAATGGAGTAGGACTGGGAAAGTCTTAAATCCCTGCTTGGGACAGCACTGGAAGGAGGAGTTATAGGTAAACAAATCAGTCATATATTACATCACAAAAGAAGAGATTAGAAAGAATAGGATTCTAAAATCTTGAAGCAATAAAGTTTATCTAATATCTCTTTATTGAAATGTCTTTAAATTTTATGAGTCTTCCCATTTGCAAACTATGAGTCACTTTAGTCGTTAACTATGTTTAATAACAATAATTGCATAAAATCTTGTAGTTTAGCAAACTCTTCCACTCTCCTAGTCATCTTCTTGACAGCCCTGTGATTGCACTGTTATCACCATCTGCCCACACACAGAAGCTTCTGGGGAACTGGCACCCTGTCCCACTGATTCCCATAGCCCTGTTCCTACACATAGCAGACAATCAAAAAGTTTCTTTTTTTTTTTTTTTAAGATTTTAGGTATTTATTTATTAAAGATTTTATTTATTTATTTGACAGATAGAGATCACAAGTAGGCAGAGAGGCAGGCAGAGAGTGGGGGGGGACAGGCTCCCTGCCGAGCCAGAGAGCCCAATGCGGGGCTGGATCCCAGGTCCCTGGAATCATGACCCGAGCTGAAGGTAAAGGCTTTAACCCACTGAGCCACCCAGGCGCTCTAGGTATTTATTTTAGAGATTGGGAGAGAGAGCGAGTAGGGGGAGGGGCAGAGGAAGAGGGAGAGAAAATCCTCAAGTAAGCCCAATGCTGGGCTCCATCCTAAGACCCCGAGATCATGACCTGAGCTGAAACCAAAAGTTGGCCGCTCAACCAACTGAGCCACCCAGATGCCCCCCAAAAGCTTTTTTTTTTTTAATTAATTAATTTATTTATTCGACAGATAGAGATCACAAGTAGGCAGAGAGGCAGGCAGAGAGAAGGGGAAGCAGGCTCCCTGCTGAGCAGAGAGCCTGATGCAGGGCTCGATCCCAGGACCCTGGGATCATGACCTGAGCCAAAGGCAGAGGCTTTAACCCACTGAGCCACCCATGCACCCCCAAAAGCTTGTTTTTTTAATGTAAACCTCAATATTACAAATAAAAACATAGGTTTCAAAAGGTTAACTTGCTCAATACCTGTGAGTGGCAGGGGTGAGAATTTGTCCCAAGCCTTTGCCTCTAAAGTCTGTGACATTTGTCCAAACTGGATGAACAGTTATCTCTCAGCAAATACAGCAATATGCATTTGATTTGTAACATTTTTAAATTGTTCAAGACTTAAAATGCAATAGGGACATTTTTTGGTTGCCATCTGGTTTTGTTCCTTACATAAATTTCAGGTATATTCTCTCCGATATTTTAGTAAAACTGCATGCATATTTCATAGAAGTGATAAACATCACAATTTAGAATATTAGGATGTTATTACAGAAACAATTATATTCCTTTCTCTACAATTCCTAATAATGAACTTACACTAACTGATAAGTCTGCACATTTCTGTTCTTCCTGCTTTGTTCCAGTATTTTTTTCAGGGATATGAGGATCTTGATAAGCCTCTGTCTCGTGTAAGTTAGAAATAAATGTGTTGATTCTGTTTTAAATTCAGACTTCTAAGGGCGCTGCACATAAGAGGTACTTTCAAAGCCATTCGTTTTACAGGATGCCAAATCGAATTCTGCCCTTTAAGTTCTCTTCACAGCCATTACTGCAGTGATTTTAATCACGTGGGATCTCTAACTGATGATCTTATCACACAGTGGAATGAATGAACTCATTTCAGTCTACTGCTCCTCAATGTCACAGCAGCAATCACTGGGTGCTTTTTATAGAAATTCTCTGAAAAAGACATCTTTCCTCCATTCTCCTAAATTTCAGAACCTCCTATCATCTTCTCCTTGACGCCTTTTTATCCAGAAAGCAAAATTGAGCTCTTACTTCGTGTTGCTGATTTCCCTTCCCAGCCAAGAATGATTGCTAAAAACCCCACTCTGTTGTGAAAACTGGCTGCCGTGAAGGAGACTCCTTTGGCCTCCGGTGACTTCCTAAGAATTACCTTTTCGCATTTACAATGATTCTGACTCACCACGCTTACAAGTAAGTGTGATTTTTAACCCAGGCCTTAACTACTTCTAGCTGTTAATCTTCAATCATTCAATGCCATTCACATACTCTTCAGGCATTTTTCCTATTTACTTACAAAACACACCACCACCTGAAGTCCCAATATGAAATAAAAACTTGACCCTTACCCCAAATCCACAAAACACAAAAGTATGTATTATCACTTCGAATCTTTCACAATGCTTTCACACCCCGAGAATGAGGCTTTCCTGCACATTCTCCTTTTTTTTAGTTTCTTCTGCCCATCCATTAACAGGACGGGAGGCTTTATTTGTTGCTTTTTTCCCCCACACACACTTTTTTGGGAGGCCTTTTTCTTGTTTCTCTTCTTTTTTGTTCATTGAACATATATCTTTTATTCTATTCCTTTCATCTTCTGTCTTGACTTATACTGTCTCTCCTGACACTTATATTCTCAGCCTATATGCTAGCTAGCATATGGGTATCTCAACGATACCATGTGTGACTAATAGCAGAAGCTACGCAGTCATGTGAGAGAAATGGCTAACTCACATGAAGACTGAGGAGACACAGGCTTCTGTGTGCATGATTTTGTAGAGAATTAGCAAACAGAGAAAGGTTGTTGGTGTCCCAGTGCGGCTTGGAAGCTGTGTTGGTTCAGACACAGTTTTTCTCTGCACATTGTTTTAAAGCAACCAGGGCAAGCTTTCACAACTAATGAGAATGTTTTAGAAATACATGGAAACCTTGGGGAAAAACTGAAAATCCTGCAGAAGTTCATTCTTGAAGTCAAAGGATAAAAGTGGTGCAGTGGGGTGGGGACTTAGAGTGGGGCTGATCTAATGATCTCGCGAGCTGTCACCGTTTTCACTTCGTTGCACTGACTGGGGCAGGTGTGCATGAAGACCCAAGAAATTTCCCCCAACATAAAACAGTGGATTCATGAGGAAGGCCTCAGAGAGGATCAGATTCTAAATTTGATGAAAATAGAGTCTTCTAGAAGCAAATGCCTCATAAGAACCACATCTTAAAGGAATTCTGAGGAAATAAATGATTAGCTAATGGTGATGCTCATTTGAACACTGAAGAGAGTTAACCATGCTGGTGTTTTTATTAGTGATATTATTATTTTTATTTGTGTTCTGGTGTCATAGTCCCATAAACATGGTAACAGGTTTGGTGGTCTGCCTCAGCCCTGTAGATTCCATATGCCCTTTATATATCACCTACCTATACTCATTCTGAGAAAGATTGAGGACCATATACAAATTTACATCATAAGAAGATTTGTGGGAAAAGGGGTGGGAAAGGAAGAAATATAGATATAAATATTAACATTGAAGGCTAACGTTAAGGCTAAAAAAAAAAAAGAATGTTTAAAGCCTAGTGTTGGTGGATATACTGTTCAGATTTTGTGAAAAATCAGGTGGCAGTTCCCTAACACCTCAGTTTAATATCACTATTCATCTTGTGCTGCCCATGTAGCTATCATGGTTTAGCTTGAAAAACAGGAACATTCACATTCAACTACGTTGGTTTAGATTGAAAAATAAGAACTGAAATATTTTTACCCATTTGGTTATCAAGAGGTATGGTAGACTTTTAGATCTGTAAATATGGAGGTTTTATCTAGCTTTACCTTTACTCAATAGATATTTGATAAATGAGTGCATTTTTTAAAAAGACATGAGGTGCCTGGGTGGCTCAGTAGGTTAAGTGTCTGCCTTTGGCTCAGGTCATGATCCCAGGGTTCTGCGATTGAGCCCCATGTTGGACCTTTAAATTTCCCCCTGTGTCAAGCCCCAGAATCTAGTTTATCTCCCATCTGCCCAAGCAGAAGCTAGTTTCTTTTTGCCCCTTCAGCTCATTCGGCATAATGTCATCAAAGCAGTGGATCAATATAATGCTCTGTAAGATACGTAGGAAGTCAAACTCTCTCTGGACTCTATGATGGGAGTGAGAGCTAACACAGTCCTGGAGGAGAGCTCTAACTATTGCCCATTGCGCATGAAGGCAAAGTCTTTGTGACCCTCTTTTCTGATAGAGAAATCAATATCTCCATAGTATCTAGGCCATGTCAATCCTTTCTAGCAAAGATGTTGTATCTGATATGGCAACTGAATTTGTGTTTGTGACAATCTATTATCATCCTCTAAGAGATCTGTCTAATTTTTGTAAGGGCCCAAACTGGTGAGTTAAGTGGAGATAAAATGGAGATCTCCACCTCTGCCTTAAGGGTAGCATTAATTTCTGTTATCTGTCCAAGGATATGAATTTGTTTTTTATTTAGTATCCTGGCTGGGGGCAGGGCAGGAGTAGGAATCAGTTTCAAAGACTTCTACTTGGCCTTCTGTACTGTGATGGATAGATTTTACCTTACAGGCCAAGGATCCTATGTGGGGGTTATACCACAACCAACTCTATCTATTCCAATTATACATTTGCAAATGACCAGTAGGTGGGTCCATGGACCCTGTGGGCCCTCAGTGAACCAGAACTTGGTCAATGGTCCATTTATAACTTTGGTCCCTCTGACCTCACTCTAACGGAGGTTCATGATGACACTTTGGGTCACCAGCTATCAATGTCACCTCAGACCCTGTGTCTAACAGTTTTTGAACACTTGGATATATCTTCCTTTGCCAAGGAAAGTAAATTAACTCTCCTATAACCAGCTTTATGTCTCAGCCTTACATCCTTAGAATTCATTCCCACATCATTTCCCTGGCTCCTGTAGATGGGTGTTGCGGCTCCCTAAGGGTCTCTTTCCTCTCTTCTGGGGCCCAGTACAACCTTGGCTGGATTATTTAAAAGTCCAATAGTTAGGGCATGTTAGTATATCTCATCCAAAGTGAAAGACAACTTATTACTTCTTGTACTTCCCACTAAAAAGAAGGAGGCACAATGCCTAGTAGATTCCTTTGGGTTCTGGAGGCAACATATTCCTCACATGGAAATACTATTCCAGTCTATATGCTGAATATCTTGGAAGGTGCCAGGTTTGAGTGGGACCCAGAGCAGGAAAGAATTCTGCCACAGCTCTAGGTTGTGGTGCAGGCAGCCCTGGTGCTTGGGCCACATGACCCAGAAGACCCTCTGGTATTGAGAATCCTTGGTGAAAAAGAAGTCATGAATAGTTTATGGCAAGTCTCATTGCGAGAGTCACAGTGCAAGTCCTGGACTTCTGCAATGGAAAATTATTTGCCTTTTGAAAAACTTTAGTGTACTTCTGGGCCTTTGTAGACATGTAGAACTTGGGACACTGATAGTGATGGTTAATTTTATGTGTCAACTTGGCCAGGCTCTGGTGCCAAGACGCCTGGTCAAACATCAGCCTAGATGTCTCTCTGAAGGTATTTCTTTTAGATATAACTAACATCTAAATCAGTATACTTTGAGTAAAGCAGATTACCTTCCATAATATGAGTGGGCCTCATCCAATCAGTCAAAGGCTTTAAAGGAAAAAATTGTGGTGCTCTGATGAGGAAAGAATACTGCCTGTGGATTGCTTTCAGTCTCAAGATTGCAATATTAATATTTCCTTGCATCTCTGGGCTGTTGGCCCATTCTGCAGATTTTGGACTTGCCAGACCCATCATCATAGGAACCAGGTTCCTTATAATAAATCTCTCCACGTGTGTGTGTGTGTAAAATATACAATATATAACCAATGTTTCTGTCCTATTGGTTCTGTTTTTCTGGAGAACCCTGACTAGTACGTCACATGATCATGCATCCAGAACAACCATTATCCATCATCATGCTGGGTTTTTCAGACCCACCCACAATTCACAAGATAGTGGTGGAACACCTGGGGTCAAACATGGGCTGGGCCAGAGGTCACAAGAAATCTGCCATAGCAGATAGCTCCGCCTTTCATGCCATGTATTATTGTCACATGAACACTTCTGGCTTAGCTCACACCTATGGTCTCATGGTGGTTTCCTTACAACCAACTGACAGAGAAAGAATAAGCCTGGGTTTGCGTCATACATAGGTCATCTCAGCATATGAATATAATCCAAAAAGGACAAGAAGCTGCACTCTATTCCCACCCAAGGGTGGCCTTGAAAGATAGTGGTGAGGTAAAAATTCTTCCAGTTAGCAGAGTATCCAGTGATGAATTTGTTACCCACTTTGCAAGGACAGAAGAAGTGGCCCAGCATTAAAATATATACAGACTCACTGGCAGTGGCAAATGGCCTGACTGGCTGATCAGATGTTTGGAAGAAGGAACATGGGAAAATTGGGATCAAATTGGTCTGGGATGGAAGCATGAGAACAAATACATAATAGCAGGCATGAAATGTGCAGATTTTTGGATCACATGGTAATGCCCACCAGAAGCACGTAACATAGAAAAGTCATGAAACAAGTGGACAGCATGACTCAGCCAGTAGATGTCATCCAGCCTCTAAGTCTCTCTCTCTCTGATTATACCTCCCACAAATTGTTTGATTAATTATTTAAGAATGAACAAATCCTCAGTGGACCACACCCTTAGTAACTAAGGCTAGCCATCAATTTTGGCATTCACAGCCAAATTTTATGGGAATATTTGAAGACTCACAACAGGAAGAGGTAACAAAGGGACACATCTGGAGGTTCTGATAGGATCATGACTCTTCACGGCTATGAGCTCATTATTCTTCCATGCCTAGACTAGATCTGGACATAAGTCTCCCTGGGCATTCAATACTAGGATGAATTTACCCAATGAATGTGATGATACTGTCACCTTCAAATGAGCTACTGGTTGCTTTGGATCCAGTGATCCTTCTTCATCCTTGCCTACTTAGCAAAGGACTCCACCCAGTAGCTGCACTGACATCGTCCCAAAAGAGCTCAAATCATTGGAAGGAACCAACAACCTTCTATTCTCCCCCGCAGAAAGTCTATATAGTTTCCTTCAATGGGAAAACATGAGATAACCCAACTGGTGTGGCTGCCCTAGCAAACTGTCAATTATTCTACTAAACTCTTACTGCCATTTCATTAGCAATAGCAGGGCACTATGGTAAATATCCAAAAGGTAGCTGGAAATATGGGTCTAGACTTTGGAAAAAGAGTATCTAAAAGATGTCAGCAGATCAGTGACTCACCCATTCACTCATTCACTCATTTAACAATATTTATTGAACACTTACTCTACGTCAAGCACTCTGCAAGATGCTTGAGATTTTCAGTAAATAGGACAAATCTGGTCTCCGTTGTTCTGGAACTTAGAATCTGGTGAGAGCATAGAAGAATTAATTGAAGTCATGGTAGAGATGATCTTTCTAAAGGTGAAGAGAAAGACTGAGCTTTGAGGGCACATTCTAGAGTCTAAAAGAGAAAATAAACCAACGAGGGAAACAGAGAAAGAGGAAGTGGGTGGAAACCAGAAGAGCATAGCATTCAGTTTAAAATGTGAGAGTTTCCAAAGGAAAAGAGAAAAATCAAGAGTAAGACTGAGGGGGAAAAAAAATAGAGCCTGATATTGTTAAGAACACGGACTTAACTTCAGAAAAATAAACGTTTAGTCCATTTACTATAGATGTGACTTTGGTGGGGATTAAAATGCCTCTTTTAAGGGCTATGTAAATGAGATCATGTATGCAAAAGAGTCCATACTGCTTAATACATAGAAGTTTGTTTTTTTATTTTGCTTTTTTCCGGACACCTTTGAATTTGGCAAAAAGGAGAATCAATGAATTCTTAAAAATTTGCCTGAATTCCTTAAACTTTAAAATCCAAAAGACTCTTCATAAAACCCTCCAGTGTCTATGTATCTCAGACCAACAGTCTTCCACTACACACCCCTCTAATAAGATGTAGGAGGAAGGGCAATACCGGGGACATTTGTGATAATAATTTAGGGCCACCATTTGGTACTCAGATGTCTCAATTTAGCTTAGAGGAGGATGTGATCAGTTACACAGCTAGAAATTGAAGCAAAGTCTATATCCAGCCTCTTACAACTCAGAACTTTGGGGCTGAATTAGGTTCTGTCTCACACAGCCAGAGTAGCATATGAATAAATCCAGCATGAGACTCACCCCAAATTGGAAGGCTACAAATTATTTTTCTCTTGCCCTTACTTAGACCTTGGAGGCAGGGACAATAGCAGAGAACCATTAAAAGAAATAGCAGGGCAACTATGGAAACCACTGACAAACACAAATCCAAAAGGGGAGACGAATCGGCTTGGGGAAGACTGAAAAGTGAAAGCTTGGTAGAGGAGGGTTAAGGAGAAGACCTTGAGAAGCATGCATAGAACACTCAGAGAAACTTGTTAATGCAAAAACAGATACAGGGAGTTATGGCTGTGCTGCTGTCAACTTCAGCCCAAGCTTAAGACCAATTAGTTAAGTCCTCTTTGATGAGCTGGTTTCTCAAACAAGCAGTTTGTCTCAGCTATTTCCCAGGACCTGACTTTCTTGTCTGTTTCTTGTGTTCCATAAGCAGAGAAGATCATAATCCTTACTGAGATGTCAGTGGAGGAGACTCTACCTTTTGGTATGCCCACTCTGCAGATAATGATCTTGCCCAGAAAACTGCCAGTAAGAGCATCAAGGGTGCCAGAACACACTGTCTTTATTCCAGCTGGGGGAGGACCATTCTTTCTATGTCTTCGCTTAGGCAAATAAAACAATCACTGAAAGTCCCATTTCCTACAGTGACACCAGGTTTCAGGTCAGCTCCCACTCTGGAATGTAGGTAGAACAGCATCTAGGTCATCTCCATATTTGGCCTTCCAAATCACTGATGGGTTATGGATCAACTCTATGGTCAGATCATTTTCTCAAAGAAGTTCTGGTCAGTGAAGGAGGGTGAAGACTATAGTTTGACACAAAATTCCCAAGACCTCCCTCCCATCCCAAATCTACTCCAGAGCATCTTCCACTACGTTCCGGTTGGTCCTAACTCTGACCCTAATGAACAGGGAGAGACTGAAACTTCCATTTCTGTCCTCATTTATGGAAGTGGCACTACCAGCCCAGGTTCACATGGCTAGATTAGCCACCGGGGCTACCTTTGACCTGCTGTGTGTACATCTATGCCAGCCAGGGCAGCGAAGGAGGAACTACCAGAATGTTCCCCCCAATAGTTAGAAAGTACAAGGAATAAGAGTTTATAGGGATGTCTGGCTAGGAGATTTGAAAGCCCATTATGGCTTACAGTCCAAATTGTATGTAAATCTGCATATTAGCCTCATGGCCATACAAAGAAATTTCAAATCCTTGCCAGGGTTCCCTTCTGAGTACATTGATACCTGGTATAGGTCATGGACTGACATAGGACAGTCTGGCCTATCACGGTGATAAAATGGGATGTTTCTACAGATTTCCATTGTTGGAATTAAATTTAAATAAAAAATTTTGACATTAGGTTGCTGGATGGTGAGGACAGGAATAAAACAAAGCATTGCATTTTAATTTTTGTCCATTCATTCATTCAGCATGTATTTCTTGACCCTTTGCTATGTGCTGGATATGGAGCTAAGTGCTGGAGATGCAGAGCGAGCAAAACCAGTCAGGTTCCCAGCCTCAAAGAGCTGGAAGGATTTAGGTAAATCATTTAATAAGTAAATAGAAAAGCTCAATGCTACAAAAGAGAGCTATAGGGTATATGGGAATGTATGAGAAGGAAGTTTGACCTGGTTTTGGTGGGAATGATGGTGGAATTAAGGCATATCTTAAAGTTTAATTGCTAAGAACACAGAGGCCATGAATAGCTCATCCCACTTGGTAATCTTGGGAAAGTCTTAGATATGGCCTCCTTCCTCTATTCTTCTCAGGTTGTTCCATGTTTCTTTCTGAGTGGAAAGTGAAGATGATAAAATATCCACACAGGTTTAGGGGGGTACATTTGGATAAAGAAGTAATCTGGTTAAAGAACATGATTTCTTGATTTACTAAATTCAAGACCTACTATGCTAGTTGCTACTTTCTAAATGAAAACCTATCAGGTAGAATCCCAAGACAATGACCATACTCAATCTTTTTTGAAACACAATCACAGCAAAATCATACGGTTTGGACTAAATGTATAAAGACTTCAGATAAAGAACTTTAAAGTGTTGACATTAGAGAGGAGGGCTGAGCTTAAAGCTCACAATGACGAACAGTGCCCCCGTGGTATTTTGCAATACAGTGTTCAGGGAAACTCTGCAGTAACAAAATGGTGTAAAAGACTACTAGACTGGGTCAGGAGACTTTGGTTCTAACTCCAGCAAGACCACAATATTTCCTCTGCGACTTTGCCTAAGTTGCTTTCTGTCTTGGAAATGATAGCTCGCTATCTGTGAAATTAGGGGTTTGAGCTATAATGGTTAAGGTTCCATCCTTCAAGACTCTTTTTTACTCCTTGCTACTGTAAGACAGTAAGACTCACAGTAACAAGTTTTTAGAATCCCCAGCTCAGAGTACAACCATCTCTTATTTCCTATGCCTCCCTCTATGGACAGGTGTAGACAAACGGCAGTACAGCCCATATCTCTCTGCCCATCACATGTGTTCCATGTGGAACAACCAAGACGGGAATGGATTCACTTTTCTTGGTCAGATGATTTGTGAGTTAAGAACTCAGATTTGGATCCAAGTGAGCTAGGCAGAGCCATTTACTACCTGTGTGACCTGGGTAGCTGGTTTCAGCTCTCAAAGACTCTATTTGCCTATCTGTAAAATGGGGATGACAATCATCATGCCTCAGAGTTTTCTTGTGTCTGGAATACAATAAAACGAAAGATAACTTTCTGGTTATGCGCTAAGATGCTGGACTCATCCACCCGGGTTTGAATCGCACATGTATTACTTATCATCCCTGTGTCCTTGGTCCGCTTACTTAACTTGTCCTGAATTTCACTTCCTAATCTGTAAAATGGACATGATAATCACAGTGGTGTGCATCAGATGCAATAACCCATGTAAGCACATAGAACAGTCCCTGGCGCTTGTTGGAACTCGGGAAAAGTTAACCATTATTATTGATAGGTGGTAGGTAATACCTTTTAGATCAGAATCCACACTGTACATCAAAGTGCAAACACTGAGCAGGAAACCATTATTGAGAACACTATCCAAGGAATCAGAAAAATAACTAACGACTAGCTAAAGCAAACACAAAATAATTATCAAGCATTTTACTTTTCCACCCTTGATGAAAACAGAGACACTATTGCTCAGCCCTTCGGAGTTAAATCTGAAGGAATCAGACAAGAAATGCTTTCTGAAGGCCAGGCAGCCCCCCCCCCCCCCCCCCCCCCGGCGGCTCGCATCACCTCCACTCTGCTAACTGGCATGACCATGTGCTGGTGCGCAAACCCTCACATCTGCAGGCGGAAGTCCCACACGGGACTTAGGCCTGCCGCGAGTGAGGTCATGATTCAGGGTTTTGACTCTGTCAACCAGTGCTGACAAAGACACAGTGTTTTCTCTGCCAGGACAGAATCGTATTACTGCACACACAAGTGCCTCACACCTGGGAAAGATGAAATTACACTGTGCTTAATCCTCCAAAACCAGCTCAACAAGAAGTCACTTAAACATTTAGGTTAGGAGTTGTCTCCTGGCAAAGAAAATATTGCCAGGCCACTGGGAAGTTTTCACTAATTAGAAGGGCCTGGTTTTGTCAGTTGAAATAATCTTTGATCCTTTATTCTCTTTATTAATTATACCTTGAGAGGTCTAAACACAGTCTCTCTTAAATGGACACTTGGGTCTTCTGTACTCGTCCTTATTAAGGGAAGAAATCTGTCCTTCAGTGGTTACATAAGCGCATTGATATATTTCACTAAAAATAGATGCACAGATTCATCTCTTTCAGCAAAACTGAGCTTTGCTTCGAGTAGGGCCAGTGACGACTGTTTACATGCTAGAAAGCATTCATGAATACAAACCCAGGGTTGTAACCAAAACAGTGGTGAGACAGAAGTTTCATAATCTTTATCTCTGGGTTCAAGTCAGAGAAAGCCAACATTTGGAAGGGTGTTCAAACAAATCTTCCAACGAGCTCCGCTGCACACCTTCGCCCAGACACATGATCTCTCCCACCTGCCCATCCTGTAGGAAGGCTGATTGTCCTGGCATTGCCCGAAGAGGGGGACTGATGCGGTCTCCTCCCCAGGCCACCTTCAGCCTGTAGCTCCAGCTCATGGTGGTCAAGCTCCTCCTTCTTCACTCTCCCAGAAGAAGATAATTTAGTTTGGAATTTTATGGAACATTAAATCCACGGAACACCTATTGGTTGATCTTCCTACCAAATGCAAAAAAGGCAATGGGGTGCATGTGTGTGTGTGTATGGGGGGTGGCCAACCAACATTTTAAAACTTAACAACTAAGAATCAGATAATACAAGGTAAAACATAATAATAAAAAATGGGAAATACAGGGCAAAAACTCAGAAGGCACCAGACTTGTACAAGTCTGCTCCATCTCCTTCCCAAGAAGCACCCAGAGTTACCAGCTTCTTTTGATTCTTCCAGAAGTGTTTAATGCATATTCAAGCCTATATGTATTCACTTCCTGAAAAAACATGCACATAAAATGGCAAAAACCTAAACCATTATTCTGTACGATGCCTTTGCCACTATATCTGGGAGATTCAACCACATCAGTAAGTACAGGACAGATTTGCTCTTTTTAATGACAGCAAAGAATTCTATGGTATGATTGCGCCATGATGGACTCAACCAATTTCTTAACAAAAAAGATTTAGATTTTTTCCCTCAGTCGTCCGCTATCACAAATAATGTTGTAACATACATGTCCTTGTATGTACAACACCATATCCATGCTTGAATATGCTTGCAGAATAAATTCACAGGAGTGGAAATGTCAGGTGAAAAAAACTGCACATGTGTAGTTTTGAGAGATGCTGCCCAATTACCCTCATAAAGTTTGTGCCAAATTATCCTCCTACCAACAGTGTATGGAAGCAGCTGTTTCCCAAACCCTGGCCGGGCCAATGTGTTACCAAACCTTTCGATCCTTGCTAGATCAACAGTGACAATTATATCTTACTCTGATTTGCCTTTGCATTTCTCTTTTAAGAAGGCAGAGTGCCTCCACAAATGTTTAGATACCTTTGCTTTAAACTCTCTGTTCATGTCCTTTGTCCTTGATGTGTTGGTCTTTTTTCCCCTTATCTTTAATTTTTTTTTTTAGTTTTTTTAATTTTTAAGATTTATTTTTTATTTTATTTTTTATTTTTCATTAATGTCCACACCCAACGTGGGGCTTGAACTTACATTCCCGAGATCAAGAGTCACAGGCTCCACTGACTGAGCCAACCAGGTGCCCCTTCCCTTATTTTTTTTAAATTGACATTGTAACATTGCATTAGTTTCAGGTGTACAACATAATGCCCTGATATGTGTCTAGGTTGCGAAATGGTCACCACAATAAGTCTAGGTAACATCCGTCGCCACACGGAGTTCCCTTATTGATTTGTAAACACACTTAGTATATTAAGCAAAAGGACTGTGCTGTGCAACGCAAATATTTCATCCTCGTGTGTTGTTTGACTTTTGACTTGGTGTCATTTCCTTCCATGCACATTGAAAATTTTTGTTCTGCATGACTGAGTTATCAAGCTCTTCTTTTGTGGTTTGGGAGGGATGGAAGTTGGGGGGGTAGCCCACCAACATTCAATGGGACCAAAGTCCAAAATGACCAAAAGCCAAACTCCTCAAAACGACCCACACATTTATGTCTTCCCTGCTTCCCTTTCAGGTCCCATCTCTATACCTCCTCCCCGGCACATTGAATCCCAACCCTATAAACCATCTGCATCACCCAAAACAAATCATTTTATGGGCTTGTTTGTTTTATATGTACAGATGATGACCTAGGCTATTTCTTCTACTTGGAACATATTTCTTAATCCTGTACTCCAAATTTATCTGTTGGGTGAATTCCTGTTTGATACAAAGCAATTCAAATATCATCTCCTTTGTGAGATGCCTTTTCATCTGACCTGTGCATAATTAGTGATGTAGCTTTTTCTATGAACCCTTCTGGTTCTGGTCATATGGGTTGGTTCAGACCTTAAAAATGCCAGAGTGTGGGCTCTCAAGCTAGGCTGTCTGGGTTCATATTGTGCCTCTACTACTTATTTGCTGTGTGACTGACCTTGAGCAAATTCCTTATCTGTCAAGTGCGACTGATAATAATACACCCTAGGATTACTTTGGGAATTAAGTTAATATTTGTAAAACTGTTAAAAAGCACCTGTGATGAGAACAGTCCCTGATGCACAGAAAATGCTCATTAAGTAAAAACATATTGAGCCCATTGCTTCTCAAACAATAGACAGGAAGCCTCCAGAAGGCAGCTGTGCTCGAATTTATCTCTTTTCCTGTCCATCTTCCTTTCTCGACTGTGAACATCTTGAAGGAAAGGGCCGAATACTATGCTTTACTTGGGAAGTCCTTCCATGCACGATTGCTATGGGAACGGTCGAGGAGAGAAGTAGAGTAGAACAAAACAAGGTCCTTGGGAACATTTCCTGTAAAGGTTTAAGTCCATGGAAGAATAGGGATTGTAGATACAATTCGAAAGGATCCCAGAAAAGTGATATGACCCCCACAAGGGTGGGGGACACTTGAGCTTCATAAGTCCGAGGCAGCTCTCATCCAACATATTAATATATACCCACGTCCATCACAATTTGGGGGCAAAAACATTTGAAAGGCATTTTCTAATTTGGCTTTCAAAAAATTCTTTTCTGGGGTAACTTCTTTGATTCACACTCATTATGATTTCTTAGCAATTGCTGGGAACCCAGGAGACATTTTAATTCAGAAAACCCAATGTGCACACCGTTTTTCATTGTAATGAGATCCTTATGAATATCAAATTCAGTAGTCAATGAAATTGACATATGCTGTAATTTGTAGCAACGTCAGTAAACATTCTAAGATTCTGATTTCACAATTTCCAGAGTTTGGAAGCATAACCTTTTTTTCTTTTTTTCCCCAGGTCTCAGATATTTTGATTGGCTCTTGAAATGTCCTTGCCGCTAGCCTGGGCTTTCTGTGCACAGAGCAGCCTGGCTCGCTCAGAGTCCTAGAAGCAAGTGCAATCAAGCTTTATGCTGAATATGGCAAACGTATTTTTTCTGTTGAAGCTAAGTATTTATGTGGAGGATTAGTTGGGTACATCCTTCCTAAGGGCAGCAGCTGTTCTTGTAAGTAAATGCCTGTTGCAGAAAGAATAAAAAAAATCTATCTTGATCGGGAGGTGGGCCTGCAGAGGAGACTTCGCTCTTGTCCTCATCTCTCAGGGACGCCATATGCCCTCATTTCAACTCAAAGTCTATTAACACTCAACACCAGATACAAGATTCAGGATCAAAACTACTATTTTCTGTCGCAAGCAAGTTCTCACACCTTTTCCAGAGCAATGTCCCAGCCTTTTCACATGTACCTTGGACTCTTTTCTTTTTCACCCCCAGGTCTCCCTCGTGTCAGATGGCACATACCACCACTCTTTGGACTGCCTGAAAGGTCTTATCTTTGAAGGATGAATAGGAAAAGGTAAAAATACACCGAGCTGGAAAACATCGCTTAACCTGAACCAGGTGGTGGGAAAAGAATGCTAGAAGGTAATATCCAGCTGGATAGGAACTTCATTTTTGGCAGCCAGTGATACAAACGGCCCCATTAGAAAGGAAGAAGGATTGGTGTTTTGCACAACTGGGGGGGCCAACTTTCGCATGTGGGGTTGTGCAAACTTGTGGGCCTGAGAGCAATGATTACATGCCACTCATTCCCAGGGAAATGAGATGCAAAATGGTCCAGGGGGAGAGAGAATATCCCACCAACTTGCCTGTACGTTACAAGCATTCCAAAACTGCCAACTGATTTCATGCCCAACTCTTGCTACGCCTAAGATTTGCATAAGCCAGTCCAGGGGAGGTTTGGGGGGAAAACCAAAATTCTACCCTTGAACCCACGCCAAGCCTTCAATGACTGGAGACTGGGAAAACGGCCTTTTTCCCCCCCCTCAATTTTAATCTAGTTTCTCTTTCCCAACAGCATTTAAAGGACAAACATGTTCTGTTCTGCAGCCCTAGAACTCACTATTCATGGGTAAGTCATTACCTGCGAGGACTTTAAAAGGGTTATTGGAAGCTGAGCTTTACCGTAAATGGAGTGTAATTTACACAATAAAATGCAGTCCCTTGCTTAATTACTTACCTCACCTATTGGGAGTTTTAACTTGTTTCTCAGGTCAAGGTTTTTACTTTGGGCCATAACTATGGAGTTGACATGGCCATGAAACGCTTTTGAACCCCTCCGAATAAGACTTCTTGACTACACCTAAAGAGTAACTCGCCAAAAACAATGAATGGTGTTTCACAATCTGAGTGGGTGTACTTCATCTAACTAACGTGTAAACAAAGGAGTGGTGAGTTAACAGCTCAATCCTGGGGGCGCCTTGCAAGCAAGCTCAGCTGCTGGAAATTAAGGGCAACTTTCTTCCAGTCCTGTGACACTGCAGGATGTAGGCACAGCCGGGTGGCTGGGTCTGGACCAAGGGGAGGACAAAAGCCTCCTTTCTCTCTCTGGAGCTCATCCATGTCCATATGGATGTGATGCCAAGAGGTGGGACTCCAGAGCTCGTTCTGAGTCCTCCCATGTAGTTTTTATTCCAGCCTTTTTTTGTTTTCTGTTTAAAACTATTGGAGAATGACAGGTGGACCCAGGGAGGAAAGGATCAATGTTGCACTTGCAGCTTGTCCTCTGGTTAACATCAGGGGGAGAGCCAGGAGGCCAGCATGACTTAAGGGAGCAGAACCACCCAGGACCAATCAGACAAAGGAAAACAGAAATCTTGGAAGAAGAAAAATAATATTTGAAGGTACTAATGGAGTCACTGTAACAATAACGATTCCCGTGTCTGTAGCTCGCCCTTGCCCACACTTGCTTAAACGGGGACCTCAGACCCTAGCAAATGCTGCCCACCTTCCAACATGTTCCAGGAGTCCCCTGCTGACATTCTGTAGGCATTTGTTTTCCATTCCAGCCTCTGGGTCGATGATATCCAGTTCCCAAGATTCCCTCTATGGTTTCTGTGACAATTCTGGTGTCTGGGCTGAGGCTGTCCCATGCTGCTACCAGAGCCGCTAACCTGAAAGGGGCCAGACTGGGCGCCATCTTTTCACCTTGGCCTCAAAGTATCACAGGTCTTCCAGAGCCCCCTGTGAAAACGGCTCCTTCCATTTCTCCTGCATCCCTTCTCTCTTAAAGAATTCAGACAGGACCCCCAGGATGTCACACTGGTCCTTGTGGGAACTGATATCTCAGACAGACATGATTCTTTTCTCTGCCTTTCCTTACCTGTTCTTTTCCCCCAGCCCTCCCTCCACTCATTTCAATATATCGGAGTGAACGCCAGTCATCTGCATTTTAATAAGTTCCCACAGAGGCCAGAGATGACCTTCTGAGAAGCAACACTTGGGTTCATTAAAAGACAGGAGAGCCTGGTAGCTAAAGATGAGTCAGTCATACATAGATATGAATACAGGCTCTACTACTTACTACATCCTTCAGCAAGTGACTTAATCTCTTTGTGACCCAGTCTCCTCAGTTATCAAATGGAGCTAATAATAGGACTTAGCTCATAGGGTTGTGGTTAGAATTCCACGAGATCATTCATTGGTGTATTCCTTGTATAAATACTTTATTGAGGGCTTGCACTGTTCTGAGCCCTGTTTCAGATACTAAGAATACCACGCAGAAAAAACAAAACAAAACAAAACAAAACCTCTGTCCTCATGGAGCTTAAATTCTAGTTGGGGACACAACAAACGTTAAGCAGAAAAATAAGTTCTATAAAGCATAGAGCCTGATTAGGGTATGAAGAGTGATGGGGGCTATCTGAGATAGAATAGTCAGGAAAGGCCTCTCTGAGGAGGTAGCATGTGAACAAGGATCAGAATGTGAAATATTTAGCATAGATTGAGCATAGAGTACTCAATAAATGGGACCATTCACAATATTACTTTCCAGTTTCTTATCCTCAAGAAGCTTATGGACTATGTGCCTGAAGTGTGACAGGTAATTTCTTTTATTTTTAAAACTACATCTCTAAACAACATTAAAAACGTGTCAGCTCATTTCATGAACACAACCACTTGTATTTTAATTATTTTAGGTCATCTTCCTATTGGGTGCCACAGCAAGGTCCAGAACTGGATGTCTTGACCACTGGTCCACACTCTCCAACAAAAATCTGTCAGTGCCTGAGAGGGGTAGCAATACACTTTTCAGAATGGAGCCACTGTTGGCTTTTGTGGAATCTGGACTAAAGATGAGGAAAGAAGGAATGGTGAAGGAAGTGAGGGACATTTAGGACCCAGCTCTATCACTTAGGAGTATAATTCTGTTGGTGGCGAATAAGCCAGCATGGATGGTGTCACTGTGGTATTATCTCAAATTACTTGGGAAACTTTGAAACCTTGTATTGAGGACTTTTCCAAAGTATGTTCCTAGAAACATTTGTTCTACGGGGTTCCATGTTCAAAGTCTTTGGCAAACACTGCAGACTAAATTTCTCTCCTGGAGATTCACAAGGTATATAAACAGAGTAAACTAAAGGACTGGAGAAGGGCTATGGTAAAGAAATACATTTTCTAAAGATTTTATTTATGTATTTGACACACACACAGAGAGAGAGAGAGAGAGTGCACAAGCCAGGGAGCAGCAGAGGGAGAGAGAGAGAAGCAGGCTCTCTGTTGAGCAGGGATCCCGAAGAAGGACTTGATCCCAGGACCCTGGGATTATGACCTGAGCTAAAGGCAGAAGCTCAACTGACTGAGCCACCCAGGCACCCCTATAGTAAAGAAAGTTCTCTGGCCACAGAACCCCTTTCTTTCTCATTAAGCTGCACTTTTTGAAAGGCTAAAATAAAACAAGGGCAGTGAATTTTAAACAACTTCTCCCAACTTACCCTTCTAAAATCTTAGATATAGCACAAGAGCAGGCATCAGTAAATATCAGTAAATATAGGGGCCATGATAGCTGAGGCTGAATGAAATACACATGCAACCTACGTTCAAACTTATGTTTACAAAGCAGTGCTCTTGCCTCAAGTATCACAGGGACATTTGATATTATACAAAGGTTTTGGAAGCCCTTTTGGGGGGACCCATTCTCAGAATTTAAAAATTTGGAGGTGAAGAGTAACCTTAAAGAGCATTCAAAGCCACCAGTTCTGAACCATGTTGTCAAGACATTGTGAAATTTCTTAAAATTTTAAAACACACAGTAGTAGTATAGATCGTGAATGATGTTTCAAAAAACAAACTAGAATGGTGCCAAGGTTATTTCTACCATATTACCCCCCTTTTATTGCACTGCATTCCAATATTCTCTTTCGAGTGGGAAGAAGGGGTGGAGTTAACAGCCAGACTGCTGGGAATTGCCCTTAACCTGTAGCCTCTCTTACTGGTGGGAGGGACACACCTGTGGGAGTGTGTCATGCACATAAATCTTATCTGTTATCTGATGGCAAGAGCTGAAAAATGCTGAACTAACACAAACCCTACACTTTACCTATAAGAACATGGAAGCCTAGAGAGGCAGAAAACATGCCTAGACCATTTAGTCAGGAGAAAAGTCTATAGCACCAGGAGCTAGGTGTTCTATCTACTGGCCCTGGACAACTTGGTCTCTTTGGAAGAAGCTGTCTCATGTCAGTTTCCTTAGAAGGAAAGCCTGAAATGGGAAATAGAGTATTAGAGATTTATTGATTTATGTTATATATTCCATAATATAAATATCTTGTTCACTCAATCTCCATGGGATCCTTCTGTGTTACCCAGTAAATGGCCCAGTATTCCCATGTGGAATATACTACTTCCTAAATCCAGAGAGGCCTATCAAGCACTATGCCCCTTTCTTTGTTATATAAGGTACAAAGCACAAAAACTTGACCTTTACCTTAGATAGGATAATCCAACATGGGTTTGATATTATATCCAAATCATTGGATCCCTAAAAACTTCACCAGTGTGGCAAGTCCCTGAATTCTTGAAGCACTTGTATCTTGCCAAGTTATCCAAAGAATTTGTCATCCCTCCTCAGGTTTAGTTAATATGATGTCAATATAGTGGACAAAGGTGATGTTCTGTGTAATCATCAGATGGTCTGCAACCCTTTGGACTACACTGGGACAGAGAGGAGGAAAATGAATGTGGTCTTAAGGTAAAATTGTGAATGGATATTGTTGTTCAGCACATATTCATGTCATCTGCTTCAGTTCCTCATTTCTGATGGGTATTGAAAACCACATATTTGCCAGAAAGAGTTGAATATCATGCACATGAAGATCTGTTAATCTGCTCTAGTGAAAAATGGCTAAAGTTGGGGGTATTCTCAGTTTTCCGCAGTACACAGTTATACCCCATGATTCAATTTTTCAGGGGCCAGACTGGAAAATTAAATGATAATATAATGGGGACTACCACCCCTACATCCTTTATGTCTTCAAGGGTGGCAGCAATCTGCCATTCTCCCTATGGGGCAGATTGTCTGGATATACTAAATTCACCAAAGGGTGTCATTTTAGGAGACTGACACACAGCCTTTCCTACTACAGTTGCCTTTACTCTACAGGTCTAAGGATAAGTATAAATATTCTGCAAATTGCTAAGAATGTCCATTCCATTTATATATTTGGGAGCTGGAAAAATGATCACTGGGTGGATTCACGGATTCAGTTTACCAGCTGTGAGACAAACCTGGGTCGGGGCTCCACTTATTGCCTGGCTCGCCTATGTCTCTACTCTAGAAGGGGTCCTGATGACACTTTGGGTTCTCTAGTATCAGGATCACCTCTGACCTTAAATTCAACACACTTGAAAGAACTGGATATTTCCCTTTTCCCCAGTGTATAATTACCTGTGTAAAGACCTACAGGTTTTTTTTTTGGAGAAGGACCTGGTGAATCGCTACAGGACATACTTGTTATGTACTTGTCACATGGGGACCCAACTCCCTACCTTCTCACATGGGGACCCAACTTCTTTTGTAATCAGTGGGTTCTGGATTTTAGAATTGACTGAATTCTGGAGCCTGGGCAAGAAATCCTGGTTTCTTTTGGAAGGTTTGACCTTAGGCTTCTGTTCATCCATTCTTTTTTTTTTTTTTTCATTTTTTAAAAAGATTTTATCTATTTATTTGACAGACAGAGATCACAAGTAGGCAGAGCAGCAGGCAGAGAGAGAGAGAGAGAGAGGGAAGCAGGCTCCCCGCCAAACAGAGAGCCCGACGCAGCGCTCAATCACAGGACCCTGAGACCATGACCTAAGCCAAAGGCACTGAGCCACCCAGGCACCCCTCTTCATCCACTCTTGATCTCTTTTGACTTCATGTGTTAAGTAAATGTTCTTATTGTCTATCTATCTTGGCTCTAGGGACAACATGAGCTCTTAGCCTCCTTCACAGATAACTTCAGGTCAACCTTCCTGGGCACCATTCCGATGTTGCTGCCCATCACAGGAATTACATTCACCCTGGCTTCTGAAAGTTAAGAGTTACCATTTAACCTCTGCTTTTCTAGGACACCATTATTATTGTCAATGCTAGGGCACCTGCTTCTGGAACAGCTTCTTCTACTATCATCCCCAGCCTAAAGAGAGCAGCCTCTACACAGCTTCTCCGTAGTACTGTACTGGTAACTTCCCTCAGCCCCTCCCAATGGAATGAATCAATGCATTCCTTTTCATGTTGGTAAAAAAAGGAGCAAAGTCAGCTTTGGGATTTTCTGTCCCATGTAGTTGACCTAGTCTAGCAAGCTTAGTTCTCGGAGACTTTTCATCTCTTCCCCAAAGTCTACCAGGCAGTCTGGTCTCTCTATGTCATTTAATATGACCTATCACTTATTCTAAGATACTAACAACTCCCACAGCCATATATTAGACATACCTCCTGAGGCTGTTAACCCATATTAGCAAACATTCCCTTATGCTCCTACCTCCCAGCATCCTCTGAGAGAAGACTTGATATTAGCAGACAACCAAAAAATTGTTTGGCTCCACCTTGGTGAATAAGCTTAGTAAGCAATATATGGTGTTGTGGGTTCAAAAGAAACAACAATAACTTTTTTTAAGTGATAATAACAGAATTTCCTCTTTCCTCTGTGCCTTATAATGACTTGCATGCACTGGGACATAAGGGAGTTCCAGATATTTTTTTATCCAGTGTTATTATTATCAGATCAAGTCTCTAAGTGATAGCTCTGATATTGGCAACACTCACTGTAAGACATAAGTTCAGGAATGTGTGAATAAAAAATCAGGTTCATCTCATTAAATAAAACTAGATCATCAAAAAAGAACAGTTGATACTAGAATAAATTCAAATGGCCAAAATAGATTTTAAATAATGTTCAGCTTCCCTCGAGATTAAAGCAAGGGGCTCTCTTTCCTCTGCCTATCATGTTTGCAAAAATATTAGTGAGGATGAAGTGAGGAAGGTAGTCTTCAAGTTTGGGGGGTGGACTTGTGAATGGGTATAGACTCTTTGAACATAATTTGGCAATATGTTTCAAAACTGAAAAGTTGTTATCTCCCCGCAACCCAATAAGTTCACTTCCAAGAATGGATTACAAGAAAATAATCAAGGATCCCAATGAACCTATGTGTTCAGCAGTACTCATCTAGTATTCTTTCATGTCAGTGAAAAATTGAAATCTTAAATGTCAAAAAAATTATAAAATGAGTACATAAAGGCTGGAACATTTGGACGATGAAATATTGTGTTGTAGGATTACCTAGGTGTAGATTCCAATTCCAGTTCTGTCTTTCCCTAACTATATAACCCCAGGTGAGTTCATTAACATTAATTAATTTTCTTAAAAAGGAAATTATCATAGTTCCTATCTCAAAGGGTTGCTATGTGCAGCACTTAGAATGGGGCCTGGCTCACAGCACTGCTTATTATTGTTTAGGAGAGAAAACATGAAGATATATTAATGTCTTACATAAATATTAATATGTAATATATTAATTAATTGAAAACGAAGGATACAAAATAATCCTACAATGTGATGCCAATTTTTTTTATGATTAGCCATATTCATAGGACTAAGACTGGGAAGAAGTAACCATTAAACCAAAAACATTTTGCACTCAGGATTCCTTTATGCTCTTAGAAATTATTAAGGATTACAGACAGCTTTTGTTCATGTGAGTTCTACTTATAGGTGGTTATTATATTCAAAATTAACATGAGAAAATGGAAAGACGTAGTTCTGTGCCAGCACAGGAGCTGTTAGAGTAAGGATATCGTCATACATTACGGACCTTCTGGAAAACCCTGCTGTACACTCATGAGAAAGTAAGAGTAAAGCAAACAAATAATGGTTTGGAATGATTATGAAAAGAATTCAGACTCTGTAGACCCCTTAAGAGAGTCTCAGAGACCCCCTCCAGGAGGTCACACTTTGAGAATGTTACACTAACCCATTAACTATGAGTATAAATCATTTATATATATATATATATTTTTTTTTAATTTATTTAATTATTTGACAGAGGGAGAGAGAGATCACAAGTAGGCAGAGAGGCAGACAGAGAGAGAGGGGAAAGCAGGCTCCCTTCTGAGCAGAGAGCCCGATGTGGGGCTCGATCCCAGGACCCTGAGATCATGACCTGAGCTGAAAGCAGAGGCTTAACCCACTGAGCCACGCAGGTGCCCCATTTATGTATTTTTTAATTGTCTTCTGTATTTTTCAACCTCTCTATCATAAACATATATGAATTTGTAATTACAAAATGTAAGAACAATTCAAAAATATATTTCTTACAGTCATGCTGCAGGAACACACATTCAGTTGGATCCCAGGTTCTTCTACCTGAATGGGAGTCCTGGATTTTCCAGAGCTCTGAGATGATTCTTTGAGATGTTCCAAGAATGCAGGAACTGGTAGTTCTATGAAGTTGACATTATTTTGGGTGCTTTTCATAGATAGACCATCACCTAAAGAAAATGCTTTAGAAACTCTCAGGAGGAAGCTAGATCAGAGACGGAGGACCGGTGAATGGCTTCTTTCGCTCTGACATGCTTATGGACAGAGTAGGGGTCTTGCTCCTCACAAACAGTCTAGTCACAGAGCCAAGAAGCCTGTTCTGGATGTCTTCACACATAGTGATCATGTGGTCTCAATGATGGCGTCTGGCCCTGGGTGCTCAACACCGAGCACAGCATGTGACACAAGTAGGCGTTCAGTCTTTGCTAAATGAATCGTTGTGTGAGCAAGAGCAGCCTATAGGCAACCTACAAACTGTCAAGGGCTGTTGTAATAATCGTTTCCATGTCAAGTGCTGTTCATGTATGGTCCCAGTCTCAACCTCCAGCAACTCTCTGAGGTGGGACTTTTATCATCTCTGCCTTCCAGACAAGAATATAGAAGCTCAGAGAGTATTGGTCACCCGCTCAGGGACACCCAGCCAGGAAAGAGCTTGGTCTGAGTGCCGAGACATATTCCTAATTCTATACAGCACCATCTTCATAAAAGGCTGGTATGGTTTCAGGTGTGCTATTTTGCACTACAGGAAATGCTGAGGGGAAGATCACCTGAAATCCTGATATTAAAACCCCACCCTTATGGGGGATCCTGGTGGCTCAGTCAGTTTAACATCTGACTCTTGATTTTGGCTCATGTCACCATCTCAGGGTTGTGGGACTAAGCCTATGTCAGATTCTATACTCAGCAGGGAATCTGCTTCCCCCCACTTCCCCTCCCCCTTGCTCATGGTCTCTCTCTCAAATAAATAAATAAAATCTAAATAAATATAAAGAATAAAACCCCACTCTTAGAAAACCTTGTCTCCGACTGAAACCTGTGAGCTGTGGCTTTCTGAGTATAGGTTACGTGTGTGGGGACCAGGGATTGGCAGAAGGGTAGAATAAGGAGCCTGAAGTAAGTTGAAAAGGGGAGCTGGAGAGGTTGGGACCCAACCATAGATGTGGAGAAGCCACAGAAACTTGAAGCTGGAGGAATTGAAGACCCACACAACCACCCCCTTCCCAGGTTTTCTGGCAACTGAAATCTGGGCCAACAGGAGGAGAATCTCTCTTAACAGGCTGAGCTGACTCCAGAGCTGCCTAGAAACCATGTTTGAGGAGGATGGAGGATGCAAATGGGCTCGGCCTTCCTTTAGTAGGTCAAAGTCCCTGCAAAGATCTCACTCACTCAAGATGGCAGCTTTCGTCCACCCAACATCTCAGCAGAACCTCAAGCAGAACAACACCCATTTGGCTTTCAATGAACTCAAGCAAGATGGAGTCTGAGGAACATGGCAAAAGGGTCTCCTGGGAAGGACCATTCTCCATAAAGAACTAGGGATGGTGTGGAAGAGGTAGAAGTGGGAGCCAGGCCAAGGCAGGTGAAAAAGTTAAGAAGGAAAGAAGAATGTGATTGGCAAATTAGCTGAGTGACTGGAAAGGTTTTTTTCAGGCTCTACAGATGGAGAACACCTTAATTTGGTGAAAAATATTTGCTGAGCGTGTATTAGAATGCTACACTAAAGCCAGTACCTATGGAGTATATGCTTGGTTATTTTGGCCCTACTTCCTGTCCTTTTGTATATGCCATGTCCTCTGTCTGGAATGCTTTTCCACTCTTGCCACTTATATCAAATTCACTCTTTAAGACCAAGTTCAGAAATTGTCCCCTCCAGGCAGCCTCCTATGATTCATTCCACCCTCCCATCCTTAAATGCCCAGCCAGGGATGGATTATGCTACCGGGTATCCATAATATCCTATGCTGGGTAGCCATAATATTTGCTCTTGATGAACTAAGTCAAAATAATTTGCATCTGTGACTATTTCTCCCTGGCTAATCTGATGTTTCTTGAAGGGCTGTGTCTCATTCATTTTTTGTTCCCCCATGCCTGGCACTTAGTAGAGGCTCAATAATTCTTGTTCAGTTAATTTTGTTGATTCTCCACTCTCCCCACCCCACACCATTGGCTAATCTTACACAGGTGAGAGGCAACTCTTATAGCACAAAGAACAAAGTCTGGGAATCAGAACAAAATTCTAGTCCTGGCCCCACCACTTTCAAGATCTCTACCCTTCTGGGAGTTACTCAACCTCTCTGAGTGTCAAAGGTCACATAAGAGTTGGCGGGGCTAGGCTGTTGTCTGGGCCTTGATAAGGAACAAAGTCTATCGATCCTGGAGAATCCACAGTGCTATGTTCAACTCTGAGCTGCAATCCTTAGTGGTCCCTGAAGGGGGCAGTGGAGAGCCTGTCCTGGAACATAGCTGAGAACCCACCCTGTCCTTCTGGGCCAGGCACATACCAGGGCAGGCTCATGAAAGGGGGCTTCTGTCAGAAGGACCTCGAGGTGATGACCCTGTGATGGCTTTGCAGGACAACAGGAGTTGTTCCTTGCAGCTGGCATATCCACGTCTGAGGAATTCTGTCAGAGGCTGGCCTCTGGAGTCTGGTTTCCCTCACCCCTCCTCTTGGAGCATGGCCATCCTAAGGTTTTCTACCTCCAGCCAGGAAAAATGACCACAACACTAAAAACCTAATGATAAAGACTGGCTGGACAATCAGACTTAAAGGCGAGACTTAAAGGAAGGGGAAAGGTGGAATGAGGAAGAGAATAGACAGGTTTAAGGCGTCTAGGACCCCCGAGGGCAGTATGATTAAGAGACAGCCCAGAAGACAGTGGTTCCCTAAAGCACCAGGAGAGAAGCCCTTCAACAGGTGGCTCAGTCAGAATCCATTCCAGATTTCAATCCAAATGTGGACTCTGAGGGACCACAGTGGGCAACTTCAGGCCAAAGGAGAGAATAGTTCTATATGTCCTTCTGGATTTACCATTAGTTATCAGTGAAGCACCTTGGATACTGGGCTGTGCCTTCCTGCCCTTCCAATGTTATGAGCAAAGTCAGGACTATTGGTAAATATGGTTAATTGTCCTCTTAGAAGGGATATTTCTTTTTCTCCTTCTTCCTAAGCAATAGACTCCCTGCCACATTTCAGTTGAACATGGAGCTACCTGGAATAAAGACTACATTTCCCAGCCTCACATGAAACTAAGCTTGACCATAAGACTAAGTTCTGGCCCAAAGGACAGATGCAGAAGCAAGCATCCAACTACCATGAAATGTTCTGTAAGGTAGAGGGGGTGTCCTTCTTCCAACCAACTTGGAATGCAGATGTGAGAGCAAGGGCTAGAGCAGCTACAGTGGGGCCATGAGGTAGGATCTTTGTGTTGAAGGTAACAGAGCAGTAACCTAGAATTCTTGGTCTTTGAAGACTGTGGATTTGCAACTCTAGCTGACAATGCATACCACAAAAGGGAAATAAACTTCGACCTCTTACTTCAGGTCTTTTGTTACATTCAAGTCTAATCTTAACTAATACAAGGGGCTCCCCAATAGTTCCAAAAACCAGTACTCTATTTCCCGGGGGAAAAAATACCATGCAGGTTAATGAAAGTGAGTAACATCTCTTGAGTGCTTACTATGTCTGACACTGTTTTAAGCACTTTACATGCATTAGTTCATTTAATGCTCACAATAATTCTATGAAGTAAGTGTCATATTGTTCTTAGTTTATAGATGAAGAAACAGGAATGAGGCAAATTAACTAGCTTGCTCAAGTTCACATAGTAAGCAGTAGAACTGGTATCTGACCCCCGAGAGCCAGGTTGCAAACCCAGGCTCTTAATCACTGTGTTAATTAAAATTTAATCATATCAGAAATCCATATCAAAGCAATTTTGGTTGTTCCCTGTCCTGCTTAAGAGTCCCCTAGCCTTGGTGCTCATAACCCATTTCCTTCCTCTTTGTGACATTTATCACACCTGTGACAACTTGTTTCTTGACTATCTTCTCAATAGACTGACAGTCAATGAAGTCAAGTTCTGTGTCCATCCTATTCATTATCGTATACTTGATACCTAATTGTTTCTGGTATTCAGTAAGTGCTCAACAAGCATTTGTCTATTGGGAAGGAAAAAGGGAAGGTTAGAGCAGGGAGAGAGAGGGAGAGAGAGGGAGAGGAACAGGGAGAGAGGAGAGAGAAGGAGAGAGGGAAGAGACGGGTAAGGATGGAAAAGGAAGAAGGGAAGGGTGAGGATGATGGAGGGGAGGTATAGGAGGAAGGGGAAATTGGAATGGGAGGGAGAGGCTTGATCAGAGCCCATCAGCCCCCTGTCCCCCACCCCCAGCTCCCAGGAGTATTCACCAGCTGAGCCCTTTCTGATCTATTTTAGTCCAGCAGGTCCCAGGGCTGCCTTGAACCTGGTGAGTCCTCCATGGGGAGTACAGAAGTAGAATGTATTCATTGGTTCATCAATAGATCCAACAGGACTTAGTATGCATCAAACAACTTGCTCTGCTTGGGGGATACTAAGGTGAGTGAGAACAGACAATGTCCCTGACCTTGTGCAGCTTAGACCACAGGCATGAACATAATCAAACAGGAGCACAGAAAAATAACAAACAACTAGGATAAGTACTCTAAAGAAATAAGGGCATCTGCTGGAAATGGCAGAGTCTGGTACATACCTGGTGTTGTGTTGGGGGGTGACGATGGTAACCAAGTTCCATCGGGATGGCTTCCCTGGGGAAGGAAGTGATGCTTGAGCTACAGCTGGTGGGTCTGGTGAACTGGGGCAGTGTTTGTCAACCTCAGTACTATTGGCATTTGGTGCCAGTTAATTCTTTGTCTCAGTGGGGGGTGGGGAGGGAGGGGCTGTACTAGGCACTATACCATCTTCAGCAGCAGCCTTGCCCTCTACCCACTAGATGCTAATAAACCCACCCCAATGGCACAGCTGGGACAATCCAAGCGTCTCCAGACATTGCCAGATGTCTCCGGCGGGGCCAAATCACCCCCACTTGAGATCCACTGGAACGACGGGAAGAGGCCAGGTGCTTGGGGAATGGAAAAGAGCAGGAAGGTGAAAGGAGCCATGTCTGCAAAGGTCCAGGGTGGCAGAAGAGTGCAGTTTGAGGGGCTGCCCATGAACTCGGAGAGGCAGGCAGGCCGGACCCTGTAGGCTGAGAAAGAAGGAAATGAATGGTCTCCTCCCCGGTAAAGAAGACATGCAGAGAGAGGGTGGGAGCCTGGAGAGTTCGTGACAAGATCTCTTGACTCTAATCATTGGGATCCCAAAAGAAAGAAGCCTCCAGAAATCCGGAGCCCTGAGACAAAATTAATGGAGCTGGGTTAGCACATGCAGTCCATCCACCCGGCTCCCCGGGCTGACGAGGGGATGACAGATGAACCCAAGTAGGGCATGATGATGTGCCAAGGGCTCCATTTAATAAATCAGCTGACACTCCCCTGCATTTGCATTGCTAATGGTCATACCTACACCCCAGGCGTTGCTGCACAAACTTGTCTGCGGCCTCCCCATCTGGGACTTCCCAAGAGAGTTGGCAAAGGGTGGCTGGGTGCTGGGAGGTCAGGTCTGAAACACATTTTAAAATCAGCCTGGGGCTGGAAGGTGGGGAAACTGTCCAAAAAGCTCTGGCCACAGACGGGCAGGCTCAGTGTCCTAGAGGGCACCTCAAAGCTGAGTCACAGGGCCCCTGAAGCAGAACCGCTCTGGAATGGGACACCAGGGCGTTCCAGCTCCCAGATGCATCCTTAGTTCTGGTCACTGAGCAACGAGGCATTCCACCAGGAATTCATCTGCTAACTAGCTGTGACCTCCAGTAAGTCCAAGTTAAGTGCTTTGGATCTCAGATCTCCAACACATGTTGAAATTTTTCTTTGTTTGGGGGTGGGGTGGGGTGGGTGGAATGGGGCAGAGAACGCTGACTATCAGAATCATCTAGGAGCCTTTTCCGTATTTCAGTATTGAAATGGGAACTCCATGCCCCAACTACCCTTAAGATTACCATGAGCTCTCAGGGGAGTGTGTCCTTCAGGATCTGTGCCACAGATTTTTCCTCCTGAGGCAGATTCCAGGACAGTTTGATAAGATACTGCCCCTAATCCTGCCTTTATTTAAAATGTTGGTATAGTGGCGCCTGGGTGTCTCAATCATTAAGTGTCTGCCTTCTGCTCAGGTCATGATGCCATGGTCCTGGGATCAAGCCCTGCATCCCGCTCCTTGCTCTGCGGGAAGCCTGCTTCTCTTTCTCCCACTCCCCCTGCTTGTGTTCCCTCTCTCGCTGTGTCTCTCTCTCTGATATAAAGAAATAAAATCTTAATAAAATAAAATAAAATGTTGGTATGTTTTCCTTTGGGACTCTTTTTTTTCATCGATTTTTATTTTTTTAAATATTGCATTAGAATATTATCTTCATGACCAAGGTTTTTAGTGCCCCTTAAATTATTATACTATATTTTAAATTGTGGTAGAACAGGCATAACATAAAATTTATTGTCTTAAGTTTTGGGAAGTGTAAGTGTAAAAGCTTCCATGTACAGTTGAGTGACATTAAATGCATTCACACTCTTGTGGAGCCAACAGTACCAACCATTTCCAGAGGTCTTCTTCTTCCCAAACTGAAACACTATATACCCATTAAACAGCAATGCCCCATCTCCTCCTCCCAGCCCCTGGCAGCCAGCATTCTACTTCCTGTCTTTATAAATGTGACAATTCTAGGTACCTTATGTAAGTGGAATCCTCTAGTATTTCTGTTTGTGACTGGCTTATTTCACTCAACAATCATGTTGAGTGAAGGTTCTTCAAGGTTCTGTCTTCTGTTCTTCATGTCTTCAAGGTTTCTCCATGTTGTAGCCTGTGTGAGCACTTCTTGCCTTCTTCTAGCCAAACAATTCTCCATTGTGTGCGTGAATACCACATTTGCTTTGCCGTGTATCCAGTCGTAGGGACTGGGGTTGCTTCTACCTTTCAGCTTTTCTAGAACAATGCTGCTATAAACATGGGTGCAAATATCTGCTTGAAATCCTCCTTTCAATCCTTTTAGGTAGACACCCAGAAGAGAAGTTGCTGGATCATGTGCTAATCCTAGCATTAATTTCTCAAGAAGCTGTCACACTGTTTTCCACAATGGCTGCACCTTACATTCCCACCCACAGTGCACAAGGGTTCCAACTTCTCCTCATCCTTGCTGACACTTGTTCCTTTCTTTTTTCATTTCTTTTTTTAAGGTTTTATTTATTTGAAAGAGAGAGAATGAGCAAGCGGAGAGGCAGAGGGAGAAGCAGACCCCCCCGCCTCAGAGTAGGGGAGACCCACACGAGACTCGATCCCAGGATGCTAGGATCATGACCTGAACTGAAAGCAGACACCTCCCTGACTGAGCCATCCTGGCGTCCCTCTTTTTTCTTCTCCATCCCGGCGTCCCTCTTTTTTCTTCTTTGTTAAGTAGTAGCCATCCTAATGGGTATGAGGTAGAAGAACTCCTTCAATTTAGTATGGAGGAGGTGTCTCACTCATCTCCCTACAGTCCCGCCCTACCCCCTGGTCACAAGTTGACACTAGTGAGCCTCTGATCTTGACAGGCGTGTTTTACAATCCCATAGGGGGTCTGGCAAGGAGAGAAATGCTGTGTGCAGGCTTAGAAGCCTGGCTCCACCACATGGTAGCTGTGTGACCTTGGGCAAGATATTTAACCTGCCTGGGCCTTAGATTTCTCATGGATAAAAGGAGGCCAGCAATTTTTATTGCCACAGGATAATTCTAATAGCATTGTCACAAGGATCTATAAAGCGTGTAGACGCAGTAAGCCCGTATGTGAATGAGCGATAGCTACTATAATCCTAGATCTCACCTATGGCGGTAGCTGCTTTTTAAAAATAAACTTATCATTTTGGAATAATTTTAATTTACCGAAAAAGTCGCAGATAGGACAGAGAGTTCCCATGTACCCTTGACCCAACTCCTCTAATAGTAACATCTTACACAATCCCAGTACACTTGCCAACCAAGAAATTAACATTGGTGCATTACTCTTAGCTAAACTACAGACCTTATTTGCATTCCACTGGTTTTTCCACAAATGTCTGTTTTCTGTCCCAGGATCCAAGCCAGGATACAACACTGCATTAAAGGTGTAGTTATTCATATTTGCTTAGTTTACTTTGTTCCTGTGTCTGCTTTTTGGCCAAAAGGTGTTCTCCAATGCTGGAATTTGAATGTCTTTAGAGGGGGCCCTGGTTCTCCTTGCTGCCACAGTGGGTCACCACTCTCTAATGTCAAGTCCCTGCTTGGGGCGTCCTTGATTACCAGCCCGCCCCGGACTCGAGAGTTTGTAACCTCTGGATTGGGTGATGGCTCGGCCCTTCCCTTCTGAGAGACTGTAATTTGATGATTACTTCTCCTGGATCTCCAAAGATCTTCTATGAGAATTCAAATACAGTCGGGTAGCTGGTCCTAGTAAGGAAATTCACAGATAAACATCGTAGCAGAAATTAGTTGAGAGGGAGCAAGACCTCCCGGGAATAGTCACCGAAAGTGTACTGGGAAGCCAGAAGGTGATGGGCATTGGAGATGCACCTCCAAGGCCTGGCTGCCCAGGTACTGATGCTAGACTTATCCATCTTATGCCTTGAGTGCAGGAGGGCGGGGGCGGCCCTGCCTGAGAGAGGCCCTGACTCTTACCTCTCAGCTCTGGGACTGCCCTCCCACCCCGGGCTCCCTGGCATCATGGGTCTGTGAGCCCAGCCGAGCCCACCACACTGCTCTTCTTAAGCCATTCCCCTGGCTCTGCCTTCTCCCCTTCCAGAATGGAGGTAACTCAGATCCTCGGTAGTGGGTGGAAAGAAGGGCTAGAAAAAACTCAGCCACCCAGAACAATTTAGGAAGGACCTTGTCTTTGCCCAGGGCAACACGAAGTGCGAAGCAGGGATTTGAAAGTGAGGAGCTGACATCTCAATCCAGGAGCAGCAGTATTTTCAGTCTTGTTTTTGACTCAGAAATAGACCAAAGGCTATGAGCAATCACCTACCTTGTTTTCTTTTCTCCATATTTACCTGCCTGGATACGCACGCCCAGAATCTCACACAAGAGTCGTGGGTCTGGTATCTGGACATTTAGAGAAGTGCACTGATTGACCTAGAGTGTGAATGAACACAAAAAGGTGACAGGGTCGGTTATTAAAAAATAAAACAAGTGAGAATTGTTTTCCCAACTTAAATCCTTGAGCAAATCCCCTTGCTTATGGGGAGAGCTTACAAGATGCCTCCAGTTTCAGCCACACTCTCTCCCTGCTGCCCTCACCCTAGTGTCCATCTTGGAGCTGCAGCGTCACTGGGTAACAGAATGGGTCAGACGGGTCTCATTTTGAGTGCCAGCTCTGTCACTAACTTGCTGTGTGACCTTAGGCAAGTTACTCAACCTTTCTGTGCCTCAGCTTCGCCTGTGGAGTGAAGAGAATCGTGGCACCTGCCTCCCGGCTTTGTTGTGAAGTTAAATGAAAGGTAGAGAAAGCAGAGCACACCCAGTGCTGGTGGGTCGTCGGTGCCCCAAACGTTTAGCTCTTTTCACGTAGAATGCTCAGGGAAAGGTAGCCGCACGATCACCTAGAAAGCTGAGAGCTTGGAGGCAAGGAGAGAGAACAGGTAGGCATGAGCAGAGAGCTGCTGTGGACGGAGGACATTGTGGGCACTTTGACCATTAAAGGGCTTGCACATGTAGCAGCTCCGTATTTCTGACGGGAGCCCTGCAAATGTCTCCATTTGCCAAATGAGGAAAGTTCAGCCCAGAGAGTCCACGTGATGCATCAGCGGTCACACAGCAGAAGAGACATCTAACTGGCCTGGAAATAGTGGGGTGGTTAAGAGTATGAACCTTGCATCTGGTACTACTGACTCCTGCTTCCCTACCCCCACCCCTGCATCTGGCAACATGCTCTGTTTCCATGAGTTTGGGTTTTTTAGATTCCACATGTGAGATTATTCAGTATTTGTCTTCAGGATTTCCTTCCTTTATATCGCTGAATAATATTCCATTATATTCCAATACTCCATTCCATTATAGATCATGTTTTCTTTTTTAAAAAAATTAATTTATTTGACAGAGAGAGAAGCAGCAGAGGGAGAGGGAGAAGCAGACTCCCCACTGAGCAGGGAGCCCAATGTGGGACTTGATTCCAGGACCCTGGGATCGTGACCTGAGCCGAAGGCAGAGGCTTAACCAACTGAGCCACCCAGGTGCCCCAACATATCACATTTCCTTTATCCATTCACATTCACAGATGGACATTTTGGGTGTTTCCATGTCTCGTCTCTGGCAAACAGTGCTGCAGTGAACATGGGGGTGCGGCTGTCTCTTCGATGCATGGCACGGTGATGACAGTTAACAATAGGTATTGGATATTTGAAAACTGCTAAGCGAGTAGACTTTTAATTAAGAGTTTTCACCACCCACACACCCACACACAGATGTAACTGTGCTCAGTGAGGGATGCCAACTGACCCTACTGTGGTGCTCATTTCCCAATATACACACATATGTCTGTGCGTGTTTGGGCAGGGCATATATATACCTGCATCCAACCGTCCCACCGTGCACCTTAAACTTGTACAATGTTACCTGTCAATCACACCTTGGAAAAGCTGCAGGGAAAAAGAGTATGAACCCTAGTGCTCAAACCCTTCCTGTCTGCCACCTCAGACCGGTTATGTGATAGGGGGGCGGTGTCTGGTAAGTTCTGTGTCTCAGTTACCTTGTATGTAAAGTGGGGGTAATGACAGCACCCTGAAGGGTTATGGTGAAGACTCAGTGAGGAAAAGAGTGTGGCATATGGTCCCTAGTAGTCTCTAAATACGTGGGGAAAAAACCTTGAAAACTCTAACCTCCCGTTCTTTGAACACAGAACGAATTGAAAGAAACGCCCTTCCCCTCCCCCCATTTTACAGACAAGAAAACTAAGCCCAGAGAAATGGGAGGGTTTTGGCTTCTGCTTAGGAAATGAAGTGAGGGGAAATAAAATCCAGGAGATTAACAAAATAAAGCCCCTGCAATAAAAACACAAAGAGACAAAAGAGCGGGGCCGGACCCAAAAGGAGCTAGACAGAGCATCACAAAAATGTGCAGGCTGAGAAGGTTAGCAAAACAGTGAGCTCACTTCTGACAGCTAACCGGAAAGAACAAGCCGGGCTGTCAGACACCTGGGAGGCCTGGCCCGGCCGCCCGCCAGCGTGCCCGTGGCAGCCTCACCCTGGGCGCCGCCATGTTGCTCCATGTCCCTTCCCCTCCCCAACCCCTGCTCGGCCGCGTCTGGGGGGGGCGTCCTGGTGGAGCCCCTTGAGAAGACTGGTTCTGAGTTCCCTTCTTTCCAGCTGGCTTCCTGTTGGCCGCAGTCAGCCTCTGTTCCCAGGCTCAGTCACACCGCCCCTGTGTAGACTGACAAAGTCGCCTTTGATAGGCAAAGCGTTCATGAAGAGCTGGCTACAAAGAGAACACCTTCCTTAAAAGCTGGGGTCTGGGGAATCGGCATAGACTGTACCATGTTCTAGATCCTTCCAGAAACATGGCTTCTCTTCTCCAGGCATCCAGGCATCCTTGTACACCGTGACTTAGGTTTGACAGACACGTACACACACACACAGAAGCTAGAAGTCAGATGGTGGCAGAATAGCACAGGAAACGCGCAGGGGCAAGGGAAGCTGCAGGGATGGGTGTGGGAAGGGCTCCATGGTCTGTGAGCTCTCACCTCTTCAAATACTTGCCCTCCTTCCTGAAACAGGGTGTATGTGTCTCTAACCTACGCATTACCCTCCCCTTCCCCGCCCACGAACGGTGTGGTGCCAGGTCACTCACCCCTGCCCCTCCTGTGAAGAGGAGGCCACCACCTTCTCCCTTCTTCCCTGTGTATCTGGGTGTAGCTGGCAGGCTGTCTGGTCTCCTGTCGCCCTCTCCTGCAGGTGTCCTCTGAGTGGCCTCAGGTGGTGGCCGAGACTCCAGAGGTCTGTGGGCAAAATGGGCAGCTTCTCCCTGCTGGCAGTGGAGCCCAGCTCCCGCTAACCTTGGCAGGTCCCAAACCAGATTTTCCCAGCCAGCCCTCAGTTGGTATTACTTCCTCACACCCCACAAGGGCAATTCATTAAATGGGCCATTCAGTGTGATGGGATCTTTAGGCTTTGCTGGAATGTTGCATATAGATAAATACACGCAGCAGAAAGTAGCTTTTTCTGTAAAACCGTAACCGACTTGGGCTTCTGAAAATATAATCCTTTCCCATCACAGACGAATGGAGCACACAGTGTAGACAGGACAGTGTGGTAGATTGGGAAGAGCAATCATCTTTTGAAGAAAAGCTTGGAAGATCTATTTTATTTTTTTCTAGTTTAAAAATTAAATGATGCTGTATGCAGTCAAATGTGCCTTTTTTAGTGTGCAGTCTTATGAGTTTTGACTCATGCCTAGGTGCATGGGACAAATAAAACACACGACCATTCCATAGCCCCCAAAAGTTCCCTCCTACCCCTGTCATGGATTGAATTGTGTCCCTGCAGAATTTCTATGGTGAACTCCTATCCCCCACCACCTCAGACTGTGACCTTATTGGGAAATTGAGTTGTTATAGAGGTAATCAAGTTCAAATGAGGTCATTAATGTGGGCCCTAATCCAAAAGGACTGGTGTCCTTACAAAAAGGGGAAACATGCAGATACACACACCCAGAGAATGCCACCGCCATCCACAAGCCAGAAAGAGGCCTGGAACAGTCTTTCCCTCTCAGCCCTCAGAAGGAACAGCCCTGCCAACACCTGACTGCAGACTTCCAGCCTCCAGACCCTCGAGACAATAAATTGCTGTTGTTTAAGTCACTCTGTTGGTGGCACTTTGTTACGGTGGCCCTAGCAATGAACACGGCCACTTTCCAATCACCTCTCCATACCCCAGTCTCTGGTGATCAGCAATCTCATTTTCATGCCTATAGTTCTGCTCCTTACAGAAGGTCTGTGAGTGGAATCATGCAGTATGTAGACTCGAGCCTAGCTTTCCTTATCCACCACAATGCTTCTGAAAGTCATCCACCGTCCTTTATTTCTCATTCCTTTTTATTGCTGAGGAGTATTCCATTTCATGGATATACCACAGTTTCCTTATCCAGGCACCAGTCCATGCTGTGGTTATTGTGACAAAAGCCCCCATAATTGTTCACATATACATTTCTTTCCTTTTTTTTTCTTTTTGCAGGTGAATGTAATTTTCATTTCTCTTGAATAAAGACCTAAAGAACAAAAGACCTTTACATTTGTAAGAAGCTACCAAATTGTTTCTCAAGTGGCTATTCCATTTTCACACTTTTACTGGCCACGTGTGAACATTTTGGGTTTCTGTGTTCTCTTCGTCACTCTTGAGGTTGTCAATTGTTCTGTTTTTGCCAACCTAGTGGCTATGTACTGGTATCTCATTGTTGGTTTTTTTTTTTTTTTTAAGATTTTATTTATTTGAGAGAAAGAGAGAGACAGAGAGAGGACAAGCAGGGGGAGACGCAGAGGGAGAGGGAGAAGCAGACTCCCCACTGAGCAGGGAGCCTGACTCGGGGCTCCATCCCTGGACCCTGGGATCATGACCTGAGCCGAAGGCAGACGCTTGACCGACTGAGCCACCCAGGTGTCCCTCATTGTGGTTTTATTTGCATTTTCCTAATCACTCAAGACGTTGAACAGCTTTTTCTGTGGATATTTGCCATCCATGAACTTTTTTCTGTGAAGATCTATTCAAATATTTTTGCCATTTTTAATTGTTTTCTTATCATTGAGTTTGAAAGGATAAAATTCATTTATCAAATGTGTTTTGCAAATAGTTTCTTTCAGAGTATGGACTGTCTTTTCATTTTCTTAACAGGATCATGCTTTTGGTGTTGTATTGAAATCATTGCCTAACCCAATGTCACAGAGATTTTCAGAATCCATGCTTTTCATCTGACTGAGCAGCTGATTCTGACCCCGGACAGGTCGTTCCATTTCTCAGCCTTGGTTTACCTCGCTGTGAAATGTGGAGATTGAAGTGATAAGTATTTTTCAAACTTTCTGAAAGCAAGACAGCTGGCACTCTGCATGGGACCCCAGCATATAAAATGGATACATTTTATGTTTCCGGGGCCCGGCCCTTCTGGAATCTCTTAAGCAATGCTTCCTCGCCTTTCCCATGTTCACCAGTCACCCAAGGGCCTCGTGAAAATGGACATTCAGATTCCTAGGTCTGGGATGAAGTTGAGATTCTTCAGCTCCCACAAGTTCCATGTGACGTGGGTGCTGCTGGTCCAGGAGGCCCATGTGGAGCACCAAAGCTCCAGGGTCCTCTTTAGGACAAACTGGGAAGTCCACCTCTGTCACACAAGACTGAGGATTTCTACAGTGTGTTTCTTCCAAGGAAAAGCAAAGCTCTTCCATATCAGTAATTCTCTTTCCTTCCTTTCAGTCTCTCCTATGATTACCCCCCAGTTCACTGATGGGTACACCACTGTCCAGGTTTGAGCCAAGATCACTAGAACATGGCAGAATCGGGTGGAGAAGAACATTGCCAACAGCTGGGGGCTAGCAATTCAATAAAATCTGCCTCTACTTAGAACTTGTTCTGTTGCATCAGAAACTTAAACCGGCTTAAGGAAGAGGCAGAAGTGTTTTGGCTTGTGCAACCAAAAAGTCTGAAGCTGTGCTGGCCGCAGACACAGTCAGAGCCAGGGGTTCCAATGCTATCATAAGCAGCATGGCTCTGAAAGTTTTCCTTCTGTATACCTCTCAGTCGGTTTTAATCCCAGTCAGGTACCTCATGCGCCGTCTTAGGAAGACCCCGAGCTGGTCTGGGCTTCTAGTCCATCAGCTTAGCGCCACTGGCAGAGACACAGCTCTGCTTCTCCAGTAGTTTCAGTAAAAGCCCTACATTTGAGTTTTGGTGGCTTATACCAGCCACATGCCTGTCTGTCCATGTAATAGTGACAGGATCCAGTGGGACTATGGGGTGCAGACCTAAAGGATGGGGATGAAGCATGGGGGTGAAGTCAGCTTCACCTGAACCACATGAATGTGAAAGATGGAAAGAATGGTCTCCCCAAAAAAGGAAAGAAAGGTCTCCCCCCCCAATTTTTTTTTTTCCTGGATGGGCAAACAACAGTGTCCACTACAGTCATTATGAAATCATATGCATAAAAGCCTTGGGTTAAAAACAAAAAAATTGTTTTTTTGTCTTTCAGGGGGAGGAGGAAACAAGGGTCTGTAACTCTGGCCCCTCAGGAAACACCCTCATTGTGACTTGGGTGCCACACTTCTTCTTTAGCGCTCGTGCGCTTCAACTTCTTGAACCCCACCTCTAATGCCCAAGATTTTCATGCCACCTTCCTCAGTCAGATAAATGCATTTTGGTGCTAAAAATTTATGTTCCTCCCCCTCCCAGAGTTTTTTTAACTTAACATGAGGATTGCAACAGAGAGGTTAACGCTTGGTACAAAGTGATTGTGCACTGAAGATGGAATTTCAGGCACTGGCGGCAGGGAGGGCTTTATTTTCCTGGGAGAGAAGGATCTTCTTGGTCTTGCCAAATTATCCAGCTGGTTTTGCTGACCTACAAAGTTGGCCAGGTTCACAGCCTTTTAGCCCTAGAGCAATCCCCTCAGTCTGGAGGTGGCAGTGGAAGCAGGTAGAGTCACAGCTGGGCTGATTAAAGGCGATGTCAGGACTGTCTTGGGAGGATCCTCTAAATAGGAGTGCAGGTGGAGAGCCTTGCCTAATTATCAATGGGACAAGCCTGTAAACGGAGACCTCAGGAGGGGAACATTCTTGCTTTGTCTCTGGCAGACAGAAGAGGCTGGTTGGGGCTTGATAGCCATCAACTTCAGTCTTTCAGGCGTTTAGAAACGCCTTCCCTCCAACTGTCAGCCTGCAGACAGGCCCACACGACTCCCCAGCAGGTGGGGGGTGGCTCTGGGGATGACAGAACCGGTTCTGGCCGGAGATGGGGACTGTTTCTGTGCGGGATCTGGTTGATGTTCTGTAGTGTCAGGTTAGGCTGAAAGGGTATTTTATCGAATGACACAAATTCCACCTTCAGTAACAGTACCCCAATGTCAATAGTGAATGTAAATAGATTGTCTTGGAAAATGAGAAAACATGGGCACAGTGTTCCAGCTTCCCCCCTCTAAAGTGTATGAGCTATGAGACCACACTTGGCATCCCGTAGGCACCTCTCCCTCTCTCCCTCCCTCACCCAGTGCACACAATGACCCCCTTATGTGCTGCCCGCCGGCCTCCATGGGAAGGGCACTTGGTGCGTGCAGAGTTTGACTACAGTAGTACTGTACGTGGTAATAATTAACTTGAACTGGCATTTACGATGATGAGATGTGGTGTGTGCTGCTCTCCCTTCATCCCTCCAGCAAACAGAACGTCCTGACTCTAAACAGGTAGGACCAGTTGCCGCCAGGCCCTCAAAGACACAGTGTTCTGCTCTGGAATTAGCCAAGCATAATGGGCCCATTGAATCTGGCAGCGGGCACTTTCGTCTCTGGGCTGCACAAATCCAGGTGTTGGACCTAGACCCCGGGGGCTGGTGGGTAGGATGGGGTTTCTAAATGGGCTTTGTTCACTCACTGGAAGAGAAAACACCAAAGCTGAGCACAGAACTCTGGGAACTGGGCATAAAGCTTCAAACAGATTCCCTCCATAGAAGTCAGGGGCTGAACCATTCCTCCTAGTGGCTTCACGTTGAAAACAAGGCTTTATCCCCCTAAGGCCTTTTTGTATAATGATCAGTAAGGTGGGCGTAAGTCCAGCTTTCTGGGTAGCTGGGGTTGAAGTGGAGAAACTGCACAGAGCGATTATGTAGTTTGCTCAAAACACACAGCCAGCGTGGGCTAGAACTGGAAGCTAGACGGGTCTCCGAATTTTTGTGTTTTGGCCTCACTGGAGGCCAAAGGGGCAACTACCTTTGCTCAGGTCATTTGATTCCAGCTAAGTGTCCCTCCTACCTTGTGCTCTACTCCTTATCGGGTAGAAGAGAAGAAGCAGTGGGTGGGGCAAACAGTAAGAGAAAGGAGGTTCCAGTCCGGGCTCTGGGACCCACAGCTGTGTGACGCTGGGGAGAGCCCTTCCCATCACTGAACCTTGGTTTCTTATGTGCAAAGAAAGAAAGCCAGGACGAGTGTCTCCAGAGTGGCTCATAAGGCTGGTGTTCAGTAGGTTAAGCCCTGCCATGAGCCCCAGGGAAGCCCCAGGGAAAAGCCTGGGGTCAGGCGTGCTGTGGTGTGAAGGTGCTGGAAGGGAAAGAAAGCCCTGAGAATCACGCCAGTAATTTGGAGCTTTTACCATCTTTCCAGTGACGAATAGGAGCCTTCCCCCCAAAGTGCTGAAGTGCTAATTAGGATCCTAGAGTCTGTTTTATTGAACTCTTTCATTTGTAGGCTCCGAATCTTTAGATGTAATGACTTGGCCAAGGTCACAGAGAAAAGGGGCAACAGACCTCCTGCTTCCCATCCACGTGTTCTTTCTAGGTACTCAGTAGCTGGTGATGAGGCCAGCCCCCCAGTGGGCAGCAGTGACAACCAGAAACAGAGATTCCAGGGGACACTGTCATGGTTACATTGTGACATCATGACTGAGCTCAGACCCTGTGCTATGCCCGTTACCTCACTTTTTTTAATTTGAAAACTAATGATAGGTACACCTGAAACTAACATAATGTTTTCTGTCAATTATATCTCAAATTTTTAAAAATGACCCGTGATCTGTGTATTTTTATCAGTTCTATACGAAGATGTGGACAGTTATGCTTACAGGATGATTTGCCTGAAGTCACAAGGTTTTTAATTTTGAACCTAAGGACTCTAGCATCACAGTCTGTTCATTGGACCATTGCATCACATTGCCCTGTTGGAGGTGATGGCAGGATGTGGGGCCCTGGGATCTTATTCGGAGTCAGGGAAATATCTCATAATGATGGATTTTTGGAAATGACTTCAACATTCCTGATTAGAGAGAATCCCTTGGAGAACAGGGCACCTTCATCTCATATGGGCTGTGTGATCATTTCTTGATTCACTGGGGGCAGACCCTGGAGACAGAGACCTAGCTGTCCTGTTTCAGCCCTCCCAAAAGGATTTCTTCTTCTTCTTCCATGTTGCTGGGATTTTAACACCCTGGGCCCAGCCAGTGGGTGATCCCATCCAGAAAGAGAGTTTTTATAGAATCCTCCAAAGAAAAAGAAAGCAGTGTGGTCACTTTCTGGCTCCTGCTACCAAGGCTGACGGGACATTAGCCCCAAGATCCTTCCCCAGTAAAGACCTTGTTTCTGTGTCTTTGTGTGACTTTTGGTTTGGTGGGGAGTGTTTGTTGGAGAATGGGGAGTAATCACTTCCAAAAATCACCAGAGCAACTTGAAATGCTTTCCTCTGTCTCACTCCCGACATAATCCTTGAAACTGGAAATGGGGAAGGATGCCTATTTCCAAACGGATGGTCCAAATCCAGCCCCAGGAGTCTCAGCCACTGGCCTTCCCTCCCAGAACCCTATGTGGAGGCAGAGAAAGAGAACGAGGTGCCTGGTGTGTCCCCAGATGCCTCCTTCGCTTGGGGTATCATGATACCGGGCCATAGACTATGTCCCTGATGACGTTCAATTCTAGGAAAAATGTTCGGTTTTGCCAATCTAGAACTAGCTGACTTCAGGACAGAATGTCCCCAGAGCCACATGGCCCTTGGGGCAGGCCTGGGCTGGAGTCATTTGTCTCATAAGCACTGACCATAAAGATAACCAGGGCTTGCAGAGTCCAAGTTCACAGGACACGGCCTGGGAGGGTTTTGATTTGCCTTCCATAGACTGCACTGGCACCAAACACTTCAGTGGAATGCCCCTTCCTTAGGGAAGCCTTTTCATTACCTCCAGTCAAGCTATGTCCCCTGTCACTCTCTATAGTTCTTACCATAATAGCTGTTACACAGTTCCTTGCATAAGTATTTGTCACCAGCACCTGCCTCTCCCAGCCTGTCAGCTCTACAGAGGACACTGAGTGTCGGACTGTTCCATCGATCCCGACTACAATGTTGGTATACAGTAGGCACTCAGCAAACCCTTGCTGAAGCAAGAGTAAGATGTAATGTAGAGAACATTACACCAAAAAATCGATAGGAAAATGTTAGAAATAGAAGTGATTTTATGTGTTTATTTCAACCCCAGAAAGTGAGGTGAAGCCAAGAGCCATAAAGTGACTTGTGCAAGGTCACCTGGCTGGGTAATTGGGGGTCTGGAACTACACCTAAGACCTTCTGCTTCAGTCTGCTCATCCTGGGGATTTCCTGTAATGTCTGCTCTTAGCTCAAACTCCATGAGATAACTAGCTCTCTCATGGAGCGCCCCAATCCGCCCAACTCCAGATCCAGCTGGGATCTCTACTTCTCTGCATCCCAAGTCCCAGTATGCTAGGATGAATGACCAGCAACTCCTGCCTGGATTGCAGGAGCTTCTTGGATAAGCTCCTAATTGCTGCTTGCCCCATAGACTCCCTCCTGCCACCAGGGGCTGGAGGGACCTTTTAACACTGTGCATCTTGGCGCATCATTCCTTCACTTCCGTCACACCTCGGTGTCCTGACTGCAAGCACCATCACTCCTTACCAAGACCTACATGGCCTGCACCAGCCGACCCAGCCTCTCTTCCCTTACTCTCCTAGCTACAGAGAAGCTGGCCTTTCTCTTCTGTTGCTCTGACATTTCAAGCTTGCAGTTTTTCCTGCATGGAATGCTTCCTAGCTTATCTGCACATCATTCTTTTCACAGAGTATCACCTCTGACCATTGTATAAGGAGCATGTCCCCCTGTCCCCACACTGCTGTCCATCACATTATTCATTTTGGTATGTCCACAGCATATTTCGCTCTCTGAAATCACCTTCTTCCATAATTTCTTTTCTTGCATACTATTTGCCGAGTCACACCCTAACGTGGCCCCAGTGGGAGTGGGAATGTTGTCTTGTACACCCCTGAGTGTCCAGCACCGAGGTCAGCACCCATAGGCATTTATTGAATTTGTTGAATGAATTAGTGTTTGCAATCTCTTCTCTTTAACTGGGGGTACTCTCATGGATTTGTTGTTCTAGTGGCAAAGAGTTAACTCATGTAAAATCCAAAACATTCTCTTAGAGAAGGAAGATACTGGATAGGTCAAGCATACCCACAATTGGCCAGCATTAGAATCACCAGGAGGGTTGATAAAAATAGAGCTTCCTGGGATCCAACCAACCCCCAAAGGAGAAGAACATCCAAGCCCAGTCAGGAAGTTGCTGGCTACTGATAGGAAGTGGACCAATTTGGAAAAACACTGAGTGACAGGATCCAGAGCCAAGTACATGTTCTTAGCTTTGACCTTGTACCCGCACTTCTGGGAAATAATCCTAACCACGCAAAGGACTTTGTGTGCAGAGATATTTATCTCATCTCATTTATAAAAGTGAAAATCTTAAAACAACGTAAATATCCCAAAGTAGGGGAAGTGATTAAGGAACCCATGATATAGCCACTTGATGGACACTACGATGAATATTTGGGGCCATATTTCTACATGAAAGGTATTTTGCCTTTGCTCTAGTCTGAATGTTTGTGTCTGTTGGTTTCCATGCTCAGGAGTTTGGTAAAATTCAAAATTGGATCTTGTCCACAGAGCACAGGGAGAGACAGAAGAAAGATGAAGGCCACTCCATTCTGGTCGGTGGCAGGTTTACTACGCAAGGGAACTTGCAAATGAGACGTGTCTTAGGTGGCTGCAAGACGAGCAGCTCTCAGCACCAAACAGAAGCTTGAAAGTATATACAGAAGCCTTAATGGGATTCAGTCTCGCACAGATTTCAGACGGCCTCAGTAACACATCACTCTATCTCAAGGATTTTTCCTTCAAAAAGCTCCTAGTGTGGGATTGTTGGGCAGAACATACATTCCAAGTTTAGGGAAGGGGGTAAGAAGCCTCTGGTTGCTCAGGTCCAGCTCACAGGTCTACCTGCAGTCACGTCCTCTCCATGACCTCCTCTAACAGTGTCCCTGCTCCAAATTCGTAGATTGAAATCCTACCCACAATGTGATGGTATCAGTAGGTAGAGACTTGGGGGAAGTGCTTAGGTTCTGAGTGGGGAGCCCTCGTTGATGGGATAAGTGCTCTTATAGAAGAGACCTCGGACAGCTAGCTCTCCCTTTCTGCCATGTGAGAATACAATGAGAAGTTAGCAGTCCACAACCCAGAAGAGGGTTTTCATCGGAAACCAACAGTGCCGGCACCCTGATCGTGGACTTCCAGCCTCCAGAATGGTGGGCAATAAATTTCTGCTGTTAGCAGCCATCCAGTCTGTTGTATTTTGTTAGAGCAACCTGAATGGACTAAGACAGCCTTCTGAGAATATAGAATTGTTCATTTGCTATGATGGCACAACACATCCTGGCAGCTGACAACATAGGTTCCAATTCCAACTCTGACTGGGTGTGATCCTGGGCAAGCCATGAAGCCTCTCTGTGTTACTGATTCCTCTTCTGAAAATGGAGATCAATAACAGCACACATATTAGGTCCTCAAAAAATGTATAGAATACTGGAAAAAACTATATTAAAATGGCTGCAGCTACTATGCTGACCTTGTTAGATAGGAGTGATTTTTCTTTTCTTTTCTCCATCTTCCATGGGGTGGTTCTATTACCTCCATAATTTATCAAAAACATAACAACAGTCAAATCATCGGTGCAATACAAAACCAAGCATTTTCATGAGGGACACGGGGCACATGGCGAGCACAGGGGTAGAGGATGTGGCTGGAAAGAAAGCAAAGGCACCAAGGAATCTTTTCAAATGTAAAATCTTATATTCAAATTGAATATGAGTTAATAAAGATTGTAGCAATCGCTCCTGCACCACCTATTTGCCCAAGCTTGTCCAGCCACCCCATGGCCAAGCTGCATTTGGAACCTGGACGGTCCAGCTCCAGAGCACAGGCTTCCCACTCTGAACCACACTGTTCCTTTTAAAAAAAGAATTTATGAAAGAGACGATGTATTCACAGCTCCCGTTCTCTCTCCTCATAGATCCATCCAGCTGGGTGAGTTTCCACTATTAATATATTCATGATGTGAATATTTACTGAGTGCCTGCTTGCAGGAGAACAGCTCTGCCTGGTGCCCAGGGAGCTTTGCATGTACCCACAGAGACCTTGCATGTACATGCTCCAACCGCAGCTCCTCTGGGTCTTGACAGAATGCCTTGCAGTCCTTCCGGAACACAAGAGCATGTGAGGTTTCCAGAGAGCTGCTCAGAGGCCATCTCCCCTCACCATTCTATCTCCTATCATGAGACCATTTCTTACCACCTCCGAGGTTCTAATGACATATAGGGCTTCCTACCACAGGCCCCTCAGAATAGAGCCACAGAATAGAAAATCACTTGGGGGCAATTTTTGTTGTGGGGTATCCCACAACTCCCATTATTGACATCGATCCTCTTTGGTCTGTGGGGGCAAGGATCATGGAAGCCTGGCTCCAATGGCTTATTCTTCTTTGCTGTGCCAATCTAAAAAGGGGCCCGTGTGCCTTCACCAGTCCAGAGACTCAGGCCTTGCCTCAGGCTTACCTTATTATGTAAGATGCATCTGTGGAAAAAGCTCTTAGGGAGCTTATGTCCTAGACAAGTGACAGACCCCAAAGATGGGCAGAGTAAATAGGTGAAGCCTTTCTGATAATAGAAGGTGATAGAGATTGTGGAAAACAGTAGAAGGAAGGGGTTAACCTAGGGAGGTGGACAGGCTGCAAGTCCTCCTCCTCAAGAACATGAGATCAGAGCAGTCTTGATGGGGTGGAGGGGATTAGCCAGAGGGATGTGCTGGCTGAGGGAAGAGCCTGGAATATTCAAGAAAAGGCAAGGGGATGATGCTGGCTGGAGTGCTGTGAATAAAGGTAGGCATAGAGGAGCAAAGTGGAAGCAAGGAATGACTCAAGAGGCAGCCATGGGTCAGGTCCTGTGTGGCCTCGTGAACTATTTTAAGACTTTGGCTTTTTACTGACAGATAGGGAGAACCATGCCAGAGTTTGTGTTCTTCACATTTTTGTTGTAAAATAAAAGACACAGCATCCCACATAAAACAAACGTATAGCTTGATGAATTATAATGAGGTCTGTACTCTTTAAACCACCTTCCAGGTCAAGAAGGACCTTCACCAGTCTCCTCAGAAGCTCCTCCCCAGGCTCTGTCCCAATCCACATTCCCTGCCTCTGTGCAAATGTGACCACCTTCCTGCCTTTTCTGTTGATCACTTTTTGGGTTTCTCTATGTTTGCATCTCATCCTTGGTGGTGAGAGTTTAATCCTAATGTGTCTCTTAAGTCACTTTTAGCCCGCTAGTCCTCCTCATCCTTTTCTTTTTTTTAATTTCATTTTATTTTATTTTATTTGTTTTCATTGTTCCAGAATTCATTGTTTATGCACCACACCCAGTGCTTCATGCAGTACATGTCCTCCTTAATACCCACCACCAGGTTCACCCAACCCCCTACCCCTACCCTCCAAAACCCTCAGTTTGTTTCTCAGAGTCCATAGTCTCTCATGGTTTGTCTCTCCTTCCGATTTCCCACAACTCCCTTCTCCTCTCCATCTCCCAATGTCCTCTGTGTTATTCCTTATGCTCCACAAGTAAGTGAAACCATATGGTAATTGACTCTCTCTGCTTGACTTATTTCACTTAGCATAATCTCTTCCAGTCCCATCCATGTTGATACAAAAGTTGGGTATTCATCCTTTCTAATGGAGGCATAATACTCTATTGTATATATGGACCATATCTTCTTTATCCAGTTGTCCCATGAAGGCCATCTTAGTTCTTTCCACAGTTGAGTGACTGTGGTTGTTGCTGCTATGAACATTGGGGTACAGATGGCCCTTCTTTTCACTACATCTGTATCTTTGGGGTAAATACCCAGTAGTGCAATTGCAGGGTCATAGGGTAGCTCTATTTTTAATTTCTTTTTTTTTAAGATTTTATTTATTTATTTGACAGAGAGAGAGATCACAAATAGGCCGAGAGGCAGGCAGAGATAAGGGGGGGAAGCAGGCTCCCTGAGGAGCAGAGAGCCCGATGCAGGGCTCGATCCCAGGATTCTGAGATCATGACCTGAGGCTAAGGCAGAGGCTGAGCCCACTGGGCGACCCAGGTGCCCTATTTTTAATTTCTTAAGGAATCTCCACACTGTTTTCCAAAGTGGTTGCACCAACTTGCATTCCCACCAACAGTGTAAGAGGGTTCCCCTTTCTCCACATCTTCTCCAACACTTTTTCTTTACTGTCTTGTTGATTTTGGCCATTCTAACTGGTGTAAGGTGGTATTTTAATGTGGTTTTGATTTGAATCTCCCTGATGGCTAATGATGATGAACATTTTTTCATATGTCTGTTAGCCATTTGTATGTCTTCTTTGGAGAAGTGTCTGTTCATGTCTTGTGCCCATTTTTTGACATAATTATCTGTTTTGTGTGTGTTGAGTTTGAGGAGTTATTTATAGATCTTGGATACCAGCCCTTTGTCTGTAGTGTCATTTGCGAATATCTTCTGCCATTCCATGGGTTGTCTCTTTCCTTTGCTGTGCAGAAGCTTTTGATCTTGATGAAATCCCAAAAGTTCATTTTTGCTTTTGTTTCCTTTGCCTTTGGAGACATATCTTGAAAGAAGTTGCTGTGGCCGATGTCGAAGAGGTTACTGTCTATGTTTTCCTCTAGGATTTTGATAGATTCCTGCCTCATGTTGAGGTCTTTCATCCATTTTGAGTTTATCTTTGTGTATGGTGTAAGAGAATGGTGGAGTTTCATTCTACACATAGCTGTCCAATTTTTCCAGCACCATTGATTGAAGAGACTATTTTTTTTTTCCACTGTATATTTTTTCCTGCTTTGTCGAAAATTACTTGACCATAGAGTTGAGGATCCATATCTGGGCTCTCTACTCTGTTCCACTGGTCTATATGTCTGTTTTTGTGCTAGTACCATGCTGTCTTGGTGATCACAGCTTTGTAGTAAAGCTTGGAATCAGACAACATGATGCCCCCAGTTTTGTTTTTCTTTTTCAACATTTACTTAGCAATTTGGGGTCTCTTCTGGTTCCATACAAAGTTCAGGATTGTTTGTTCCAATTCTTTCTTTGAAAAATGCCAGTGGAATTTTGAACGGGCTGGCATTGAAAGTATAGATTGCTCTAGGCAGTATAGACATTTTAATAATGTTTATTCTGAGCATGGAATGCTCTTCCATCTTTTTGTGTCTTCTTCAGTTTCTTTCATGAGTGTTCTGTAGTTCCTTGAGTACAGGTCCTTTACCTCTTTGGTTAGGTTTATTCCCAGGTATCTTATGGTTCTTGGTGCTATAGTAAATGGAATTGGTTCTCTAATTTCCCTTTCTATATTTTCATTGTCAGTGTATAAGAAAGCAACTGATTTCTGTGCATTGATTTTGTATCCTGCCACATTACTGAATTTCTGTATGAGTTCTAGTAGTTTGGGGATGGAGTTTTCCATAAAAAGTATCATGTCATCTGAGAAGAGAGAGAGTTTGACTTCTTCATTGCCAATTTGAATACCTTTTTTTCTTTTTGTTGTCTGATTGCTGTTGCTAGGACTTCTAGTACTATGTTGAACAACAGTGGCGATCTTTCTCTTATAGTTTATGTGTCAGAGTACAAGGTCAGTTGGACCTATAGTTTTCCCCCTGCTGGATTTTGTTAATCATTGCATGGCTTTGAGCAGAGGAAGGCCATGATCTGACCTAGGTTTTATTTTATTGGTTTTTTTTTAAGATTTTATTTATTTATTTGACAGAGAGACACAGCAAGAGAGGGAACACAAGCAGTGGGAGTAGGAGAGAGAAGCAGTCTTCCTGCCCAGCAGGGAGCCCAATGCAGGACTCGATCCCAGGACCCTGGGGATCATCACCTGAGCCAAAGGCAGATGCTTAATGACTGAGTCACCCAGGTGCCCCTGACCTAGATTTTAAAAGGCTTCCACCGCCTATTGTGTCGAGATTGTAGGAGGACAAGGATAAAGCAAAGAGATCTTTTAGGGGCTACTGCAGGAGCTCATGAGAGATGATAAGGCTTAGATCAGGCAGGAGAGATGGAAGAGGCAAGAGGTAGTTGGATTCAGGTTGTATTTTGAAGGTACATGAGCCAACAGGATTTCCTTATACTCTGGACATGGATTGTGAAAGAAAGGAGTCAAAAAAAAAAAAAAGGAATGATTTTTTAAATTTATTTTTTATTATTTTTTATTTTTTAAAGATTTTATTTATTTATTTGACAGAAAGAGACACAATACAAGAGGGAACACAAGCAGGGGGAGTGAGAGGGGGAGAAGCAGGCTTCCCGCAGAGTGGAGAGCCTGATGTAGGACTCAACCCCAGGACCCCAGGATCATGACCTGAACCAAAGGCAGATGCTTAACAACTGAGCCATCCAGGCGCCCCAGGAATGATTTTTTAAAAATTGCTTTATTGTGATAGTCACATACTATAGTATATAATTTACCCATCTAAAGTGCAATGGGTTTTAGTCTATTCAAAGAGCTGTGCAACCATCACTGTAATCTAATTTTAGAACATTTCCATCAAAAGAAACCCCATGCGCATTAGTAGTCAGTCTGTTCCTTCTACCCTGGCAACCACAAGTCTATTTTATGCCTCTATAGTGTGCCTCTTCTGGATTTTTCATATAAACAGAATCATACGAAATGTGGTCGTTTGTGACTGGCTTCTCCACTTAACATGATATTTTTAGTGTTCATCCAAGTTGTAGCATGCATTAGTACTTTCTTCCTTTTTACTGTTGAACCATATTCCAGGGTATGGATATACCACATTTTGTTTATCCATCCATCTGTGGATGGCTGTTTGGGTTGTTTCCACTTTAAGCTATGAAGAATGCAGTGGCGCAATGGATAACGCGTCTGACTACAGATCAGAAGAATGCTGATATGAGCATTTGTGTATAAGTTTTTGTTTGGACATATGTTTTCGGTTCTCTTGGGTATGCACCTACAAGTATCATGTGGTAGGGTCATACAGTAACTCTATGTTTAACCTATTGAGGAAGTACCAAACTATTTGCCACAGTTGGTGCATCATTTTACATTTCTACCAGTAGTGTAATGGATTCCAATATCTCTACATCCCCACCAACATGTATTATGTGTATCTCTTTGATTATAACTATCCTAGTGGGTGCGAGGGGCATCTCATTGCAATTTCTGTTTGAACTTCCCTAATGACATGATGTTGAGCATCTTTTCATGTGTTTATTGGCTGTTGGTATATCTTCTTTAGAGAGATGTCTATTCAAACTTTTTTCATTTCTTAATTGGGTTATTTGTCTTTTTATTGCTGAATTGTAAGTGTTCTTTATATATTCATGTACATGGCCCTTGTCAGCTTTTGTTTTGCAAATTTTTTCTCTCCTTCTGCGGGTTGTCTTTTTACTTTCTTGGCAGGCCAACGAAGCAGAAGTTTTTAGTTGGGATGAAGTCCAATTTATCTGTTTTGTTGTTGTTTCTTGTGTTTTGGGTGTTATTTTAAGAAACTACCATTCATGAGGTGCCTGGGTGGCTCAGTCGTTCAGCATCTACCTTCAGCTCAGGTCATGATCCCAGGGTCCTGGGATTGAGCCCAGCATTGGGCTCCTTGCTCAACAGGAAGCCTGCTTCTCCTTCTCCCACTACCCCGGTTTATGTTTCCTCTCTAGCTGTGTCTCTCTCTGTCAAATAAATAAATATAATATTAAAAAAAAAGAAACTATCTTTCAATGAAGTTCATGAAGATTTACTTCCATATTTTTATCTAAGAGTTGTAAAGTTTTTGAGGTCTATAGTTTAGATTTTGTATGTTTCGATCTATGATCCACTTTCAGTTGATTTTTGTGTAAGGTAAAAGGTAAGGATCCATTTGGACCATTGATTTTTCAATCTCTGGCAAGTGGATAACTAGGTGTTCTTGGAATATTTGTTGAAAAGACTATTCTTTCTTAATTGATTTGTCTTCACTCTTGTTGAAAAGCAATTGATCGTGAATGTGAAGTTCTATTTCTGGACCCGCAATTCTATTTCATTGATTTATACATCTATCCTTATGCCCGTACCACACAGGCTTGATTACTATAGTTTCTAGTAAGTTTGGAAATTGGGCAGACTGTGTTCTTTTACAAGATTGTCCTGGCTATTCTGGATCTCCTCTTTCATTCCTGTCTTGAATAATTTGAGTCCTTCTTCATTTTTCTTCTTGATCATTTTAGCTAGAGGTGTGTCAGTTTTATCTTTTCAAAGAAACAACTTTTGAGTTTGTTGATTTTCTCTAATTTGGATGAAATGGATAAATTCCTCAAAAGATATAATCTACCATGGATTACTGAAGAAGAAACATGTAATCCAGATAGGGACATACCTAAAAGAATCTGAATTCATTGTTAAAAACCTTTCCCCAAAAGACTCCAGGATCAGATGGTTTTACTGGTAAAACCTCCTAAACATTTAAGGAAGAAATTAAACAATTTTTTAATGAAAGTTTTCAGAAAATAGAAGAAGGAAGAACATATCTGAAGTCATTTATCAAGGCCAGAATTACCCAGATAACCAAAACCAGGAAGAAAAGAATTATAAGAAAAGAAAACTACATATCAAAGGAACACAAAGTCCTCCAAAAAATTTTAGCAAGTCATATCCAGAATATATAAAAAGATAAGAAATACATCATTATCAAGTTAGATTTATCCCAGAAATGCAAGTTTGGCTCACCAGTCTCTTTTTTCAATCAAGTAATCAATTAACAAACTAAAAATAAGAAATCATATGATCATCTCAACTGATATAGAAAAATAATGTAGTAAAATTATTTTTAAAAGGTTCAGCAAACTAAGAACACAAGGAAACTTCTTTACTGAGTACCTACAGACTGCATCATACTTAATGTTCAGTGTTCAATGTTAAGGTTTGTGTAAAATTGGTTTCATTTTTTCCTTAAATATTGGGTAGATTTCACCAGGAAAATCATCTGAGCATGGAACTTAGGGGGAGGGGAAAGCTTTTCATAAACAATTCAAGATTTTTTAATAGATATAGACCCAAGGCAAGTATGTTTACTCTCATTGCCTTAACTTAACATTTTACTAATAGTCTGAGGCAGTGAAATAAGGCCATAAAAATATATATAAAAGGCATACAGATTGGAAGAAGGAAATAAAGCTACGTTTGTTTGCAGACAACATGATTATTGATGTAGAAAAGCATAAGGTATCTAAACCAAAAAAGCCAATAAAATTGACAAGTAAGTTTAACAAGGTTGTAAGATACAAGATCAACATATAAAACTCAATTTTATTTTTAAGTACTAGTAAAGAACAGCTAAAAGTTGAAATGGAAGCACAGTCTTATTTATGGTAAATCAACAAACACAAGATACTTAGAAGTGTAACAAACAGAGTATGTGCAAGATTTATATGCTGCAAATTACAAAATATTTCTGAGAGAAATTAAATGAGATCTTTTTTTTTTAAGATTTTTTATTTATTTATTTGACAGAGGGAGAGATCACAAGTAGGCAGAGAGGCAGGCAGAGAGAGAGGGGAGGAAGCAGGCTCCCTGCGGGGCAGAGAGCCCGATGTGGGGCTCGATCCCAGGACCCTGGGACCATGACCTGAGCTGAAGGCAGAGGCTTTAACCCACTGAGCCACCCAGGTGCCCCAATTAAATGAGATCTTAAATAAATGCAAAGCTTCATCATGCTCGTGAATTGGAAGTCTCATTATGATTACAATATCAGTTCTATTTATTTGATCTACAAGATGAATGGAATCCCAATGAGAATCCCAGCAGGCTATATTTATATAAAAAGAAAATATGTTTCTAAATTATCTATTAAGTAATGAAAGACATAGAATTGTTGAAACAATTTTAAAGAAAAGAACAAAACTGGAGGACTCACATTACTTAATTTTAAGACTGTCTATCAAGCCACAGTAATTAAAACAATGTGTTCCTAGCAAAGACAGATACAGGGAAAAAAGAACAAGAGAGAGTGTCCAGAAATAGACTCATAGACCCACGTAAAATCGATTTTTGGTAAAGAAGCCAAAGTAATCTGTACAGAAAAAATAGTTTTCTCAAATAGACACAGCAGGAACTATTGGGCAGCCAGATGCAAAAACACTGAACTTCCACTTTGCCATGCTCCATATACAAAAACTAATTTTGTGCGGACCATAGACAAAAGTCAGACTTAAAGCTACAACATTTTTAGAAGAAAGCATGAGATACTTATGATGTTGAGTTACACAAAGATTTCTTAGATACGATAAAAAAAAAACCCACAAACTATAAAATATGAATAAATTGGGCTTCATCCAAATTAAAAAGTTTTTCTCTTTGACAAGTTAGTGTTAAACATATAAAAACACAAGCCAAAGATAGGAAGGAGTGTTTGCAAAGACCTGCAAATGTAAATCCTTGTGTAAGCTTTATTCATAATTGCCCAACCCAGGAAAGGATCCAAATGTCTATTAATTGGTTAACAGATAAACAAATTGTGGTACATCCATACACTTGACTACCCAGCAATATAAAGGAACAAGTTGATGTCATGTGCAACAACACGGATGAACTAAAAAACATTGTGCTAAGAGGAGAATGCCATACACAAAAGGTTATAGGACTACAGGAATCCACTTAGACGATATTCTAGAAAAGGCAAAAATATAGGGACAAATATCAGATCAGTAGTCACTAGAGAGGAATGGAGAGAAGGGATTGATCAGAGAGGGGCACAAAGGAACTTTTTGAGGAAATGGGTATGGTATATATTTTTTATTTTGGTGCTGGCTACAGGACTATATGCATTTGTCAAAATTCATAAATATGTGCACTTTAAAAAGATACATTTTACAGTACATAAATTATATCTCAATACATGTGAGCGCAGGAAAAATAAAGGGAATGGTTGAGTGGAATTGCAGACATCAAAAAGAGACAATTCTCTCAAGAAGTTTTCCTGAAAATAAGAGCAATGAACTGGGACATTGGCTAAGAGGGGAAGTAGAGTCAAAGGGAAACAAAGATTTTAAAATTGATTTTGCAGTTATTTGTTTTTTGTTTTGTTTTTTTGTAGTTATTTGTTGATGATGGAAGCAAGAGCAGTGGCTCTGTGTGTTGATGAGAATAGCCCAGTAATGAGAGAAGAGAATTACTGAATCAATGTCCCTGAAACAGTGAGAAAAGATGGGATGGGGAGAACAGTGGAGGAACTGGCTTCAGATTGGAGCATGGACAACTCTCCAATGGTAACAGGACGGAAGGCACAAGACATGGGTCTAGACATCAGCAGTTGGCAGATGCTGTGGTGGGAATCTGGAAGTTTTCTTCTGATGGCTTTAGTTCAAGCCATGAAATAGAAAGCAATGTCAAGAGTTGAGAAAGTTTTCATTCTTACTGACTGAGCCTGGCCACTTCTCTTTGTCTCCACTAGATTACAAGCAGGAAAGGACCACACTTCGTGTATGATGATATGGGATACTTCAAGAGTGACTGATAGACCAGGTCACTGGACCACTCAATGTCAAGCAATTCCATTTTTTGTTGTTGATTTGTTTTTCAGCTGAATTGACCAATAACTTTGGAATTAGATTCCACCTCCCCACCCCAACCAAAACCTATTTTCCTCTTTACAAAGTACTCTTGTTTCCGTAAATGCCATGATCACTGGAATTCTGTTTCCTCCCTTTATCCCCACCCCTCACTGCATCCATCTTCTTCAGGCCATGAACAAGTCCTCTTTGTTGTTTCTTCAAACATCTCAAGGAAATGACCCCTTCTCTTCATCTCTATTCCCCACTGTCTTAATCCAGACCACTGTACCACATTCCTTCACCTGGACTACTGCACACCTTCCTTAATTTTCTCACTTTAAGCTCCCTACATTAACAGAATCTATTCTCCCCTATGGCATTCACAGTTCTCTCCCTCCTGAATTTGTCTACTTCTCAAACCTCATCTCATGCCCTCTCCCGTACTTACTCCTATCCAGTTGCACTGATCTTGACTCAGGTCTTTGAACATCTTATGAGCTTTCTGGTGCAGAGTATTTTCTCTGCCCTTCTGCCTGGAATGCTCTTCCACCTGCCTCTCAAATGGCTAACCCTTTCTCATCTTTAAGATCTTAGTTGTCACCTCTTTAAAGATGCCTTCTTGACTACTTCTTCTAAAACAGGTCTCCCCCACCCAACTCTCATCATTCTAATCTCTTTTGTTTTGCTCTCATCTCCACAACCTCTTTTAGCATATTTCTCTGCTAGGTGGATACTGAACATACAAACAGACAATAGCCAGACCATATGTAAAAATAGAACTTTGGCTCACAAGCTGCAGCAACCAACCCCTTTACCTACATAAACCAACCAGGAAGGCAGCCTGCTGTAAGTCAGACTTGCAGAAAGCCAGATAGCTATCTCTGATGACAATCCAGGAAGCTGAACAGTAACTTCTGAGGCAATCAGCCCCACATAGCCAAGACTTGATTAATTACTGACAGCTTCCCTAATTTTTGTCTCTATTGCCAACTTGGGACTGATCAGAGGAGGCTAGATATGGACCTCTAACCAATCTTAGGGGATAGCCTGCTTCTAGATTGCGTGTCTACGGAGGAAATCTAAAATCATTGGTTAGTCGATCCTTCCTTAACTGGGCTTCAAACTTGTTCCTTGCTGTATCCACTCTTACATCCTCTTACCCCTGTGCTCACAGTACATTCTTTTCTATAACACAGTTGAAGTACTTTCTTCCCCATGATACTTTTTTTGGATCACCCTAGCTCTTAGTGACCCTCCCTTCTTTGAATTCATTGAGCACATACCAGCTCATTTGGCATGTAGTTTCTTTTGGTTCATAGGGTGTCTACTGTCCTTAGACTGATGGTTGCATTTTTTGTGTGTGCCTTGCATGATGTCTATCACATGCTATAATAATAAAGATAAGGATGATAACAAATAGCTCCAAAAGATATATTCTGCTACCATTCTCATTTTGTAGATGAAGAAACTGAGGCACAGAGAGACCAATTCTCTTGCCTAAAGTAATGGATTAGTAAGAAGTAGAGCTGAGGTTTGAATTCAGTTCTGCCCAACTTATATAGTATATATGTCAAAGTTCTAGACCATGCAAACTACTTTTCCTATACTGTACACATATTAGATTCTCAATAAATGCTGCTGAAGTTAATGAAATAACCCACATGCAAAAGTTTCATAAACAAAAGGGAGAAGGGAGCAGAACTCTTTAGGACGGTACCAAAGGGTTGAATGGAACAAGGGACTTGGTGAATTACCCCAAGTCTGCATTCTAGCCCTAGCTCCTGCTGTGCTCTTGTCTTTATGGCTTCTTCACTCATCACAGGTGGTCTTTCCACCTGCCTTGAGGCTGTTTCCCAAGAGAGAACCAAAGAGTGGCTGTGGGATATTCAGTGATCAAAAAATGAGCAGTTCTTTTCTTGGTGATTACATTAAAATCAACTTGCACATATTTTTTGAGTTAGGGTGCTAGGTGCCAAGGTGAGAGCCAACACCTAGCAGGCACCAAGCATGAACTCCAGCAGTTTGTAATAAGGACTCAGGGGATAGTAATTCAGCGAAGACTTGACCTTCCCCACACCTGCTGCATCAAAGCCAAGATTAATGGTATTTCATGTGATGTAGAGTCCTCTGTAATTTTGAGTACACACTGAGTAGAAGGCTTGGGAAAAGCTTTCTGACCGGCTAAACAAGAGATGTTCCAATAACGTTCCACCTGCAGTTGTCAAGAACCTATCTCAGAGAAGATTTGAAAGCATTCGCAAAAGCAGAGTTGGATTAAGCAAACATGTAGGTAGTCTTGTTTAGGAATGTGTCTTTGAAGGGGTCTAGGTAGCATCAGACCTGTTCTGGAAGCATGGGAAGCTGTGATGTGTGGCAAGTAGAATTCTCTTTAGCTGCTGCCATGAGATCTGTGAGCTTACCAAAGCACCTGGGACAAGGAAAATCCCCAGGGATGGCTAACCCTGGACAATGCTCCTTACACTCTGGTGTTCTGAAGGAGATGGATGGGTGTGTCATCGCTGAATCACTGAGAACAGCTCCACTGTGATCTCAACCATAACAATAGATGTAAAAATAGACATAACAAATACAGGATATGCATGCACTCACACCAAATTGTTCATAAAAAAAAAAAAAAAGAATTCTGGGTACATGTAAATTTAATTGTCCTTCTCCATGCTTTTCTGTATTTTAAAATTTTTCTATAATGAGCATAAAGGACTTACAACATTAGAAAAAGAAGTTGTTTATCATGTTAAAATATATTGCCACGGAAATAGCAAATTCCTTCTGAGAGCAGTTACTGAGAACTATTCTCTTATTCATAGGGTTTTTAAAGCTTGTAGATTAAAAATATATTCTGAGAGACAAGCAGCGTATTTATTCCATTTACTACCTGGCCAGCAGCTGCCAGTTGAAGACATGTTGGAAAACTGACAGTAGTTCTTATTAAAAAGGAGAGAGTTGTCATTTACGATTAGAAAACTTGTCATCGAATTTTGCAGAGCAGATCAGTATCTCTTATGTGTCTACTGCTTTCTCTGTATCTCTGAGTTGACAGTCTCTCTCTCTCTCTCTCTCCTTGTAGTCCTGCAGATTGGGAGAAGGAGGGGACCTAAAACTCCTCTGTACACGTTTCACCCTTAGCTCGCCAAGGCAGATGCAAGGATGATTACTTAAACAAAGGTGCCCTCCCCAGAACCTGTGAGAAGCTCTCTGATCTTGGGAGGATGTCATTAAGAAGGGCTTTTTTATTAAGCTGGCTTGAACTCCCAAAGGTTTTCCTATTGATATTATACCCCAAGGGATGAGTTAGCAAAAAAGAATTTTAATCAGTGTCTGGGATAGGGTCAGGATTAGTTTAAGTGACAATTACTGAGGGTAAAAGGCAGTGAGGAAAGCATCAGTTATTATTAAAATAGAGTTATCAAACTTTAGATTTTTAAAGTAAATTTGGAAACTATCCAACCCAAATCTTTTATTTACAAATGAATAAAAAGCAAAGAAAAGCCAAAGAAATTATATTTTAACTGAGGTCATACAACTGCTTTTTGCAAAGCTGGCCTGGTACCAAGGTTTTGAATATTGTGGTCTTTCAGGCACGTTAACACTGCTTCTTATCCCCAAGTTAATTATTTCTTATGAAAAAAAAATTGACATCACAGGTATAATTTTTAATGGTTTTTCTGTTGACATTTACCTGTAGCCAATAGTCACTGTTTTAATCTTTCTAAAACCCTGTATTTATGTGGGGGAAAAAAAGCATTGGAAGATTAATGTTTATAATCCAAATTTCATTTAATTGCTATACCCTGTATAGTTTAGATCATAAGACCCCATGGGCCAAGGTACTCCGTGTCATTTAGAAGCAGAACATTCAGTTCATCATTTTGTTTTTACTGACTCATGAATAACCCACTTGAAATTCAAATTTACAAACTGTTATCATCATCATAAACAGGCTCGAGAATCTAGTTTAAAGTTTGGGAAAGAGGGTGACTGTGTTATTTGGCATGAGACAGAAAGTTGAGGAGAAGAGATTTCTTGGGGGGGTTTTTGGCAGAAATGGAGAGATGACCTTTTTCAGAATCTAATGGCACTAAAATGGATTACCTCCAATGCTTTTGGGCCTCATCTGTGTGCAATTCTAATGGTGGGGAAGGGGGAAGGCGGAAGGGGGAGAGGATGGCGGGGAAGGTGCGTGCACGCACACGCTGTAGAGGTAGACATGGCAGCGTCACGTTTATTGTTTTGTCCTTTCCATCATGTCTCTTCTCTTTGGCATTACTGTGGTCACGTGTAAACCATAGTTGGCAATTTTTCTTTTATTCTTTTGGTGGAGTGGGAACAGAACAAGTTATGTCCTGTTGGTTTGGCTCTGAAAACCTAAATTGTCCTGGTAGAAGCCTGGTGCAGTTCCTGGGATCCTAGGTACCAAAATACCTACTTAACACTTTTGCCATGCCCTGTGGTTGCTGGTAAGGTTTGGAAGAGTGGAGGAGGTAAGGAAGAAGAACCTGATAGAAATAACCCCCGGTGCCTGGCTAATATCACACTTCTGGGTCATGAAAATACACACCTTCTTTAGGACCAAATGATGTACTGGGTTGTCAAAGTTAAAAAAATGCCTTCTCCTTTTGACTTGTTTGGACTCAAAGGTATTCCTTGAACATCTTATGATGAAGAAAATAAATACAGCCATCATTATAACCTAATGGACACAAACAACTCCTTCCTTACCAACGAGTGAGGAGCTCATGTGCAGTTTTTCTAGCTTAAGAGTACTTTCCTTATCTCTCTCCCTACCTACGGGAACATGGAGGGTTAGTTCTGTCAGCAACATGCAAAGTCAAGCCCGCTGGCTTGGGGGCTGTCTGGAACACCGGGACATTCTTAGAAATCCAATTCAAGAATCACAAAGAGTATCAGTTTTGAAAGAGACCCAAGAAAGAACTGACTCTAACGAGAAAAGACCTGACTGAGGCTGCGGGTGGTGAATGGCCAGCTGAGGTCTCACGAGTTTTCAAGACAAAGCACAATTTCAGCTGGACTCTTCAAACTTCTGGTTCAGCACTCTAATGACCACAACATATAGATTTGGGGAAAATACGAGGAACACTTATGTAAAAACTCAGCTATTTTCCTGATACTTCTGGGTTGACCAGAACTTAGAATTGCTCCCTTGACCTGTTAGTCAATAACCTTGAGGCACAGACATAAATCAGAACAACTCAGGCGAACCAGTTTAACCTGAAGATATTTAAAAATCATTCTGCAGAAGTAGAGAAAAATCAAATGATTAAGCCTCTACCACAAGTTGTAACGCATCATGGCTTATCTGTGTTTTCCCTCGTTGAAAATGCCCTGTCTAGGTTGGACAGTCTTCTCTTGGGTGGAAAGCTCATCAGAGCCAGTTAGATCAATCGGCTATTAGGAAGAGCTCAAAGGGTCAACACTTTGGGGGCTGAGTCATGATTACCCGGGGACTGTCTCCCAGCAGGCAGCTCAAGAGATTGTGTGGATAAATGCTACATGGGAAATGGTTTCTCTCCTAGTCTCATGTGCTAGTGCAGGTATAGACAGGGAGGCGAGCTTAGACTGTGCCATCCCCAGCAACTAGCACAGCAGGCTCTCAATGAACTTGCTGAGGGAGAGAATGAATAAGCCACTGATTTCACCATACCACACAACAGTTAGGTAAGGAACAACACAGGTAAGGAGACAGAACAGACTTAAAGGAAGATGATCTCCTTTGACCCAGAAAGATGAACCGAAAAAGGTTATTTATGGATTAAAAACTGGTTCTGGCTACTAGTTTAGAGATTCAGGTGGGCTTTTCTCCAAATTAATTCCTCAGATTTTATTGGTGGTCCCTTGGTGTCTTTTTTTTTTTTTTTGATTGTGTTGTTTTATTTTATTTTCTCATTTTTTATTTAATTTATTTTCAGTGTAACAGAATTCATTGTTTATGCACCATACCCAGTGCTCCCTGTAATATTTGCCCTCCATAATACCCACTACCAGGCTCACCCACCTCCTACCCCCGCCCCTTCAAAACCCTCAGATTGTTTTTCAGAGTCCAGAGTCTCTCATGGTTCATCTTCCCCTCCAATTTCCCTCAACTCCCTTCTCCTCTCCATCTCCCCATGTCCTCCGTGTTATTTCTTATGCCCCACAAGTAAGTGAAACCGTATGATAATTGACTCTCTCTGCTTGACTTATTTCACTCAGCATAATCTCCCCCAGTCCCGTCCATGTTGATACAAAAGTTGGGTATTCATCCTTTCTGATGGAGGCATAATACTCCATAGTGTATATGGACCACATCTTCCTTATCTATTCGTCCGTTGAAGGGCATTTTCCAGTAGTGCAATTGCAGGGTCATCCGAGAAGGGGGATTCATACAGCACCAACATCATGGGGTTGCTATAGGATCAAGTGAGGGAACTTAGGTGAAGTGCTGAGAATGTCTTGGCTTCATAAGAAATACTAAATAAACATTATTACGTAAGCCTTCTGTCCTAACACCCTTGTCTCTAAAATAGTGAAAGGGATAGTTTCTACCTCAAGGTTTTTGGGTACAGATGAAGTAATGATAATGAAAGATAATATTTGAGTGCCTCCTATAGACTAAACATTATTCAAGGCACTTTGCATTTATTACTAATCCATTATATGAACCCAAAGGGTCAGATATTGTTATTATTCCCATATGCAGATGAGAAAATTGAGGTTCAGATGGGATAAGCTCAAGGTCACACAGCTAGGAAACAATGGAGTCAAGATTGGAACCCAACCTATTAATTCAAGACCATTAACCATAGGGCTATGTTGCTTCTTGCAAATATAGAAAAAGCAGTTAGCACAGTGTCTGGCATATATTACATGTTGATTTTTTATCAATCAATATATGTTGCTCAATAAATGCCGATCATACAGCCATTTTTGATATTTATTTAGCTGAATGATTTGCTAATTTACATTTTTAATTGTGACTATGACATCATTAGGAAATACTACATCTATTGTCTCTTTAGTTTTACCACATCCATTGCCCTTTAACCTTTGGTAGAAAAGCACTAGCTTTGCAAAGAAACTCTCACTCTTGATGATCACAGCGGAATCACATCCCACGTGATTTAACCCAAAGGCATTCAACTACATTTGCTTGGCAAAAATGTCAAAATCTCATGCAACACTGTAAAAACGAAATTTGCATTTTCAATGTCTATTAGATATTATAAATTGCTGACTGCATGATACATTTATATATAGATATTAATTTCTGTATTAAAACCAAGTACACAGTGCTTTGTGGTATTTTCAAGGGAAATTTTGAATAACTAAAATTTTTATTGTACATGCTACCCTCCCAACCTGACTTGTGTGCAAGGTGAGGGTCCCCTTGATCCATACATGTACTGAATTATCACAAGTGGAAGTGGATGAGAGAGTGGGGAGAGTCAGTTGTAGCTTCTCCTCCTGTTAATAACAGCAAGTAGTCAATGACTATTTAGTTCCGACTGTGTGTCAGGAGCCATGGTCAGCCCTGAGCATAGATCATCTCATTTGATGTCCACAGCGATCCTAGAGGATCTGCACCTAGAGGCAGGTGCAATGGAGATCGTCCTTGTGCAGGTGAAGAGTAAAGCAGAGAGGCAAAGATAGGCACCCTACTGAAAGCCTGTTACATAGCAGCAAGTGCATACTTTCTCTCTGATTTTCATTAGAACCTTGTAAGGTAGGTTTTATCATTCTTTCACAGCCAAGGAACTAGAGGCTCGCGGGGTTGGGTAACTTGGCCAAGGTCATGTCGCTGGCAAGTGACTGAGGCAGGATTGAGCCCAAAGTCTTTGCTCATCGCACTGCACAGCCCTCTCGTCAGGGAGGAACCAGCTCCTTGCCAGAAGGTGCATTCTCATCTGCTTTATTCTGTGAGCATAAAGAGGCGTTGGCTTTACCGGCCATCACAATGATCATGTGATCTCCTTCTGTTTGTGCCCTCACCTCTCTTTAAGTTGGTGGGGATTTCATGAAGATCACTGTCAAGTTTACATACTGCTTTGACCTTGAAAACAAGACACAAAAGAAACTCCTGGCTGACCATGACTTTGGCCCTGGTGCAAGACATTATTTTGCCTAAATTCCTGGAAGTTCCAACATGGTGAAAAGGTGGCTTCTTTCCCTCTGTTTTTCTCGGTCAGCTAGTTTTCTACCCAGAAAAGCGTGAGGTGGAGAAATGAGACAGTCCCTTCCTCTCAGCAGAATGCTCTACCGCCTGGTTGCAAAAGCCAGACCTCGAGAGTCTTCCTTCTACTTTAGCCTTTTGTCCAGTCCATCCACAAAGGTCCTCCATCTCTAAACCATCCGCACCCTTCCACTTGGTGTTCTGGCATTTCCGACATTATCCCGAGTTGCCTGGGGGTGGGGGGAGGGGTGCCCAATCTCTCCCAGTTAGTCTGGGACTTTCTAGGATTTAGTACGGCAAGGCCAACCCCCAGGGAACTCTCAGGTGCAGGTGAACTGGGCCGGATGACTTCTCCACTGGCCTGGGCATCCATAGTAGCCTCCTAACAGAGCCCCAGTCCCCAGGTTTGCTTGCCTTGGATTTTTTTCTCCACCCAGCAGACACCAGCAGCCCTCTGACATCATAGATGGTGGTGTCATGCCCCCCTACTTCAAATACCGCCTTGTGAAGAAAAGTCAAACGCCTTATCTCAGCCTACAAGTTACTGCCTGATTCAGCCTTTACTATTTCTCTCACCCCAAAGCAGTTCCTGCTCCTCCTCCTCCACCAGGCTGCCGGGGGTCAGCCCCTCAACTCTGCCAGGCTCTTCTCTCCCCTGGCACCATTGCCCTTGCTGTTTCCTTGGCCTGGAATGCTCCTTCTCCAGCTCTTTGTATGTTCATAATGTATATCGTGTATATGTGTGATAATCTGATGATTATCTTCCTCCCAGCATTACGGTTCCTGGGCTCCCCAGTTCATCACTGTCTAGCACTGGGGCCGACACCTAATCAAGTCGCGTGAAATATTCACAGAATGAATCCATGAATAGGCGAAGAACAGATGGATGAATACGGGGTAGTTCATGGGATGTGCTACTGAGATTCCATGATCTGAAAAATCAGGGCTCCCAAGACACAATGAGCACGGTTCCAAGAGGGTGGACAGGAGACAGAGGCCAAGGCACGAACGGCTTCGCGGGCTATGTCAAAAGCTGTTCCAAGGACCCTGGGGGAATTTCTGGGGGATTCAGAGGCTTGGACTGACATAATCCCATATATATTTTGAAAAACTGAAGGTTGGAGATGGGGAGAGAGGTTCGCTCAGCAAGAAGTCCCTTTAACCTTGGGCAGCTGCAGGAATTAGGATGTGTGTTGGTGGTGAGGCTTGTGGAGTCAGCTGAGTGTTATTGTTCTCTTGATTAATTTGCTGGAAACAATCAGCCAATTATGATTCAAAGGCTTCTGTAGCTCTGGCCCATAACTAATTGCATTTTAAAAATGTGTTTAATCACAAACCAGTGATTATGTAAGGGGCCTTATTGATGACAAAGATTGGCTTCCTATAGGAGCAAAGCAAGGGTGCCATTTGTCCAAGGTTGAATTTATAGTGTATAGTATTAAGCTCACACTCCGAAGCAATGGCTTGTATCTGCTCTTGAGTACCTTGTAGCCAGAGTTCCATACACTGAAAGCAGGATAGAAAAGCAGGTGCAGGGAGTAAGCAAGTGTTTCTCAGTCCCTTCGGGAGCTCTTTAAAGTCAGGCATTGTATTTTGCTCTCACTTTTGACTCTCTCTATAGTATCCAGCATAATGTCTTTAATGTAGTAAATGCCTAATAAATGCTCTTTGAATTGAACTCAGGATCATTTTCACCTTTAGAATTCTGCGATGGCATGAATTCTTGCCCAAGTAGTCTGCTATCCAGATAAGGCTCCCAGCATCGTGCTTCCTAGGCATCCGGAACTTAGCAAACTCCAGAAGCACCAGCTGGCCATGACCTCCATCTGAACTCAGGGGTCTTCTTCAAGAGTAACAGAGGTTTAATGTTTCTTTTCTCTCTCAACTGGGCTGGGCCAAGAGCACCTACTCGAGGCTTCACTAGCATGATTTTCATACCTTTATCATTACATTAACCATGTTGAATTTCTATTTATTCACATGTCTCTCTCACAGGGCTGTAGCCTCAGTGGGATGTAGGGCTTGGCACGCTATAAGCGTCCAATGTGGACACTTTGGGGACTTCTGACTGGTCTGCTGCTTGTGGTTGGCTTAGTGATGTACAGGCCCATGGGACAGTTCATTGCAGCAACTGAAGTGTCCTTCAATCCCAGGCAGGATGCCATTCTTCTTTCCTTCCATCCTTCTGCCTTTATCTCCATGAGCTCATCACACCAGCATTTAAGAATCATTATATTCTCAACCTGAACCTATCACTCCCTCTGAAACTGGTTTCTCATTTTGTTAAAGGCTTTGCCACCAAAACCTTAAAACACTTTCAACATTTGCCTTTAAAAACTGCCCCTTGCCTCTAAATAGTTGACCAGAAGCTTCAAGTTCACCTTCAAGGTCTCCTTCAAGGGTCCTAGCTTTTCTCCTCCCATTGCCCTGATCCAGGCTCATTATTTATTTTTTAACACTTTATTACAAGAAAATCTTAAACATGTATAAAATAAACAGAATAGTACAATGAACTTCCTGTACCTATCACTCAGTTTCTACAATTATCAGTATTATGCCATTCTCCATCCCCTGCTTAATTATCATTATTGTATTTTTACAGCTATTTTCTAAGAAAGGTAAAATTTATGCAAAATTTATACAGTACACATCTTTGCTGTACAATTTGAAAAATGGAGCTATTCATTTAACTCATGCTTCTACCATGATCTTGAACATTTTTATCTCCCAATTTCTTTGTATCCCTGACCAACCTCTCTCTTCCCCTAAAGCGACTAACTCACTGTTCTGATTTTTGATCTTAGATTAGTTTAGCTGTTCTAGAAGTGCATATAAATGGAATCATACAGTCTGTACTCACTTATATCTGGCTCCTTTCACTCAGGAAAATGTCTGTGAGATTCCTCCATGTTGTATCATTCATCGGTAGTTCATTTTTTAATATTGCCAAGTAGTATTTCATTGTATGAATAAACCGTAATTTGTTTCTCTAGTCCCCTGTGCATGTAACAAAACTACTAGGAACATTTATGCACGGCCTTTTTATGGGTCTGTGTTTTCACTTCTATATGGTACATCCTGGGTATAAAATTCCTGGGTCACACCACCTTAGTTTTTTGTCTAGATGGCTTACAGTATTCTCCTAGCTGTCGTGACTGCCACCTGGTGTCAGCCCCCAAATCCAGCCACCAGGCCAAGCTCCCTTTCCGAAAGTAGAGCTCCATCCATGTCAAAAATCCACTTAGGAAGCTCCAGTGCTCCTTCCCATTGTCTTCCTGAGTAAAGTCAAGCCTTCCTGGCCTGATCTTCAAGAACCTCCCTCCCACACACACACACCCATACACACACACACCTCCCTCTCAACTCTCTTTCCCCACATTTACTTCCTGTGTCTTCCTTGATGCTTTCCGGGAGCTGACGACTTAGTCTCTTTGATCCTAAGCTCCTGTAGGACCGTTGCCCTGAGAATCCCATCATATTGGACTCTGCAGTCCCTGGCAGTGTGTGGCTCACAGTGGGACTCAAAAATTTTGCTGACTGGAGGTCCGATGCCACATCATGTAGAGCTCAGACTTTTAACTGAGAGCTCAGGAATGCATCTATGATGTAACTGTGCCTCTCACTCTAGCCTTCTAGAAGGTAAGACATGAAAACAGGTGACATTTCTCTGTATACTAAGATTCTGGGACTCTGGTGGGAATATTAGCAAATCCACTGGATCCAGACATTCCACGTGGCTCATATCATTGAGTTAGCAATAATAGGGCACTGAAGGTATAATGGAAAGGGCACAGGAATAACAATCTGCTGTCCCAAGTTTTCATTTTACATGTACCATCCACCATGCGTCCTTGGGTAGATTGATCACCTGAGCCTCCATTGCTCCTTCTGGGACACAGGCATGGAGAGAAGTGACCTTGGTGATCACTAAAGTCAAACGCAAATTCACCCAGTGAGATGAAATGTTACGAATGAACTGGATCTGTTGGCTTTTTTGTAGCTGGAAGGCCCTTTGGCACTTTGTGTGCTCCCCATCCCTTCAGTGATCCTTAAGTAGAACCCGACCTTACTCCTTGCCCCAAACTGTACATGCCAGCAGCCAGACTACAGTTGGAACACCAAATTCCTGCTCGTAGGACCTCACCCACTGGTGGGAAAAGATGGTATCCAGCAACACTTTTGCCTGAAGCCAAGATATTTGCTTGAGAGCACACCATTGCTATAGGGCACTCCAGAGATTGTAAATTATTCACCTAACAAACAACAGTGAGAATTGCCAAGAGGCATTACACATTTTTCCACGGGAGGAAATAAAATCTCTATCCCCACGTCAAAGACACTAGTCGCCTTCTAGCTCTATGACTTAGTTTTTCTTTGCCTCTATTTGCTCATCTCTAAAACAGATGAAAGGAAGGAAACATTCTTCCTCTACCCCTCAAGGTCTTCCAGCTGGACTAAAAATTAAGTTTGCATGAGATAAGTTAACAGGAGAAAAACCCAAAGATTTATCAGGTGCATGCAGAGGTCCCATAATAAAAGTCAGACCTAAAGAAATGATCAAGACAGGCAGTTTTGATACATTTTAGACAAAGAGAATAAATTTGTGAGGAATGGATAATGAAAATAGATGTTTGGGAGCTTTCATTAGTAAGGAATTCTAAGCAAAATTGGGGCTAGGGTAGCACATCAGAAAAAAAGTAACAAGGTTTGTTTTTATAGCTTCCTAGGCTTTAAAATCCCTAAGTCTGGTAATAAAAGTATCCTTTTGCTTCTTAGTATAGAAAGAGTGTTTTTCACATGGGCCATTCGTTTCCTGCCCTTGGATCTGAGTGTACTTGCACTGGCTATTTCTACAGTAGCTTTCATTTAAAATAATCCGTACGCCAACGTGGCATTTGGGGGAAGCTTGCCCTTGGGCGTACATGGGAATAATAAAGTAATAATGACATCATAATGCCATTAGCCACGTCCTAGGGGACACAGGCAGCCCTGAGGAATGTGGACCCCACGCTATGTTCTGCAAGGTTTTAAGGTGCTCACCATGTTCACCAAATGATTTCATTTCCTCACTCGTAAAAACACATTCCAAATGGAAACAGCGTCTCTAAGCGCAAGCAGCCTCTGTTCTCTGTTTTCTTGGAAATGGAAGTTTTAAACTCGAAAGCTCATTTCTGAGTCTCCCATCCCTGACATCCCATCCATGGTTGTCCTCCATGGGTGACGGCAGAAGTGGGCAATGGATTTCCTGTACCCTCTTGGGAAGGAGGAAAGGGAATTGGCAAACCCTCGGGAGTGCAGGAGCCTAAAGCTCGTGAACACGTCCTTCACCAGAAGAGAAGGAAGGAACGAAGAGGAGAACAGAGTGGCCAAACAAAAGCCAGAATTGTCTGAGACATGGACCCTTTTCAGAAGTTTCAAAGCCACCCTTTTACCAAGCCTGGCAGGGATACAGTATAGAGCCTGGGCGCCCGCCAAGCCAGGCCTGAATTTATTCTTGCCGAACTGTTTGTTGTCTTTTATTTGCCAAGACGTAACTAATTGAACTTTTGTTGGTCCGGCTGCCCCTTGGGAGGACCGGAGCTATTGTTATCTGCTGCGGGAGTCCTTCCGTGGAACGTGCCAGACACTTGACCCAAGCTGTGGCCGACTTCCTTGCCCTGTTCAGGTTGCTCTTTCTCTCTCAGGCATGTTGTTGTTGTTTTGTTTCATTTTGTTTTATGGGTTCCAAACCAGCGTAAGTGTTTGGAATGACCTGGAATGAAGTTCACTGACCCAAGAGGAGGATTCCTGTTGGGAGGTCGGAAACGTCCTTCCTTGATTTTCCCACCGTGCCTCAGTGAGAAGCACCTGGTCTCAGCTTCTCCCACACAGGACGTGGAGGCTATGAACCAGGGGTTCTCAAAGTGTGGTCTGAGAGGCAGCATCAGTTTCCCCTGGGAATTTGTTAGAAATGCAAATTCTTGAGAGCTGCTCTAAGCCTTTCCAGGTGGTCCTGGTGTACAATGAGGTCTGAAACCAATGCTCTGGGCTGGGGGTTCTCGCCTTTGTCACTGTTAACAATTTAAGCCAGACGGTTCTTTGTAGCGGGGGCCACCCTGGTCTCTGTAGGATGATTAGCAGCACCCCTGGCCTTCACCCACTGGATTCCAGTAACCCCCCACCCTCATCCAATGTGACAACCAAAAGTGACTCCAGTCCTTGCCAAATGTCCCATGCGGGAAGGAGGTAGAATCGTCCCTGGCTAAGATAAAGGACGAAATGCCTGTCATTTCTCCAAGCTCTTGCATTCTCTGTACCATATTGACAAACAACCGCCAGCCTCTCTGGCTGTCTTCTTAGCACACACGACTGAGGAGCACAGAAGGACGGAGCCTCTTTCCAGCAGATCTGGTTTTTCAGTCTTGAGAAATCTTCCCTTTGAATCAGCCGCCATACAAGAGCATGTGACTTTGACTTCAACGGCTAGTTCTCTTGCTCATCTGGGTTTGTAGTCAGGCAAAACACAACCAAAAATCCCTTTGGTTTGAGCTCTCCTCCTTCTTTTGTTTGTTTGCTACCCCCAGAAGAGAGCAGGACTGAATTCGGAGATTCTGGGGTATCCCTAATGTCCAGACTGAAATGAAAGGTTCATCTGCTTATCTTCTCCCTCACCTCCAAAGTCAAAAGATTCCCTTGTGCATTTCTGGACGTTGCCAGGTGCCCTTTCTGTAGAATTGCCATCATGGTCGGGTTCTTGGTGTTGTTGCATTTGTGATTTGAATTTGAAGGGAACCCAAACCAGGAAATTTGCTATTCGGCTCCATTCCCACCATTGTCATTTCAGGCTTTTGACAATATCTCCACTTGAGGAAGCTGGGTTTGGCAAAAATCAGTTTGGACTAACTCAGCCAAATCTGAAGTCAATTGCTTAAAGTAACTCCAGCTAAAGGTCACAGTTAATTTGCTCATTTGGTTGGAATCCATTGAGCAGCTACTATATGCCAGCACTCTGCTGGGTCCTCAGGAGGTGGAGAGGGAAACCTAGGGCCGCTGCCTGGGGCTTGCTCATTGTCAGACAAAGCAGAAGCCATTTCAAACAGAATGTAGAGTCCTTAGCATGGATGAGGCAAGCACAGAGCCCCTGGGAGTATGCTTCCCTGTGGAATTCCTCAGTGTCCGGTACATACTAGGGGCTTACTAAATATTTGTTGAGTGAATCTTAGAGGTGAACCATTCTACACTCCCTCAAAGGTTAAAAAAATTCCAGCCAAACATAGTACTACTTGGGTTGTCCTGGAAAATGGTAAAGTTGAGTCATGCAGAGGAGTGGGAAGGGCATCTCAGCTAGAGAAGGTAGCATGTACAAGGACAGTGGATGGAGAAATATCCATCATAGCCTTGGAGAGACTTTAAGAAGGTCTGAATGAATTGTCTGAAGAAGAGATTATTCTGGTTCTATATTGGTATTTAACAAATTACCCCCAAATGTAGTGGTTTAAACCAATCACTTTGTTTCTATTGTAATTTTGTAGCAAGGAATGTGGAAGAACTTGGCTGGATGGTTCACCTCTCATTCACTGGCATTGAGTGGGGCAAGGGGGGCTGATGAGCCACTTCCAAGATGGCTTCTTCATTGACATCTCTGGTGTCATCTGTTCCTTGGCTTCTCTTTCTCATTATCCAGGGTACACCATGTGATCTGGTCTTCTCATGACACGGCAGACTCAGGGCGGCTGGGCTTCCTACGTGGCAGCCAGCTTCTTCCAGAGAAAATATTTCAAGAGGGAGTGCTCTAACACAAGAGGGAGTTTTCTGAGCCAAGTGGAAGCTGTAAAATTCTTAAAACCTAGCTTTGGAAATTCTAGAGTCTACTTTGCTATATTCTAATGATCAAACAAGTCATTACAGCCAGCCCAGATCCAAGAGGAAGAGAGTCATAGCCCCTTCCCTTAATGGGGGAAATGGGTTGCATACAGAAGGAGAGGAGAAATTTGATAAAAGGGAGCCATCTTGGAGAAAAGCTTCCTCAGAGGATACCAGGAGTCGAAGCTGGGGCTACAAAATTGAGCCTGAAGGACATGGAGCAGCCGGCTGAATTGTGAGCAATCTGCCTTGAATTGTGTGAGAAGGCACAGAAAGGTCTAAGCATGGAGTTGAGGTAGTGGTATGACAAGATTTGTTTTAGAATTCTCTGCCTCTGAGAGCTATGGAAAATGGGGGTGATGTGGGACAAGACCAGGCACGGGGAGGCACAATGTGAGATGTCTGCAGCCTCAAAGAACAAAAGTGATTTGGGGGTGGGGGGCTGACGCCCAGGTGATGCTCAGGGCTGTCAGATAGCGAGACTATGTGGAGTAATCAAGTCATCTGAGGGCTTCTGACACCTTTCTCCACACAACCCCAAATAGCTCCCTTCAAAAGGAGAGAAGAAAGGTATCGTTTTTCATTCCAGGAACTGAATGTGGGTAAATGGCAGCTGGCAACTGAGCTTGCCTTCAGAGGCTTAATGGTCACACTTTTTCAGGTTTGTTAGGAGCTGCCACTGAGGAAAACAAACAGGACTGGTGTGAAGACCATTAGAACGGGCTCTCAGAACAAAGGCTCCATTTGGCAGCTGGTGCTCAGAGCTGAGTGAAATAAACAAAAGAGTTCGTTGAGCAAACATAAAAGGAGCCTAATTGATGCAATTAAGGTGAAATTAAATAAAGGAAGGTTTTAGCCCGAAGTTCATGGAATATTTTTCACAGGGTTGTCACTGGAATAGTCATTTGGGACTTTTAAACAAAGGGAAGCACAGGATGTGGGAAATTGGCCCATTTGACCCTTGGGAGGGGACCAAGTCAAGTGTGGTGATGTGGCTCCCATGTGCTATTGTTTGGCCCGGCCTGTCCATTCTTGGGGTGGGGTGGGTAGTAGGGTGAGGTTAGTAGGCAGAAGAGGGATGGGACAGACACAGCTGCTATGGGAACAATCCAACGAGACCAAAATCTCCTGGTGATCACGTTACTCTGGTGTGTTTCCTTCATAACAGCACTATCTGAGATTTTCTTGTTAACTGCACGCTTCTTTACTATCTGTGCTCCTCATTCAAGCACACACAAACACACGCGCATGCATGCCCCACTGTGGAATTCTGGGTCTTCCTGGAACATAGCTTTGGAGATGCCTATCCGGCTGGGTTAAGACCCCAGATTCTGAAACCCCAAAGCAAACATTTGTTCCAAATCACTGACCTGACACCTCCAAACTGTCCCATGGGAAACTTAACGCCTAAAATCATCTCAAGTATATTTATTTAACAAACAATTAACATAGTACTTACTACAGGCTAGGTACAATTCCAAACTTTTTACAAATATTAACCTCATCCTCATACCGATCCTATGAGGTGGGGATATTCTTATCTTCATTTTACAGAAGAGGAACAATGGCAGAGAAGTCAAAGAGGTTTTCAGAGCCAGGAAACGGGGAGCCGGGATTTGAACCCAGGGCTGTGGACTCTAGCGGTCACACTTTTTAACCCTATGCTAGAGCCCTTTGCATTACAGTCAAGGGAGTAGCGACTGGAGCTGTGTAATGAAGTCCACCGGCTGTGGCTAGTGGGCTCTGAGTCCTTGGTCTGCTTCCTCCATAACTAGACTCTCACCAGCACTGGTTGCTAAGTGCAGAGCTCATCCTCTGGCCCCGTGGTGGATCAGAGGTGAGACATCCAGAAAGTCCAAAAGCATACACTGATCAACTGATATATTGGCAATGATCAGAAAGGGGACCTTTCAGAGCAGAGGATGAATCCATAGTGAGAAAGTTCAACCCTTTACATGTTCATGTATAAAATGCAAAAAATCTGACCCAAGGAAAATTAAGGGCTTAAAAAAAAAAAAAGGAACACTATATGGGTAACAGGACAAAACACAAACATGTGGGGTTAAAAAAAATGGTTTTTAGAAATAATTCCAGTTTAACTACTTTACTTCACAAATGAGGAAAGTGAGGGGTCAAGAGTTGTTAAATTTTAATGTTCATGAAAAATGCCCAAGGAACTTTGGGCATATTACCCAATAATACCCCTTACCCCCTACCAGGCATCACAGATCAGTAAATGTCTGATTCATGAATTCCAGTGTGGTCCAGGAATCTGTTATTCCCAAATTTTAAGGCAGGAGTTGGTCTTTAGGTGACTTTGATGTGGGAGATCCAGGAATCACACTTAGAAATACACCAACCTGGAGAAGAGAGACCTTGTCAAGCCTCGTATCTACTCAGTGATAGGTGCCTCCAAGTCAGCACTAGCAACTGTTGGGTTATAGGCTATATTTTTTTTCATTAAAGATTTTATTCATTTATTTGTCAGAGAGAGAGAGAGAGAGAGACAGTGCACAAGCAGGGGAAGCGACAGGCAGAGGGAGAAGCGGGCTCCCCGCTGAGCAGGGAGCCCGATGCAGGACTCGATCTTAGGACCCTGGGATCATGACCTGAGCCAAAGGCAGACACTTAACTGACTGAGCCACCCAGGTGTCCCTAGACTATCTTTTAAACAGTTTTTGCAGACCCAGAGCCACTTCTAAGAACATTATCTATAGCATGTATAACTTAGTTATCATACCATTATTTAATTCTTTTTTCTATGTTTCTGATTTAGAAGAAAGCTCAGCACACAAGCTATTGAACTTCAAGGAAGCTTCTGTACTTTTTTTTTTTTTTTACCATGTTATGATTAGCACCGAAAGGGTGAGATAGAAAGCATGGACACATGGGTCAAACCCTTGTTCTCTGACCTATCTGTCCTTCCACAGAATTAATCTGAAAGGGAAGACATCTATTTCCAGAAATGGGAAAAGGGAAAATGAGAGCCCAAACTCAAGTATTAGAATTTGTTCCACCTAGAACATTTTTGGAATCATTTTTAATTTTTTACAAGTTTATTGACATTTAATTTACATCCCATAACATTCATTTGTCATAAGTGGACATCCCAGTGAGGTTTAGTAAATTTATAAAACAATGCACCACAATCCAGTTCAAAATACTTGGTTCACCCAAAACTCCTCTTGTACTCATTTGCATTCAATCCTGCTTCCACCTCCCATGGCAGGCAACCACTGATCTTTCTGTCTCCCTAACTTTGCCTTTTCTAGAAATGTTCTGTCCATGAATATAATGAGTAGTCTTTGTATCTGGCTTTTTCATTTAGCATAATATTTTTGAGAGATGTCAATGTTGTTGCACAAATCCCATCTTTTTATTACTGAGGATTATCCCACCACAGGGATACTCCACATGTTGTCGATCCGTTCACTAGTGGATGGGCATCGAAATATCTCCAGTATTTTGCGATAATGAAATATGCTGCTTGATCTTACTTATATGTGAAACCTAAAAATGTTGAATACTGTACATAGAAAGCGGGGGTAGAAAGTTACTGGGGTGGGGAGGTGGAGGGATTTGGGAGGATGCTGGTCAAAGCGTGCAAAGTTACAATGATGTAATGTAGAATGAATAAGTCTCCAGATCTAATGTGTAGCATGAAGACTATAGTTAAGAAAACTGTATTGAGTGCTGGAAATTTGATAAGAAAGTAGATTTCAGGTGCTCTCTTCATACACAAAAAGATTACATGAGGAGAGGATACGCTAATTAGCTTGGCTGCAGTAAACATTTCACTATGTTATACGGATATCAATTCATCATGTTGTAAACCTTCAAAATATATAGCTTTTATTAAGAAAAGAAAGGAAAAAAAGGAAAGGAAAGAAAGAAAAAGAAAAGAAAAAAGAAAAATGCAGCTAGAAACATCTGTGTACAAGTCCTTGTGTGGACATTTTTTTCATTTCTCTTGGGTCAATTTCTAGGACTGGGATTGCAGGGTCACATGGTAAGTGTATGTTTATGTTTAATTTTTTTAAGTAAACTGCTAAACCTTTTCCCAAGGTGACTGAACCATTTTGCATTGTCACCAGTGATGTATGAGAGTTTCAGTGCTTCTGTTGCCTCATCAGCACTTGGTATTATCAGTCTTTTTAAGCTTTTGTCATTCCAGTTGGTTTGTAGTGCTATCTCTGCGGTGTCATTTTTCGCTGTTGGAATAACAATGTTCTGCATCTTTTCTTGCACCTATTGCAGCCCATGTGTCTTCTGTGTGAAGTGCCTGTTTCAAATCCGTGGCCATGTTTAAATTAGGTTGTTTGTCTTCATATTGAATGTAAAAGTTCTTTATATATTCTAGATACAGCACCATTATAAGATACATTATTCATACAATTTTCTCCCAATCTGTGGCCCACCTTTTCATTTTCTTAATGGTGCTTTCTTTTTTTAAAAAAAATATTTTATTTATTTATTTGACAGACAGAGATCACAAGTAGGCAAAGAGGCAGGCAGAGAGAGAGGGGGAAGTAGGTTCTCTGCCAAGCAGAGAGCCCGATGCAGGGCTCAATCCCAGGACCCTGAGACCATGACCTGAGCAGGAGGCAGAGGCTTAACCCACTGACCCACCCAGATGCCCCTTAATGGTGCTTTCTGAAATGTAAAAGTTTTTTATTTTGATGGAATCCAATTTGTAAATGTTCTTTTCTTTTACAGATTGTGTTTTGATGTCATCTCTAAGAACTATTTCCCTAATCCAGGGTCACAAAGATATTTTCCTATGTTTTCATCTAGAAATTTTATACTTTTAGCTCTTAAGTTTAGGTCTGTGATCCATTTTTTATTAATATTTTATGTGTAAAGTGAGGCAGGGTCTAAGTTCATTTGTTGCATATGGATATCCAATTATTCCAACTTCATTTTTTGAAAAGACTATCTCCCCCCTTCCCATTGAATTACCTCGGTATAAGTGGGTTTATTTCTGGACTCTGTATCCTGTTGCTTGGTCTTCATGCCAATACTGCACCATCTTGATTGCTGGAGGTTTTATAATAAGTCTTGAATTCGAGTAGTGTACCTTTGTCTTTTTTCAAAATTCTTTTGGCTATTCTGTGTTCTTTGCATTTTAATATTAATTTTGGAAATAAATTTCCCAATTTACACAAATAAAACCTGCTGGGATTCTGTAGGATTTTATGTTGAACCTATAAATCAATTTCAGGAAAATTATTTTTATTTTTTTAAAGATTTTATTTTATTTTTTTGACAGACAGAGATCACAAGTAGGCAGAGAGGCAGGCACAATGAGAGGGGGAAGCAGGGAGCCCAATGTGGGGCTTTATCCCAGGACCCTAAGATCATGACCCGAGCCGAAGGCCCAGGCTTCAACCCACTGAGCCACCCAGGTGCCCCAGGAAAATTATTATTTTAATACCAACTCCTTCCAATATTGCTATGAAAAGGGTATGGATTTCTATTATTTAGCTCTCCAACTTCCCTCAGCATATTTGGTTGGTTTGAGTTCTCTCTCACTGCTTATGTTAAATTATTCCTAAGTATTTTTATGCTATTGTGAATTACATTATTTCTTAATCTTACTAAGATTTTTGGATTGTTGTGTGCCTGGGTGGCTCAGTGGGTTAAGTGACTATCTTCAGCTCAGGTCATGATCCTAGAGCCCTAGGATAGGGTCCTGCATCGAGCTCCCTGCTCAGCGGGGAGGCCTGGTTCTCCCTCTGACCCTCTCCCCTCTCATGCTCTCTCTTTCTCTCATTCTCTCTCTCAAATAAATAAATAAAATCTTTAAAAAATTTTTAAAAAGGACTTTTGGATTGTTTAGTATTTCTTCTTGAGCCAGTTTTGATCATTTGTGTCATTCTAGGATTTTTTGTTATTCTATATTGTTCAGTTTATTGGCATAAAGTTCTTCAAAATATTCCTTATAATATTTCAATGTTTAATTTATGTAGGTTCTATAGTGATTATAGTATAGTGACCTTATTCCAGTTTTAATAATTTGTGTCTTCCCTTTTTTCTTGGTAAATCTTAAGATTTATTAATTTCGTTGATCTTTACAAAGAATCTACTTTCAGCATGACTTTTTTCCTGTTGTTTTCTATTTCATTAATTTGTACTCCAATCTTTAGTTTTGTCTTTCTTCTATTGACCATGGATTTTATTTATTCATCTTCCTTTGTTACTTCCTTCTTCCTAGAAGCTTAGATTATTGATTTTAAGTCTTTCATTAGAATATAGGCATTTAATGCTATGAACTTTCCTCTCAGCACTGCTTTAACTGCATACCGTAAACCTTGATATGTTGCATTTTTCTTTCAGTTAAAGATATTTTCTAATTTTCTTTGTGATTTCTTATAGCCTGAGACATTTACAAGTGTGTTAATTTCAAAATAGTTGCAAATTTCCAATTTTTTTCTGTTGTTGATTTTTTTTTTAAGGAAGAAATAATTTTTATTTATTTTAGAATACATAAAGGTACATAGCTCTTTAATAAAGGCTTTTAAAGTTGTTAGATTTTAGTAATTGAGATTTTAAGTGTTTGGGCACCTGCTTATTTGAGTCAATTAGGCAGTCAATTCATGAACTATGCTATCGAGTATGCAGGAATACATTTTATCAGTGAATGATTTGTCATACATTTATGCAACTGCAAATGTTATTTTGATATCTTTAAGAATTTTAATTTCTGCATATTGCAATATACTAACTCTATAGACCCAGAAGGCGAAGTCAGTATCTTGGGTTTAAACATTCTAAACTTGCTCGATTCTCACATAGCCTAAGATTTCTATTACCTCTGCTTTTGTTTTCGATTTCAGACTTGTCTTGAGGAATTACAAAATTAGTGTGCCAAAATAAAAGTGTCACTACTTTTTCTAAAAATATATAAAAATATTTGACCATTTCATGTGATTAATAAAATACACTGGAGATCAGATGTTAGACTATTCTTTCTAGAAATGAAATAAATTATCTAAGCATTCTAAAAGAAATTAAATTTTTTCTTATGATCTCAGGGTGCTGGGATCAAGCCCTGCATCAGGCTCCCTTGTTTCTCCCTCTCCCACTCCCCCTGCTTGTATTCCTCTCTCACTGTATCTCTGTCAAATACATAAACCAAATCTTAAAAATAAATTTAAAAATTTAAAAAAAGGGGGCACCTGGGTAGCTCAGTGGGTTAAAGCCTCTGCCCTCGGCTCGGGTCATGATCCCAGGGTCCTGGGATCGAGCCCCGCATCAGACTCTCTGTTCAGCAGGGAGCCTGCTTCCTCCTCTCTCTCTCTGCCTGCCTCTCTGCCTACTTGTGATCTCTGTCTGTCAAATAAAATAAATAAAATCTTAAAAAAAAATTTAAAAAAAGAAATTAAAATTTTCTTTCAATAATATGGACTTTAAACACTGCTCCTTCGCTCCTTACCCAGTAAAGTTTAATCAGCTTTTTTTTTTTTTTTTTTTTGGTCTATCCGTGTATGTGCAGTTGTATTGTCTGTGTGTATGTATCTTTTTTTTAAGTTTTTTTTTCCTTTTCAGCATAACAGTATTCATTGTTTTTGCACCACGAGAGACTATGGACTCTGAAAAACAACCTGAGGGTCTTGAAGGGGCGGGGGGTGGGAGGTTGGGGAAACAAGGTGGTGGGTATGAGGGAGGGCACGTATTGCATGGAGCACTGGGTGTGGTGCAAAAACAATGAATTCTGTTGTTGATTTTTAATTTAGTTATCTTGTACATTTATACTTTTACATTTATTGAGAATTTTTTTATGGCCTAGAATTGGTCTATCCTGGAGAATGTTCCATGGGTGCTTAAAAAAAATCTACTTCACTGATGTTGGATAGAATGTTTTATGAAACTATGTGTGTTGGGATGAAAGGTGGGAGAATGAAATGATGAATAAGACATGATTATTGCCCTTTAAAAGTTGAAATCTTGCAGGGCAGTGGTAATTTTGTACCCCAGGGGACATTTGGCAATGTGGGAAGACATTTTTGTTTGTCCCAACTGGGGGTGTGTGCTACTGTTATCTAGTGGCTAGATGATCTGCTAAATGGCCTACAATGCACAGAATACCTACAACAGCGAAGTCTTTTCTGGCCCAAAATGTGAATAGTGCCAAGATTTAGAACCCCTGTTGCGGGGGATATAAAAGGCATTTTGTTGTAACTTAGAGCTTGAGACAGTAATCTTCATGCTATAGCAATTACTACGCTGTGGCTGAAATCAAACAATACCTTAGCAGTTGCCACATCTCTCATGTGTTTGTTTGTTTGTCTTTCCCACTAGACTGTGAACCTCATGAGTGTTGGGATCCTCCCAAGTCATTATGGTGGTTAAAAGCAAAGAGAGGATCTAGAGTCAGACAGACTTGGATTTCAATCCTATATCTATATTTGCTAGATGTTTGACTTTGGGCTAGTTCTTTGACCTCTTTGAGCCTCAATTTTCTCAGTGGTATAATGTGAATAATATGCCTACAATAGAATTACTGGGATAAGTAATAAACTAATCAAGGGAGGCAACTGACACAGTCCTGCCACATACAGTCATTACCTTATTATTGTTATTATTATTATTATCTCCAGCACCGAGCCCAGTGCCTGAAAATATGTGTGAATACATGAATAAGTAACTGAGTCACCATCTCTTGCCTTCCTTCCTCCACCATAAGGCACTGGTTCTACAGTATTATTTTTACTGAGATCAAGACCACCCTATTCATTCCTGGACCGAGGCTCAGTTTCCACAGAGGAGGTTGTGTAAGCCCACAGAAGATGGGCAGGAGTCCAATAGGAGAACCAAGTACAAGACAAATATAGACTGACTTCAGTTCCATCCTTGAGGCCCCTTTTGGCCCCATATGAAATAGTCATATGGGGAGGCAGCAAGATTCATTCCCCAAAAAGCCCCCATGATACTGTTCAACCAGTACCACTCCAGGCCATCTTTCCCAGTTTTGCCTCAGAGAAGAAGTTCTTTTTTCTTAAACTCCATCCCCTGCCATGACACTCTCTACCCCATTCCTGAGTCTTGGACTTTTCTTCCACCCTAGGAACCTCTCCCAGATATTCCCAATACTTTTTGATCAATGTTAAAAGCCATTGGACCCCTCCCTAGGCACCTCACCTCCTGTCACCATCTACTTCTGAGAGACTTGGCAAAGATCACATCTGTGAAACAGTTTGCTAATTTTTTAAAGTGGTGGGAAAGGGCATCTGATTTTTCCATGTGTTTGCTTTTAAGGAAGAAGTTCAGGGCAAACAAAAAGACACCTCAAGCTTCTAAAGAACCCTATTGTATATAAAGCAGAACTCACATGGTTCCTGAGAATCACTAACTAATCAGGAAGACAATGAGTAGAGATAAAGTTTAGAAGCAAGGTGGGGTCAAATCCACTTAACAACACGGAGGGCATGAGTCCATTTCACTATCCAGTTCCTACTGTGCCCTATCAGGCAGACAAAATCTGGAGCCATCCTCCTTATTGAAATTGGTTTATGGGTCATTGATTGATGTCCTTAATACTCATAACCAAAAAAACCCCCATTATTTCCTTTATGGAGTTTCTTTATATATTTATCTAGAAACTTGCCTTGCCTGATGACCATATATATCAGAGATCAAGGCTAACTAAGAACAAGGTGATCTAAACCCAAAGGAGATAAAGCTAAGAGCAGCAGAGAGCATTAAGGACAGAGTGGTGGCCTTATTTTCAAAAAAAAAAAAAAAAATCATGAAAAGAATTTCCAAAATGGTTTAGAACAAGTATTTCTACTTTGTTAACTCCAAACATAACACAGAAAATAGTAAAAACTAACACTTTTTCTAAAAACTAACATTTTTGGATGCTGAATAGGTAGTAGATTCTTTTCTAAATCCTTTATACATTTAAATTAATTTCATTCATTCATTTAACAAATATATTTTTACCACATATTAGGGCCCCAGCACTGCGTTATGTTCTGGGAGTATAGCAATGAACAAAGTCCTCAAAGGTCTTCATGGACTGTACACTCCCTTGGGGAAGTCAATAAACAAAAAGACTATATGGTAAAAGGCAGAAATCAATGCTATTGAGACAAATAAAACTGGGCAGAGGGCTAGAGAAAGTAAGGTGTGGGGTGCTACAATTTTCAATCAAGCATTCAATGAATGCTTCACTGCAAAGCTGTCATTTGACCAAAACCTTACAGGAAATCTCACAATTCATAAGACCAAATCCAAATAGTGTTGCTGTAGGGAGTTCTTGTTTGTTTGTTTGTTACTGAACCTTGGACCAACACTCTAAGCCCAGAGGAAATCTATATGAACCTCTACATTGTGTAAAATGACTGAGGCATGGCCAGGCACCACACGAGCAAACATGAAGTCACTCGTGCAGTCCCTGGTCCCACTTTGTGAGGATCTAAGAGCTATTGATTTTCCAGGCTGCTTGGAGGAGCCAGAGGTCTGCCTCTGAGGGGGTATTGGCATCATGGGCATCTGGAGGGGTTTTCTGAAGACCCTTCTTCCCCAGATGGATCAAAACATGTCTCCCCTTCTTGTAACCGCCCTATTCCCCAGAATTGGAATTTCTTACTGCTAGATCTGGATAGTAATCATCAGAGCGCCTCCTTGATGTAAGAAAAAAGAAAAGGATCAGGCCTTCCAAGGATCTGGGGAGTCCTAGTCCCTGAGCCTGTGAACTACCTATGACTTTGCTTCTGCCACTTTGTCTGCCTTCAACCTAAACTCTTGTTTTCCAAGTTCTTTCAGACTCCTTCCCCAAGTCTCTCAGCTGTGTCCCCTCCAACACCACTTCACTGACTGCCCTAAGCAAAACCAGCTTTGACAGATGTGAATTAGTCATGTATGTCTTAGTTTGACTTTCAATCTAAGGATCCTCTCTGCCTTAAAGCTAATTGTGTTTTAAGACCCATTTTCAACTCTGTGAGTGTAATTTTAAGTATCCAGAGGCCAATAAGCAAATGAGAAACAATGGCCCTTGGGCAACTTCTGAAATATTTCATGTGATAGATCATATTGACATTTTGTCTCTTTGATTTGCATGATGTGATAGTTTCTCTATCATGCTAAAAAGGAAGATCCCAGTGCCCTAATCTTGTGCATGTGAGTTGGACAGAAGTGCTGGAAGTGTATCCCATCTAATTGGTGCTTTGTGGATTCATTTCTAGGTTTCTCCTGTAGCTTTGTGAGTCAGGGTCAAATTCAGTTTTTCCCCATCTTTCCACCAATGAGGAGTCTTTAAATAAATGTTCCCCATTCTCTGTTATTTAAAAGATTTTGCCTCTCAAACATTTTTTCAGTAATAATCATAGTGTAAGTGCCCGGTATGGAGTAAATACTCAATAAGTAACTCAGTATAATGGATATCTCCCATTTTTTGTCTTTTCAGCCCCTTTCTTCCTGGGAATTACTCCATCTTATATAATAGGTAGTCAAAAATATGGTTCACTTCTCCTACCCCAGGCTGGGCAACTAAGTACCTGATCCTTCTAGCCCAGTAATTGATTTGGAGGGATCATTTAACGCAGTGCTGACAAATCAGAGTGATCCCCAGGAAGTTGTTGGGATTGTTAGGATACAGGTACCCTTTCCTTTCTGGGGTGACTAGTAGTAATAATTGTGCAAGTCAAGAGCAGCCAGTGATCATCTTTGCTATCAGTTTACCTGAAAGTAAAACCAATAACCAACACAGAGAGATGAAGAGGGGAATGATGACCAAATACCCCAGTTTTCCCAAAAACTAAGGGGTTTTCCAAGATGGGGGACTTTCAGTGTCCCACAGTAATCAGAATGGTTGGTCACTCCACAATGGCTGGAGTCCTAATGATATCTTCTGAACACCTGGATTTTGGTGGGTCTGAAGACAGTCTACCTTTGGACTGCTTAGCCACGGGAATCGATAAATTAACTTCATTGCTTCAGCAAGCCGGAAGAGTTTTCTAGCACTTGCAGTTTCTTGCTTCCCAAATAAAAGTGAAATTGCTATTAACTTGTATTGTTTTATTACAATTTCCATTAGATACAGTCATAAGAGCTCAAGGACCACCATTATTTTTAAATTGATGGGACCCTAAAAACTCAGAGTACTCAAGTTGGAAACCACTGAAATGATTTCACCTTCTCCTCATATAAATGTTGAATTTAAGTTTTACTCTACCACTGAGTCTTACAGTTTAAGTTCATTTACTTCCCTATAAAGGAAGGAAGGAAGGAAAGGAGGGAAGGAGGAGGGAGGAAAAAATGGAGAGAAGGTGGAAGGGAGGAAGAAAGAATTGAATAAGCTTTCACAAAAATATCTGGGAATAGAAGACCAAAGTATTTTGGAGGAAGAAATCTGGAAGTAGAAATGGATTGAATAATTCAACCTTTCCTTTAGAATAAACACATATGGACTCTCCATCAAATAATTTAGCAAAGGTAACTACATCCAAGGTGCAGTGCCTAAGGCAAATAGTTCAATGGATGCCTAGTGTCCTGGGAGTCCGGTTCAAAGCAAATAAGTCAGGGAGGGATTTGAGGAATGTAGGTTCCACCCAGGGGCATTACCACCATTTTATTGTTTTTCTCTCTCTCTCATTATTGCTAAGCATTGCTACTTATCTGGCTATTTCCCTAGGTAGGGCAAATACTTCAACAGATGTGAACCATGATAATCATTACTTATAAGGAAGAAAGTAGAACATCCTCACCATAGTGGGAAACTTGAATGCATGTACTTTGCTAACAGAACAAGCAGACAAAAATTTGGTATGGATATAGAAGTATGAATAAAATAATAGATAAACTTGACCTAGTTGAAGTATATAGTATACTGTACCAGACAGACACAGAACACACATTCTTCTCAAGCATACACAGAATGTTTATTACAATTGACCATATGTTGTTAGGTCATAAAGGAAGCCTCAAGAAATTTCAAATGGTTGAACTAATATAGAATATATTCTCTGACCAGAGGTTGTAAAATGTTTTTAAAAGAAAAAAGAAAGGAAAAAAAGATAAAATGCCCAACTGCTTGGAAATCAAACAATTCTTTCCAAATAACACGCGAAACAAAAAACTATCACAGTGGAAGTGAGAAAATAGTTTTAATGGAAGGATAATAAAACCAGTATGCATAAAAACTTTCAGGATATAGCTAAAAGAGTATTTAGGGAAATATATTATCTTAATGAGTATTGTAGAATATAAGTATGGCTAAAAAGCAGTGTTCAAAGTTTTCATATAAAAAAGCTGGAAAAACAAATTAAACCCCAAAAAAGTAGAGAGGAGGAAAATTTTAAAAAATTAAAGAAGTAGAAAGCAAAAGTACAGTAGAGAAAATTAACATAATCAAATGTTGGTTTTTAAAAGATTAATAAATTGATAAATTTCTAGCAAACTAAGAAAATAAGAGAAAAAACAAAAATTATCAAAGTGGGATTGAAAAGGGGGATATCATTATAGACATTAGAAAGACTATAACAGTATTTTATGAACCACCCTGTTTAAATAGATTTGACAATATGATGGACAAATTTATTGAAAAACACAAGTTAGGAAAAACTAATAGAAGAATAAATTAAAAATCTAAACAATCTTATATAATAAAATTGAATCAATTATAAAAGCCCTTCCTTCTCATTAAGAAAACTTGGTTTTAGTCTAAGTTGGTTGACCAATTTATTCTTCCAAACATTTAAGTAGCAAATAAACTAAACTTACAGAAGCTCTTCTAGAGAACAGAAAAAGAAGAAACAGTTTTCACCTCTTTTTAGGAGTTCAGAATAACTTTTAGTGCCAAAATCTGATAAAAAAAATTTGTAACAATTGAAAAATTACAGACTACTCTCTCTCTTAGACATAACTGGAAAAATTCTGAACAAAACAATCTCTTAGAATCTAATATTATATAAAAAGGATAATATGCTACCACCAAATTGGGTTTATTGCAAGAATACATGTGTAGTTTAATATTTGAATATGAATTCATGTAACTTACACACTGTTAGAAAAAAAGGAGGAAAAGAAATCACATGATCATCTTGAAGATACAGAAAAGATTAATAAAATGTAAAACCAATTCATGATAAAAAAAAATCCTCAGCCCACAAGGAATAAAATGAAACTTTCTCAATTTACAAAGAACACCTAAAAAGCTAATAGTAAACAAGTGGTAAAATATTAAAAGCTTTCCCCCACGAGATCAGGAATGAGACAAAGATGCTACCAAATTTTTCTACTCAATACTGTGCAGGAGAGGAGAGGGCTATAACCAGTGCAAGAGAATTCCTACATGCTTGCCACCAAGATATAAAAAATGAAGCTTAAAAAAAATTACCCTTAACATTAGCATTAAAAGATCAAGTATCTACAAATCAATCTAATGACAGATATCTAAGACTTCTACATTAGAACTTATAGAACTTTATTAAGAGAAATCAAAGAAGACATAAATGATGGAATATAGCTTACTCATTAAATGATTCAGTATTGTAGACATGTCAGTTCTCAGATCAATCAATAGATCAAATATAATCCCAAATCAAACACCAAACTGATTCTGAAATTTATGTTGAAATACACTGGGCCAAAAATAAATGAGGCAATCTTAGAGAAAGAGAATGAAGATGGAAGCCTGACCCTACCAAATACTAAGACCTATTTTTAAAACTAACTGGTATTAGTAGGAGGGTAGCAAAGAGACCGAGGGTAAGGAATGAAAAAATCTAGAAATAGCCCCATATATAATTGTCCAAAGGTGACAACGTTGTTACTACAATGCCAAGGGGGAAAAGATGGTCCTTTCAAAAAGTCATGCCACAAAAAAAGTTGTTAGAGAGCCAGATATATAGACAAAAATAAATCTGTCTCCAACTACAGACAAAAATCAGTTCCAGATAAATTTTTAGATCAAAATATGAAAAGGTAAAACAATAAAGCCTTTGGAAGGAAACAGAATATAATGTCTTCATAACTTAGGGTAAACAAAGATTTCTCAAGTATGATATAAAACTACTAATCATAGAAGGGAGAATGTTTAAGTCAACATAGCTTAAAATTAATAACTTGTTCAAAAAAGACACCATGAAGAGTACAAAAGATAAGCCACCAAGAGGGAGAAGCATTTGATATACACACATACACAAATACTTGTATTTTGATATGTAACAAGACTGCATATCCAGGAAATATCCACATCCCCATACCCAGGTCTAACAGAAACCTCATATCTAGAAAAATAGGACTGGTTTACACAAATTAATTTTTAAAAGACAAATTTTAAAAAATCAAATAGGCAAATGAGTTGACTAGGCTATTCTTAAAAGAAGATATCAATGAGGTTAATAAACACATGAAAATGTGTTCCATACCGTTCATCATCAAAGAGATGTAATTCACATAGCCATGTGACTCACTTGCATATCCACCCACAGAGATGAGCAGCGAGAAGCTCATGCAGTCACAGAGGGCTCGCCCTGAAAGAACCCTGCACTTGGTTTAAAGCTTCACGGTCACTGTCTTGAAATTTCCAATAATTTTAAATAAAGGGTTCCACATTTTTATTTTGCACTGGTTTCCACACACTATATATCCTGTCTTGCCCTCTATAATGGCTAAAATCAAAAGACAGACGTTGGTGAGGACAAAGAGCCACTGGAAAGCTCATACACATCTAACGGGTGTAGAAAGTGCTTCAATTACTTTGGAAAACTGTTGATCAATGTCTATAAAAGTGAACCCAGATATCGACCCTATCGCATGTAAGCTGGCACTTCCTCTCATGGACATGTATCAGGCAAAATGTGTGCTTGTGTTCACAAAAGATACGTCCAAAAGGGTCATAGTGACACTATGCACTAGAGCCCCAAACCGAAAACAACCCAAATGTCAATCAATAGTAAAATGGATAAATGCATTTTGCACATATGTATATATATATACACACAGGATACCATACGTTATCAAAACAACACAATAATATGAATGAATCTTAAAACAATCTTCAGTGAAAGAAGCCAAATACACAAAATATACAGTGTAGGATTCTAATTATAAAAATTTCCCAAACATGTAAAAATAGTTGGATTGCTTTTAAAAGTCAAAACACTGGTGAAGGGTAGATATTGGAGGAGGACTCGGGGAGGATAGCCTCTTGATCTGGGTACTGATTACACGACGTTGGTCACTCGGCAAGGCCTCACTGATCTGTACAAGGGATTTCTACACTTTTTGGTATGTCTAAATGTTATAATGCAAGCTATTTAGGAAAGAACAGGTGCAGAGACACTAAGCTCCCCTCTATCTCCCCTGAAAGCAGTAAACAATCTCCCATATGAAAAATACACTCTCTGTGTTAAGAAGCAAAAAAGACATCCTCATGACCAGAGATAGTGACTTGAAAGTCCAGAAAGCTGTAACATAAACCCAGCTACTCTTATATTAATGTCAGCCCAAATTCTGCTTAGAATTCCTCACTAATTAAAGCTCCCAAACACCTGCCTTCCTTATCCTGTAGCTTCCTCACAGATCTCCCATTTCTTTGTCTAAAATGTCTAAAAGACTGCCTGCCTCAGTCACTTCTCTGGGTCTTGATTCCATTAGTGGGCCTCGGTGTGTATGTAATTCAACATTGGGGTTTTTTTTCTCCCATAAACTTGTCTCATGTAATTTAATTCTTAGCCCAGCTAGAAGACCATGAGTAGAGGAAGAATTCTCCCTTCCTGACAAAATCAAATGCTTTTGTTTTCATAGTTGTTTTCTCTGCCATAAACTTAGTTTAGAAGGCAAAAGCTGAGCATCAAAATCTCAGGCTGCCACCTTCCCAGTTCTTTGTTCTTGGCTAAGTTACTGACACTCTCTGTGCCCGAGTTTCCTGGTCAGTTTATGGGGATAATACTAGAGATCCTCTCATAAAGTTGTTGAGAATTACATGAGATGACAGGTGGAAAGTGGTCAGAACAACGGCGGGCACCTAGGGAAGTCTCAATAAATGTAAAATATTGCTGTTTCTGCCCATTTTGGTCCAATCCTCTTCAGACAACAGATAGCTGTTGCTTGGGGAAGTAGAAATAAGAAATCATAATATATTTTTTAAAAATCAACTTGCCATATATCCTTAGAATCCAAGACCTGATTTTTATAAAGTCTTCTTAGCCCTTAGCTTTCGAGATATCAACATTCAAATGCAGAAGAAAATAGGAGACCGGATGCTTGTGCTTTGGGGGAGTTTCCTCTAATCAATCAATCAATCAGTAAGGTCCTAACCAACTGAATCCTAAATTAGAATGAAGTTTGCTTTCCAGTGGTCTCATCTTCAGAAAGCTGGCTCTAAGTAGGCAATTTAGAGGGAAGAAGTTCTCTCATTCTTTGTGTAAATTTTTGTCTGTGATGCAGTATTTTTGCTGGGGTAATTCTGCCCCTGGGATCACACCCTTTCTGTGCTCTACCTTTTGGGAATTCCAATACCTAAAAGCTAGCTCTGTTCTTCTCTTCCTGGACATTTGCCAAGCTAATCTCCTGACATTGAAGAGTATTATGAAAGTTAAGCTGCATGAAGAGGAGTAATAATTCTGTCCTACCTATATGGCTTAGGGTCAGTACTGCCTTCATAAATTTGTGTATTTTTTTTGGCAACCACCAAATACTTTTTCTGGCCACCATGACTTTACCCCAGTGTTACCACATCATTGAGCTATTTATTGAGTTTAGTTGAGTTGGCTGAGGACCTGTGCCAAAAATTGTTATTAGGAGGCTAATCTTATTACCCCTAAGCAACTAAAGGATTCTCAGAGTGGCTCTCTCTCTCCTCTCTCTCTCTCACTCTCTGAATTTTTTTTAAGCCTAAAGAAAAGTCTCATTTTTCCTTCTCTTGTTGAAGCAAGATAAGGAAACAGCGTTCCAAAGAAGTGAAGTCACTCCGAGTTGATGATGGGGCCAGAAGTAGAATCCACCATAGCTCTGCATCTCTCAGATTTTTTGGAGCTGAATTTAAGTGAAAAACATTACCCAGTGAATGAAGTGTCGAGAGTCAGAGGTCTGTCTTCTCTGTGAATCACACAGGAGTAAGCTTGTTTTGCGCATGATTCTGTAATATGTCATATCCAGGAAAGGGGACACTCCTGGACGCAACTCGGATGAGGGAGACAGACCATGACTGGCCTGAGAAAGGAAAAGTTCTCCCTAAGGTGCTTTGAATACCAACATCACATCCTTTCGTTTGAATCTTCAAAAGCAGGTTAATAAAGACTGTTCAGCTTCAGGGGTCAGACTGGAGTTGTGTGAGACTCCTTGGACCTGCCAACAAGAAGCTGTTAATAATTCCAGTAATTTGATGAGCATGTCCGAGGGGTTCCGGGCTCCTGGAGTCAATATGTACAAGGGCTGGAGACAGTGTTTCTCTCGCCAGCATGATGCCTTGATGTCATGCCAGCTCCGGTGACTCGATTTCTCTACATCATGGTACCCTCTCCTTTTTCCCTCCCAAGAGGAGACTTTCCTTTCCTTATTCAACCCCACTTCTCTGTGTATTAAAAAAATGTCCAGGGGCGCCTGGGTGGCTCAGTCAGTTAAGCATTTGCCTTCAGCTCAGGTCAGGATCCCAGGGTCCGGGAATGGAGTCTCACATCGGACTGCTTACTCAGCAGGGAGCCTGCTTCTCCCTCTCCCTGTCACTCCCCCTGCTTGTACTCTGTGTCTCTCTCTCTCTCTCAAATAAATAAATAAAATCTTTTTTAAAATGTCCAAAAGATGTAAACTGTCGTTTTTCATACATGGCTTTTATCATGTTGACATACTTTCTTTCATACCAAGTTTGTTGAATGTTTTTATCATGAAAATTGTTGAATTTTGTCAGGTGCTTTCTCCACATTGACTGATTTTTAAATATTAGATGATCTTTCAACCTAGCAATAAATCCCACATAACCAAGGCATAAATAATCTTATTAAAATGTTTGAAAATTAAAAAAAAAAGTCCAAAAGGTTTTCTTGATATTTGTTTCTATTCCAATCAGCAAAGATTTCAAGTCTGAAAGTGTAGAGATTTCCCTAAAACTGAGGAGAATGGGTGGGTTAGAATGAGGATGTTGATCCTGTTTTGTCTTCTAGAATATCATTCCAAGCAATGGGGGAGAATTGATCAACCAAATTAACTTAGAGAGTCAACAGGTGTCCTAAACCATGAACTCTAAAGCAGAGTAAACCTTGATTTATTACAAAATGTGTAACTTACAGCAAGCACTGAATATCCTGTAGTCTCAGTTTTCTCATCTGTAAAATGGATATACTATAACTAATAGTACTACTACTACTATTAATAATAATAATAATACTTGCTTCATAGGGTTATTGTAAGGAATAAATGAGATGATGGATATAAGGCAAATAAGTGAAGTCTGACTCTTAGTAAGCATCAGTGTCATGTAACCATTACAGTGTAATTGTTCATTCTTCCTAAGATGGCTGGGTAGGAAAGGAATAGAAATGTCTCCAGCTTCCAGGGGCATAATAGAGTATGCTAGAGGAAAGTGATTTCGATTAACCAGCCCATGGAGTCTCAAATCAGGAGAAAAAGCTCATGTCTTCAGATTCTTTATTCTTCTTTCTTTGATATAGAACCAAAAGCTGACTGGGGCTTTAGAGTCCTGCTCATGACAGCTCTGATCCAAGTCCCCGAGGGCCCAACTAAACCATTTTTCAGCTCTAAAGCCAGATCACATTCCTCATTTCCACTTTTTAAATGCCCAGAAAGCCAGCTTCTGCCCTTATTTTTCCTAGGAATTGGCAAGACCTGATTTTACATAGTCCTGCCATGATGAAGGGATTTGCCCATGGAGTCAGGGGCCCAGATTTCCTTCTGAGAGGCAGCATAGCACAGTGTCTAGAAGTCGGATGTGACAGTCAGCGTGCTGTGTGTCCTGGCTTTTCCAGCGCATTCTAGTGTATGCATGTAGTCCCAGACTAATTGATATTAGCACCCACTTCCACTCTCCAAACTGTCCTATTTTGAGTTTTTAAACAAGATCCTAGCAAACAGGATCCAACAGCACATTAAAAAGATTATCCACCATGACCAGGTGGGATTCATCCCTGGGCTACAAGGATGATTCAACATTCGCAAATCAATCAATGTGATAGAACAAATCAATAAGAGAAGAGAGAAGAACCACATGGTCCTCTCAATTGATGCAGAAAAAGCATTTGACAAAATCCAGCATCCGTTTCTGATTAAAACGCTTCAAAGTATAGGGATAGAGGGAACATTCCTGAACTTCATAAAATCTATCTATGAAAGACCCACAGCAAATATCATCCTCAATGGGAAAAAGCTTGCAGCCTTCCCATTGAGATCAGGCACACGACAAGGATGCCCACTCTCACCACTCTTGTTCAACATAGTATTAGAAGTCCTAGCAACAGCAATCAGACAACAAAGAGAAATAAAAGGTATCCAAATTGGCAATGAAGAAGTCAAACTCTCTCTCTTCACAGATGACATGATTCTTTATATGGAAAACCCAAAAGACTCCACCCCCAAACTACTAGAACTCATACAGCAATTCAGTAACTTGGCAGGATACAAAGTCAACGTACAGAAATCAGTGGCTTTCTTATACACTAACAATGAAAATACAGAAAGGGAAATTAGAGAATCGATTCCATTTACTATAGCACCAAGAACCATAAGATACCTGGGAATAAACCTAACCAAAGAGGTAAAGGAACTGTACTCGAGGAACTACAGAACACTCATGAAAGAAATTGAAGAAGACACAAAAAGATGGAAGACCATTCCATGCTCTTGGATCGGAAGAGTTTTTAAATAGGATAGCGCCTTAACTCTAGAATCAAAATGTCCAGACTCAAATCCTAGGTCGACTACATAGGATTTGCATGGCAAGTCACTCCCTTGTGCCTCAGTTTCCCCTGAGGTAAAATGGAGATGATGATAATAATAGGAACTACCCTTGAAATTGTCATGAGATTTAAATGTGTTGACACCGATAAAATGCTCAGAATTGTCACACACTACGTGCTATGTCGGGGTGAGGCATTATTAATCTCTTACCAGCAAAACCACCGGATACTCCAGCCCCACCTAAAAATTTGTTAAATGAGAAGTGTGACATCTGCTGTCCTTATATTACAGAGTCCTTTAGGGGTCAGAGGAAATATTGCTGTTAAAAATATGAAATAATTTACAATTTATGGCATTATTGTTTTTCTGGGAGTATAAATGACACAAAAAGCAATGAAATATGAAAGAAAAAGCACTGAACAGTTTGTCAGTCGCTGTGGATCCCTTTCCCTTGTTCTTTTTTTTTTTCCAAAGTACTCTTTAACTTTTTTAATTGATAGGACATTTAAAGATTCTACTGATGTCCACATCCCACTCCCATTCTCCTCTCATTCCTGGACATAATGCTAACATCTTCATCTTTTCACAGGTGTGCATTTTTGTGAAATATGTAGTTTTGTGTAGTTTGTGTTTTTTAAGTTCATTGGTTATATATGATACTATTTCTTAATATTTTCACAAAGCACTATATATTTTTTTTCCATGTGCCCTGTTTTATTTCTTTATTATGTTCGTTAGCTAACATATAGTACAATGTTAGGTTTGATGTCGTGTTCAACGACGAGTAGTGCATTTTTAAGGTCCATCCCCATTTTCATGTGAATGTGTGATTTTTTGCATGTTATACCTGCTTAACAGCCCACAGTGCCCGCCATGTTTTAGCAGTGATGGACACTGAGGCTGTCCCTGACTCTCTCCCACCATGAACAGCACTGCAATGAACAATTAGCTCACAGATCCCCGTATTAGTCAGTTTTGCTGCTACAATAAAAGGAAAACAAAATACCTCAGTGGCTTACAACCACAAAGGCTCCTTTCTTGGTCATGCCACATGTTCCAGCTGCTGGCAACAGGCTCCTTCCTGTTCCATGTATCTTCATTGCAGCATCCAGGCTGAAGGAACAGCCCTTATTTGGGACAAGTCCTACTCCTGGCATTGAAAAAAAAAAAAAAAGAAAGAAAAAAGAGCAAGAGAGCTGGAGAAACAAGCAACCGCATTTGAAGCGTCTGCTTCCGTTGGTGCACAGAACTTCCACTCCTGTTTCATTGGCCGAAGCAAGTCACGCCCCCCCCCCATAGGCTGAGAAGTACAGTGTCCTAATGAAAATCACTCAGAGATGGGTGGGAGTCCTTTTATGGGGAAAGGGGAGCAAATAATTGCAAACAATAATAAAATCTACCCCTCTTAGAACTCAGTAAGAATTTTTTCGGGATTTATGCCCAGGAGCATGATTGCTGGGGTGATAGGGAAGCATGCATATTCTCCATTGCATCAAATAACTCAGATTAGTGCAGATACATTCTCATCAGTGTACCTCAGTGCACGTGGGTCCCTTTATCCCTGTACCTAATCGGCACCTGCATTTTATAGTTTTATAATTTTTTTAGTCACTAGGTTAAAGGAGCATCTTGACTGACTATTCATGATTTTGAGCATTTCTTCATTTATCTATTACTTTGTAAGGTTTCATCCTCTTAATTTTTTGTAGATATTTATTTATTTATTTTAAGATTTTATCTATTTATTTGACAGCCAGAGATCATAAGTAGGCAGCGAGGCAGGCAAAAAGAGAGAGAGAGAGAGAGAGAGAGAGAGAGAGAGGAGGAAGCAGGCTCCCTGCTGAGCAGATAGCCTCATGCAGGACTCGATCCCAGGACCCTGAGATCATGACCTGAGCGGAAGGCAGAGGTTTAACCCACTGAGCCACCCAGACACCCCATCCTCTTAATTATTTTTTATTAGATTTTCTTTTCCCATTTTCCAGTGGTGGCTGCTTTTTCTTCTAGTTGGGTAGCAGGAAATCATACCTGCGATCTCTAAATCATACATGCCTTTTCTTGGCACTTGGATATTTTCCAAATATCTTTATCTTTCCTCTGCTCCATATACTATATAATCTGGTCTCTCCCTACAGAATTGTGGTGGCTCCTGTGTCATTATATATATTAGGGTCTAGATGCACATAGCTCTGACTCTTCTCTCTACGAGGATTTGCCAATCCATCTGTCTATTCTTGTGCCCATACCAACTACTTTTTCTTACTATCACTTTGTAATATGTCCCCACATCTCCTAAGGCAATTCTCCCTTCTTTTTCTGTTCTAAAATTAACTTAGCTATTCATGGACTTATCTTCCTCCAAAGACATTTTAGAATTCATTTTTCAAGTTCCTCAAAAAGCCCAACTGGTCTCTGATGGCATTTAATTTATTAATTAACCTGGGAATAATTATTACCATTATAATATGAAATTGCCCATTCAAGGGCAGAGACTATCTCCATTTTCTGCTTATTCAGATCGGTTGTTACATTTTTCATTAGAATTTCAATGTTTTCTCCATAGAAGTCACAAATATCCTAGGTTAAATGATTGCCCTATGATTTTTGTGGTTTTTGGTAGGTACCTGAATCTGGATGAGACATGCATTCTGATTTTGATTAGACATTTTGCTCTCTATACCGATTATGTTGTATGACTTTAGGCAAGCCAGTCCCTGCTCCGTGATGTCAGGGCTCTCATTCATTAAAAGATTAGATGGAGATTGTTGGCCCCCATGGTACCCCAGATAATACTAACAATGAAAAACCCAGATTAAAATCTCAAAATGTGCCAGTCTTGGGACGCCTGGGTGGCTCAGTTCATTAAGCGGCTGCCTTCGGCTCAGGTCATGATCCCAGCGTCCTGGGATCGAGTCCCACATCAGGCTCTTTGTTCCGCAGGGAGCCTGATTCTCCCTCTGCCACTATATCTGCCTGTGCTCACTCCCTCTCTCTCTCTCTCTGACAAATAAATAAATAAAATCTTTTTTAAAAAAATGTGCCAGTCTTTGCAGGTGGAGATCACATGTGCATGGCTTAACATGCCTGATACACGTAGACACTGAGTGTCTGTTAGCAACCACTGTTGTCATGCCCATATCAAAAGAAAGAAGTGGACACTCAGAGAGGTGAAGTAACTTTCCCAGGCTCACTCAGCTCATCAGGGGCTGGTTTGGGGTGCAGGAAGCACTAAACCACGCAGCGGCCACTCCTTGGAATCAATGATATGCCCTTACCTCATGAGCTTTCCAGCCTCTGAGGATCTGAGTTAGCAGCTCAGAAACACCTGTACGTGAGCCGGATAGCTCGTGCCTCCTGGCTCCTGATTACCACAGGCCATGAATAACGTCTGGGGTTTCATTGTGGGCACGGCTGCTGGAGTTCCCGTACGCTCTGGCTGTGTGCGTTTGCTCTTGTAGAACATCATCTTTCCTAGAAGTCCAAGGTGTTCCTGGATGTCACCGGCTGATAGTGGAGTCAGATAACAGCCCAGGAAGGCAGCCCAGGTTTTCAGGACAGGAAGTGGGTGCCATCCAGCCAGCTGGGTGAGAATCAGTGCCTCTGTTAGGCTGCCCATGGAGCACGGAGCACGGAGATGGGGACAGTGGAATTCTCCCGGGAAGCTACGCTTTTCTCCCCAGAGGCCAGGGCAGTTAGCCCCGAAGCCCATGAACCCTAGCCTGCAGCCAGGTATGAGAAGAGAATGTGGCGAGAGTCTCCTGATGGGTGGTCCTGCTTCCAATTTATGGCCCCTGCATCAAGACCCAGCTGCAAGAGATAAGAAACTAACTCGAGGGGCTCCTGGGTGGCTCAGTGGGTTAAGCCTCTGCCTTCGGCTCAGGTCATGATCTCAGCGTCCTAGGATGGAGCCCCACATGGGGCTCTCTGCTCGGCAGGAAGCCTGCTTTCCTTCCTCTCTCTCTGCCTGCCTCTCTGCCTACTTGTGATCTCTGTCTGTCAAATAAATAAAATCTTTTAAAAAAAAAAAAAGAATCTAACTCGAACTAGCTTAATAGAAACTAGCTTCAACCGGCTTAAATAAAAACAGAAATGTTACTAGCTTAAGTTACTCCTGGTGGTTTTAGGTCCTTTAGATCCAGGAAGTTAGAATGATTCCACCAGTCTCTCCCCCATTCCGCAGCCCCATTCGCCAGGCAAGCTCTCTCTACAGGAGGAGAATATGGCTACTAGCTCTCCAGGTTTGCATCTAACTTAGGATGGAGTCTTACTCAGCATCTGTATCAATGCCTCTGCAAAGGACGTTGGTTGCGCGTGGGTCGAGGTCCACCTGCAGGAAATGGAAGGCTGGGCAATGTCATTGGCAGACCTGCAGAGTGAAAGGCGCATTTCCTCGATTCACACATTTTCCGTAGAGCCAGTGGGCATGCAGAGCCCTAGCTGACTCCATGATGTGTTCTGTATCATTTCCTGCCATCCCGGTCCTCCTGCCATCCCTCCTGTGTGCTAGTCACCAGATCATGGGCTACTCAAATCATGTAACATCTTTTCCTTCACATCTCTGGGCCCCCCCGTGCTTGCTGTTCCTCTTCCCAGATGCCTTTCTTTTACAGTGTGGTTAGCTGCTTCCCAGAACTTTCCCTGAACCTCCCAGGTGAGTCAAGTAACTTCCTACAGCTACCTGATAGATATCTCTTGATCATTTTGTGTAGTAGTCAAAATTTTGGAGAAGGTCACACTTGTCTCTGGATTAGACCTGAGGTGACTGAGAGCAGGAATTAATTCCTGTCCTACTGATCTTTGTATGAGGTACACATGGCTCTCTAGTAGGCACTGTTTGTTCACCCAACCCCACCCCTCCCCCTTGCTCCTGAGCCCTGACTCAGGGCACTTTGTACCCAGCGACCTGCCAACTCTCTCAGCCTTCCCTGCAGCCGGTGATGGACAGATGACACCATTTCTGGCCCAGGAGATCTCCTGGGGGACATCTTCTGGGGTGGGAGGCCATCCCTGAAATCGCTTTTGCTACCTTGTTAAAAGGGATGAGATGAGTGTGGCGCTACGGTCTCCTCCTCCTCTCCTGCTTTGATCTGATACTTGGGACTGGAGCAGCCATCTTGCAAACAAGAAGGGAAGGACCGAAGAATCACCTTGACAGTCTGGACATGACCGAAGTTTTGAACCAATGCCTGCAACATCCTATGTCGGGATATTAGGTTAGGAGAGTTTCTTCCCAGTTCTGCGGTCCAGCATCCATGTGGAAGACCTTAGGGTGTACAATGGTCTCAGTTGTGTGAAACTCACTGTGAAATAGGGAGTTAGGGCACCGGCTTCCAATCAGATTCCAAAGCTTGAGAGATTGTGCAGGGCCTAAAAGGCACATATATCTCATTAGTAATTCATTATGATTATTTAAGAATGAAACGTTTTATTTCTTTTGACGTATGTGTATTATTTCTTCGAACAGCTGCTAGGTTGCTGTATGCTTATTAAATGCCTATTAAGTTGTATGGACCTAACTACTTAGCAGTTGAACTGTGAGGTATCTCTCTTGGCTTAGGGCACTGAAAAGTTTGCTGAGACACTAAGGGTCCCTTTCAAGGAAGAGTTTGGGAACCTCTGACTTAAGAAGGAAATGAATAAAGATACAGGGAAGGTGACATGTGCAAAGTGGAGTGATGAGCTCGTCTGAAGAGTAGTAGAGGGATTCTCTTTCTCCCTCTTTAAAAGGAGAGTCCTGCTCTTTTAAAGGAATCCTTTATACTGACCCCATATTATGAGCAAGAGACATCAAGCAGCTGAGTGACTTGCTCAAGGTCACCCAGCAGCAAGGGACTGAATTCAGTGGTGACTGGATGGAACAGTATTCACTGTTGGGTAAATACTCATTCAACCCCAACCACATGGGGGGGGGGTGGGGGAGCTAAGGCCTGGGACTCAGAATTTCAGGGGGCAGGGGGCAAACATACTTCCTGAGGGGCAGGTGAACCGTTCATTTTTCTGGTTCAGTTGGAACTTTCTGCTGGAACATTGTCTGGAATGGAACCAGGCACACAGAAGCACATTGTCAGGGAAGCAAATTAGCTCCTGTCCATATACCACCAGAGTCAGATTTATGATTTTCTTGATGTATCATTTGTTCTTATCTTTCTATGGTGGTTTTGGAACTACTTCTCCATTTTAGCTATATCCTCTTTCATGTAGCTATTCAACATAGATTTATGAAGCCATTGCCTTAAAACCTGAATATCAAAAGAAGGAAGGAAGGAAGGAAGGAAGGAAGGAAGGAAGGAAGGAAGGAAAGAAGGAAAAAGGAAAGAAAAGGAAGGGAAGGGAGGGGAAGGATAGGGAAGGGAAGGAAGGAAGCAAGAAGGAAGGAAGGAAAGAAAAGAAAAAAAGGAAGAAAGAAGGAAGGAAGGAAAGAAGGAGTTCATGTTCTTTGTACAACATCTGGGGGATCCATATGTAAAACAGCCATTAAGATCATACCGTGGGAGGAAATCCAAAATCTTTAGCCAAGGCCCTTGGGTACGTGATGACACAGGCCTGACAAGGGCCTGAGCCCTGACCCCAAGTACAGAGGTGCAGAGTTTGGATGAGGGCGCAGGTGCTGGAATCAGGCTGGCTGGGTGCGAGTTCTGACTCCGCCACTCACAAGCTTGAGTGAGTCACTTAAGCAGCCTGGAATTTATGTAAAGTGGGATCATAAAAGTAAGTAACCCACAACAAGGATGAAGCTCTCAAGCATTATGCTAAGTGAAAGAAGCCAGAACAAAAGGCTACATACTGTACGATTCCACTTGTGTGACATTCTAGAAAGGCATCAGTGGACACCTGGGACAGTTGAGTGGATAGGACTGACTACAAAGGGCCGTAAACCTACTCTTGGGACTAATGGAAATATTTGGTGTTTCAGTTGTCATGTAGTTGTATGTATGTATTTATCAAAACTCTATATATGTACATCTATAGAGTATGAATTCTACTGTATTTAAATTTAGCTCAATAAAACTGATGTGAAAAAAGAAATAGGGGCGCCTGTGTGGCTCATTTGGCTAAGCCTCTGACTCTTGGTTTCTGCTCAGGTCATGATCTCATGAGTGGTGAGACTGAGCCCTGTGTCAGGTTCCATGCTCATCGGGAAATATGCTTGAGATTCTCTCTCTCCCTCTGCTCCTCCCCTCCCCCATCCCTCTCCCTCTCTCCCTAAAAAATGGTTCATGGATTCTTATTACCATCATATTAAATAATACCTACAATGCGCAAGGAAGAGCATGAGGACAGAGTCAGCACTGGGTGTGCATTTGGACTTCCTACCAAGTCAGCTCAGCCCATCTCCGGAAGCCAACAAGAATTCTGCAGAATGCAGGGTGGGAAAAAAAATGAAAGTTTCTTCATGAATTCTTGAAATCTGATATTTATCACTTAAGAGAAGATGACAAAGCAAATCCTAAATTCACTGGAATAACCGTATAACCATTTAAAGCACCTTTAAAAGACCAGCATAGAGCCCCAAAGTGAAACATACAGATGGGTAATGGATTAAAATGGCAATTTACTCTGTACTGTTTTCTAGCAGTGCACAAGTAACTACTTGTTTATGGGGGGGGGGGACATACACTCGGGCCGGTCACATATGCAGGCTACTCTCTCTCTTCTCCCAGAATCAGCTTTAAGTTGCTTGATTTCTAAAATTTCTTTAATTGCTTTTGTCCCCAGACTCTGGTGTTAACCACTCCAGGCACATCCACCTGACCCAGATGCTATAGTGGGATGGCTTTTAACTGCCCAGGAACCTCACAAAGCTGAGTTCTCAACCTGAGGTTGAATCCCACCTTCCTCCACCATCACCTCCTGGGTGACCTGGGACAAGACTCCCATGTCTCTGAGCTGAGTTTCTTCATCTGTTAATTCAAGGAATAAGACTAGATGCTCTGTGAAAATGCTTCACACTCCAACTCTAGAATTCTACTGCCCCTGGAATGGAAAGGCAGACATGATTTGGTTAGCTTTCGATGTCTACCAGCTATCCAAATTCTCTGGGCCAGAATTCCTTTTGTGTAAAATGAGATAACAGTGCCCACCTCCACAGGCTCCTTCTGAAGAGCAAATGAAATTCTACATGTGAAATCTAATATAGTTTCTGTCCCAGTGATTTTGATCTTTCCTCTCTTCTATTTTCTTTCTTTCTTCCATCCTTCCTCCCCTCTTCTCTGTATAACAGACTTCCATGTAATATGGAAAAACTTATATTCTTGTTCTTTTATGTGGAAGCATATTTGATCTTGAACTTGTATGTTCATAGTTTTGTATGCCAAGTACTGTTGCCTGTGATGGTGCTTGTTATTTATTAGAAGAGAGTTTAAATGAATTTGCAATGATAGCAAAGGTTATCATAATTCAATACCAAAACTGGCTTATTGCTTTTTTAGATATCTCAACAGATTTTCTGAATGTTTCTTTACTCCTATTATGCACTTCACTCATTCATTTATTCATTTGACAATCAATTTTTGATTCCCTCTGTGTGCCAGGCACAGTGCTAGGTATTAAGGATACAGAAATGAAGCAGATATTGTTGTTAAGCTCAAAAGCTTCCATGTTGGGGGGGCCTGGGTGGCTCAATGGGTTAAGCCTCTGCCTTTGGCTCAGGTCACGATCTTGGGATCCTGGGATCGAGCCCCACATAAGGCTCTCTGCTCAGCGGGGAGCCTGCATCCCCCCCCCCCACCTCTGCCTGCCTACTTGTGATCTCTGTCAAATAAATAAATGAAATCTTAAAAAAAAAAAAAAAAGCTTACAGGTTAATGGAAGGAGGCATAGAGCCGTGAGGTAAGTCTGTTCTGGGTACCTTCGAGGTCTAGAGGAAGGTGTGGTGGGTTTTTTCAGGGAGGAGTCAGGAAAGGCTGCATGGAGCCAAGGGGCCTGGAAGATGTGTAGGTGTTCACCAGGTAGAGGTTGCAAAGAGGGGGATGGCATCCAGAAGGAGCAGCACGCACAAAGGCCTGGGTATGCACAGTTGTCCTGTATAATCTGGAAACCACACCAAGATCAAAGTGCTAGGAGTGTAGCATGCAGGGTAGTGACCCAGTGAAAGTAGGAGCTGGAAGTCCTAGGCATGTTTTCTTTAAGCAAATGCTGATCTGCTCAGAAAGGAAGGACTTCAGATGCTGCACAATTGTTGGGGACAACAGAAGAGGAACTTGTTATGTCCCAACTCAACTGCCAGCTGCTCACGTTGGCAGATCATAGTTCTGTTGTGTGTGATGGGGTGGACATGGTTCTTCAGGGTTTTCCAGGGATTCAGCTCCAATTGGATTGATTTCTTTCCGAATCAGGTCATAGCCATTATAGAGAGCACGATGTGAAAGCTGTCTGGTCAAGTTTTCCTTAGAAATGGCATCAGATTTTTGACTGACTGTAAGTTCATTGCTTAAGTGCAACATTAGGAGTTAGAGATTAAGAAATTAAGGGGTTTTGTTTTGTTTCTTGTTTTTGTAGGACGATGATCCACAATTTTTTAGTGTGATAAAATGAACTGTCAATAAGGGAACCAAGAGTTATCAAACACCTACAATGTGCAGGGTGCTTTTAAAGGCCCCAACACCTACGTGATGTTCAGGTGTACACCTCTCTGAGTCCCAAGTCGTGATCCTCCCACTACACCACCTTGCCTCTGAGTGACGTTCTCAATGAGCCTTGGGTAGGTAGGTCTTAGTTTTTGCTTCTAAGGAGCCAAAATGAAAGGAAAGCAATGAGGAACAAAGTGGTCATCTCCTCCTCTCCCCACATCTCATTGAGGCCACGGAGAGTTCCAGGTTTAGATTTAGGTGAGGAGAGAAGTCTGGGTTTTGGAGCTGAAGACAGAACATTGCTAGACTATTCCAAACCTCCAACACTGACAGCAGCACCTCAGACATTTTGCCTCCTACTCTTAAGTGGGAAGAAGGAAAGAAAAGAGCACACTTAGAAATACAGCCATGCCTTGGAACAAAGGTAGGCAGGAAAGAAAGTTGCAAATAGAGCAAATACATTTCATCTCTTTCCAATTTACAGAAAGACCCTTCCCTCATTAAATGGAGCCATTCTCTTCCTCTTGCCTTGGCTCTTTCCCATATTCCTGCCTTTCATGCCTCTCTGCCCCCTCTTTCTTTTTCTCTCTTGCTATTGCTCCTGTTCCTTCAGTCTCTTTCTTAAAGTTCATATTGAAATACCAGCCTTAATCCCTGAGAAACAGCTCTGTTTTCCTTGCCCCTGCCTTGCACAATTTGTGGTATGGCTCTGTGCCACCATTAGCTACGCGGCGAGGTCTGACGTGGCCAAGGGACATCTTGTACAATGCCACTTTTTATCAAAACCAAAGAGCATAACGATGAATCCAGGGCCCCATTCACATCAACCTCATAAGATTTCATTATGATAAAAGCAGTGGGGTTGAAATATAAAATCCAAACCCAGTAGGGTCTCTCCCTGCCCCGTGCCCTTCCCAGGCCCTCTCCAAAAGCCCCCACACCTCCTCCACCGGTTCACCTCCCCACCCTTTTGTCATCAAGTGCTTCCTTTGGCCTCCAGGTGTTCAGGTTTCACCAGTCTGGTGACCCACTGGGATGGGGTTGCACCATACTGGGGTGGGGCGTAAGGGGAGGGAAGGAAATGGCTTGAGTTGAAAGCCCCACTGAAGCCAGGCTCCCCTCCCCTACTGTCATGGTCCCCATAATCCTGGCAAGGGAGGAATGTCTTAGAGATGAGTGTGCTCATTGTGGGGATCAGAATACAAGAAACGGAGAGGAATACCTACACATGTAAGTTTCAGCCCTTTGTGCAAGAGGTGTTGGCCTTGCTCATCAGCTTAGAGGTACCCTTAGCCAGAGACCTCTGAAGAGAAGAACAGCAGTCAGGAAAACACTAAATGGACAGCCCAGGATCAAGGACACAGGCCACGTTGTCCCAGTTTTACATGGACATTAAATTAGGGAGGCATCCATGAAGGACAGCCTTTGCCCCCACAGACCCCCTCCCAAATTGTTCCCAACAATAGGACTAAATGGGATTCAGATATCCCTCTGCCTAGATATAATCATGGCCTTAATCCCCCAGAGGAATCATGGTTTCCTAATAAGAAGATTTCATGCTTTCTCCCTGAGCACGAAGCAAGTTTTTCAGTGTTGGGTAGGTAGAAGCGAAGACTGGAAATGGGGATGACAGCTGAAGTCTAATGAGAAAAAGAAATCTTCCGTTAGAGTCCTTGGGCTCAAGACTGAGCCCTCCTACCTATCTAGTTTGTGGACACCATTCATTCATTCATTCATTCAAGAAACAGTCACTGGATTTCTACTCTATTATCAACACTGTTCCAGGCTCTGGAGTAATGAAATTTACATGAGATAAAGTCCCTGCTTTCATGGCCGAAGAAGATGTATATCATAAATAAATAAGCAAAATAAAATAATAACTAAATTCAGTCTGCATTCAGTGCTATGAAGGTTTATTTTTTCCAAAAACAGAATATGGGAAAAAAACAAGTGTGGAAAGCATGTGGCTACTTTACATTGGGGTGGACAGAATGGCTTCTCTGAACAGGTAAGGTTGAAGTGAGATGCAGGTGAGGAAAAGAATGCAGGGGAGGAACGTTCTAGATGTAGGGAATGGCAGGTGCAAAGGCTTGGAGGCAGATACAAGCCTGTTATGTTGGAGAAATACAAAGAGGTTTCATTGAGGCTGGAGTGAGTGACAGGGGCGTGGAGGTCATGCCAAGAGGTTGTGGAGGCAGGACCCATCTCCAGCCTCCTTCTTGCCCCCAACCCCCAGCCACAGTGCACTGCCTCTTACTGTGTGCCTTGGTCTATCCAGTTGAAGTCCATCTGGGGCTGAGTAGTGAGTCTCTGACTTCTGCCCGTGGAGGGGTTCTCGGCTTCCAGTGGCCTCCCCAGGAGAAACCCAGCCCCTCACATCCCTGCCCAAGCACAGAGATTAGTGAGCGATTTCTCTGGGTGTCAGCCCTTGGGTGTGAGACTTAAACTCTTAATTCCAAGCCATTATGACATGGGTGTCCAGTTGCTGCTGATGACTCCGAATGGTTTGCTTGTGTGTGCCAGACATTTTGTCAATGAAGGGTTTCTCTTCTGGCTTTGGTTTTAGGTGAGTCCGATGTTTGCTGAAGCTCCAGTTTAATTAAAAACAAACCAGAAGGATGAGAGAATGAAAAGGGCAGAGAATACCTCATTGAAGGTCTCTGGGAGAGGACATATGGGTGCATTTAAGGGAAAGGGATATTCGAGTGTGTGTAACAGGGAAAGGAGTGAAACTGTTGGGAGCATGAGCTCTGGGCTTGGCTGCAGAGTTTCAAATCTGTCACTTTCCAGCCATGTGACCTCGGGTGTGTTCCATATCATCTTTGTGCCTCAGTGCCCTCCATCTGGAAAATGGAAAGAGAAACAGTACTTTTAGTGTGGTTTTGATGAAGAAGGGAGTCAGGTCAGGTGAAGAGCTGAGAACATTGTCTGGCAAGTCACAAGGATGCAGTGATGGCTGGCTTTGTGTTGCTGAAGGGGTGATGTTGGTGTGCTCCTGACACATGACATGTGCTCACAGAGGCTTGGTTCAGCCCAGTAGGGATGCTGATATAGAGTGCAAGCGGGCTCAGTGTCTGGAATCACACCACATTCCCAATTCCAAATCTTTTATCTCACAGCCACAGGACTTTGGTCTCAGAAGGGAACAAATAAAAGGGTGTAGAGTTCATCATGAATCCATTCTTCCTTCCGGATAGAAAAGCTCAAGGCCATTGTGGTAAGAGAAGTTCCTTCTCCTGCATGAAGGACAACGTGTTACCTCTTGTAAGGGAGTCCTCAGGCTATCAAGAGAAATCTAGTCCCTGAAAGATAATGTCCAGGTCTGTGCTTTCAAACATTTAAAAAATGTATTCTTAAAGCAATTGACCTTTTAAGTAAAATGCAGTCTCACCAGGAACCCCAAAACATAAAACCAATAAAAATGTTGAAGGGCACTACCTTCTTGGTTACCCCTTTTCCCTCTGTGACTGTCCCTAAAGTAGAAAATATGACTTAAATAAAACCAAAGAAAACAATACAAAACACAGGCATAGCTATCACTTCTCTCAGTCACTCATCCTCTAGCACTTTTATGAATTTAATTTTTCAAAATAATATAGGCACATCATTTTTTAAAAGTCAGTCTTGGAATGAAGACCAACAGTGCCCGTTCTCCTCCTTTCTCCCCTTAAGTTGCTCTCCCTGAAGATAATAACTTTCAGCCTTTTTAGCTATTTCTTTGGAATTTACCTCTCTATCTTGAAATGACAGAATTATCCTTCTCGTTCTTGATTTTTCGACCTTAGACATTTATCTTTGGTTCTTCTATCATGGAGCATCAGGACCCAGGCCTTTACACCTCCTTTCTTCTGCTTCTCTTGTATCCCCCGACAACACTCTCTTCCCCTTGCCTGTTCACTCACATAAGACTACACTGATATTTTGTTAACAAGCCAATACTAACTGTTTACCTGGTAATGTCGATGAACGTGTTGTTCACTGGCAAGCCACATAACATAACGTGGCTCTATTTCCTTTCTTGTGTATTTTTTTCCCTATAGGTAACAATTGTCTCGTTTTTCCATTGCAGTTTTGTGTATCTAATATTAATTCAGCCCCCAGACACGCACACAGAGCTAGAAGTTTTATAGCTCTGTAACCAAAGGGCTTCATTTTCTTTGTGGGGAGCAGGGAGTGGCAGATATCTCCCTCCTGGAGGACCCTCCTGGGTCCTCCTCCAGTCTAGGCCAATGGCTCCGCAAGTCCGCTGTGCTATCACAATTAAGATCTTTCTTTCATTGTCATCTGAAGAATTCCCTGTCTCCTGGTCAGCTGGGCTCCATCCCTAGATTCTAAACTCTATGGCTTGGTTTGTGCCCCCCTTTTTTCAGTAGAATGCTTCCTCCTGTAGCTTCCCAAGAAAAGCTGCTTGGGAAGTGGCTCTTTTGAGACCACGGATATCTGAAAACATTTTTTTATTTTATGCTCACACAATTCATAGTTGGCAGGTCAATCTTTTTCTTTACCGCAAACCTAATGGTACTTGTTAGGACCATGCATTTTGCTCTTCGTCTGCCCAAGAGTTGAAGAATGGGCGTGTATCTAACTTTGAATATGAGGCATTATCTTCTATCTCTCTTTTGAAAGGATTTCTGGAGACATAAATATCTGACTCTGGGTGCATGACATGCCATCTATAGCAAGATAAGGCAAGAGATAATTACCACCATCCTTCATCTACCATCCATATTTTCATTTAGCAAACCCTTGCAGAAAATACCCAATAGTATGTGCCATGTACTGTGCTCAATGCTGGGACTTGTTTTGATTTGGGATGATTAATTCATATGGATTTATTTTGACAGGTTCACATGGAGCCCTCAGGCCATAGAGCAACACTAAGACTTTTCTTTCAAGCTAGTCTCCTCAACTAGGTCAGCTTCCCTGACTTTAGTCAGCAGAAGCCAAACCCAATAGATGAGCTTGCCAAGAGAAGGGCATGATAATGAACACCAGACTCTTGCAGGTGTCACTGTGCAAACAGTATAGAAGACCTATTGTCTAGAGTCGAGGGGCTCTGTGGGGTCAGGAAAAGCTTACCTCACTTGCTTAGACAAGGAAGGTACTGGAATCTCTGTGTTACACTCCATGGGAGGGTCTGTGGGGCTCTCAGCAAACGGCCCACTTCTCTCTCAGGAGCCCAGCCAGAGGGGATCTCCGAAAAGGACAACAGCACAGAAGACAGGGATAATAGCAACAACTACAATAAAAATACTAGTCGTTATTGTTGCCAATGAAGGCAGAAGGGAAATACCACTCAAATACGGTTATTTGGAACACTAGAACCGTGCTAGAGACTCAGAAACATTAACCTACAGCACTCACTTCTGATTTCATTCCCAGAGATGTTTTTCATGATCAGTTAGTGAAATTACAAGAAAGGAAACCCACCAAAACTCGAGTCTACTGACCTTGAAAATGTATTTCCTTCTAGACCCAGCAAAAGCACTGCTAGAAATTATCCCAAGGAACATATGAACTCTTGCTATTAGAAGTTATGAAATGATGAAAGACATGAGAAATGATAAAATCTTAAAGATATTTACTGAAATACTACTATAACATTAAAAACTGGAAATAGCTTAAATATCTCCCTGATTAAAAATTTGAGCAGCACCCTCATTCAATGAAAAACCAACTAGTCATTAAAATTTTTTGAAAGAAATGTGTGCATTGATGTGGAACAATTTTTATCATATATATTTTTGCGTGTATGTGTACCTATACACATATGTTTATGTACATATATACACATGTATTCAGAAAAAGATTGATAGGGAAAATAGCAGTTGAGAATGACTATCTCTGGGCTGGTGGAATAATGTTTGGTTGGGTTTTCTTCTCCTTTTTCTTCTTCTCCTCTTTCTTCTTCTTCTTCTTCTTCTTCTTCTTCTTCTTCTTCTTCTTCTTCTTCTTCTTCTTCTTCTGCTTCTTCTTCTTCTTCTTCCTCTTCTTCTTTCGCTTATCTGTATTTTCCACCATAATCTTACTTTACTTTTGGAATAAGAAAAAAAACAATAAAAGGTATTTTTTGAGTATCTTGACCAAAGAAGAAAGGGCAAATCTTGAAAGAGGCTTTCCCAAGAAGCACAATTTCCCAGAAGCCCCCTCTTTGTACTCATCACTCTAGAAACATGGTTTCTGGCTTTCTGGCTTTCTACAGGTGGCCAGGAGATTAAGTGTTAGCTGTGGCCACCAGGGTCCTACCCGCCCACATAATGTTGGTGAGTCAGAGCTTGCTTGTGCTGTTGCAAGAAGCATCCAAGCATTGAGCCTGGAGGTCACAGAGAGGTCATCTGCCATTAGAAGCCCTTACTAAAGGTGCTGATTTGGTAGAGGAAGATTTTCCCAAGGACAGATTCTGGAAACCACTCCAAGGTCCTGAAGGGCATTTAACCTGCCTTCCAGTTGGTTCACAGCTTACGTGCGACCAGGCTCAAATCTGTGCAATGTGACACTCTCTGCCCAAAATTAACTGCTCAGTCTCTGAATGAGATGCCGTCACTGCCATTTTTAATCACCTACTCTGCACCATACATGATATTAGACTTTCTATGGGCATGGTTCCCAATCCTTGGAATTCTGCGGATAAGATGTTATTATCTCTGTTCTTCAAAGGAGCAAATTGAGCTCAGTAATTTGCCCAGGGTCTCATACGAAGGAGCAGAGTTGGGGTTTGGACCAGGTCTGTGTCACTCCACACCTGCCAGGCTACCTTTCAATCCTTCCCCCTTCCGTCAGTAGTCCATATTCGAGCATCAACCTTATACTACCCTGTGATGGGTACTATAGTTCTTAGCTATGTCAGGAGCTGTGTCTTCCTTCCATTGGTTCTCACTAGGGGCCCAGCAATATACTCAGCCATCATGAATGAACGAAACTCAAGTTCAGTGCTAGTCAAACCACCTTAAGGGAGAATTGTAACTTTTCTTTCATCTCCTCCCACCCTTTACCCTATCATCTCATATCAGCCTTGGAGTAGGAGTTGAGTTCCTAACTGCCCATGGGAATACTCAAAATTCTTCCCCAGCTGGAGGTTGTTCGTGGGCTGTGATGGAGGAAGGCACCAAGACCTCCTCTGGTTGTTTCCCTACCTGTCTGTCCTGCCTTGTCAGCCATCTTTCCTCACCTCAGTCCTCAAGGCCAGTCAGCCAGGACTGCCTTTTGTTCCTGAACATTCCCATCTCCAAGGCTGTGTCCCCACCATGTCCACTGTCTGCAGTGCCTGACTCTGAGGAAGCATTTAATAAAGAGTCATTGATAAATTAACACATGGTAAATGAATGAGTAGATGCCTTTCACTTAATCGAGTTAAGCACTTCCCTTCCTCTAAGGTCAAGCTCCAGCCCCACCAGCTCTGTGAAGCCTTTCTCCCATTGCCCACAGAGCAAGCTCCTCTCTCAGAACACTGGGAATGCACGTGATCAAGGCGCTGGTTTGTCGCTCCGCATGAGCTGTCTTATACGAAAAAGGTATTTTGTGTTTTCTGTTTCATGACAGTATGGAATGTGTTGCATTATTCCGTGACTCTCGAGCCAGAGAGACCTGAGTTCAAGTCCCACTTCCACCACTTGTAGCTGAGGGACCTTAAAAAGGTTGCTTCAACTCTCTGAGACCCAGTTTCTGTTAAAAAGGGGCAATGCCCACCTTCTACGGCATTACGAGAGCTAACTGCCCTTTCTCACAAATGTCACAGTCAAATAATAAAATAATGTGTAGAACATGATCCCATTTTCCTAAAAAGAGTTATCTTTTGGAGAGTCACGTTATTTATAGGTGTTTATGTTTGAATATACACACAAAGTCTGGAAGGATGTACACACTAAGCTATACACACAGTTCATTCCACCATGACTATTGTACACAACATTTTGTGTGTGTTTTTGACTATTTTGTGTGCATTTTTTAATTTCCCTCCCCAATGATGGTAAGGATCAGAAAGGCAAAAACAACCTTTATCCATTCTGATGGGCTAGATTATGCTGGGATAAGCATCCCCAAATCCCAGAGACTGCACCAATGTCATCTCTCTCTTGGGCTACAAGGCCACCGTGAGTCTGGCCAGCTTTGCACGTCAAAATCGCTACTGGCTGCCAGCCTTCCCCTCACAGATCACCAGGGAGCACGCTGAAAGGAAAAGAGAGGGTGTTGGCTCATCGCTCTCGACGCCACCTATGATTTTTTTTTCACACTACCAAAGTGACAAGTCATAATTTTTGAATATACGAATTGCTAAGCAAGAAAAAAAATAAGGTTCACATGCAGACCCGCTCCCTCAATAAAAGCAAAATTAATGTTCCCTAATGTCCTTTCCGTTTTATCTCCACACACACACTTTCCAATTTAGCCAAAATGCAATGACTTTGCACATCCGATCTCGAGAAAATGAATATTCATGAGGCACCTGGATGTTCAGTCCTTGAACCCTTGTTTCCTTCTCTGTATCTTACAAGCTATCTGTAAACTGGTATTATAAATGTAAACACATTCAGTACACATTGACAATTATCATTATCATAAACAAGAATCATAATTACTATTATCTTGCTTAATCATCGCAGCAACGCTGCCAAATTATCACAGATGAAAAAAAACCAAGGCTTAGAGAATTAAGTCATTTATCCAACCTACATAACTTGTAAGGGGGGAATTCAGGATACGAACCCATGTTTATTTGATTCAAAAACCCAATCCCAGCACGGCCCCCAAAGATGAACAAGGGGAGAGAGCAAATTTCCCACAGAAGATTTTTAGTCTAGGATAAGACTGTTCGCTCCAGAATCTTCTGAGTTCATCAGCTGAACTGATTTGTAGCCAATAGTTTCCACCCAGATTCATGGCTCCAAGCCTCCCCCTTGGATAAGGAGCAGGAAGGAAGCCACAACTATTCAGAATGACTTTTTCAAACCCTGGGCGCCCCCAGTCTTGCCTACTCTCTTGATTTCCAATTACAGCCAATTGCGTTTCAATAGTAATAGCTCAAGTGCAAATAAGACATCTTCCAGTAACCAACTGGCTCCTCTTAAACCCCTTATAAATTCTTCTGTATTAGCCGCTGCATAGGAAGCCCGTGCCTCCCTAGCCCTGCATCAGAACATGTGAGAGCCGACTGTCACCGCCCTCCATCTGCATCTGCCCTTTACTAGACTTCATTCATTTGGTTCCCAACGGCTTGGGTAGGATCCATCCCTTGGGTGGTCGCCTTTGCCTCTCTGCCTCACACACGGGCACATATGTGTACATGTGCATGCATGCACGCATGTGCTTATACACACATATACATGCATGTGAGTCATGTGTTAGAGTATCCCGAAATCTGGCACCACACCTGGGCCGGCCCAGATCACACCAGGGTAAAGGGTGGCTTGGCACACAGCTTGGCTCGTGGAGGGATGTGACTTCAGCTGGAATTAATTAAGGGAGAACTGGCTTCCAGCTCTTAGTTCATGCGCTGCACCTGCACCTTTCTAGTCCCTCCAGAGTGCACCAATGACCAAGTGCCGGCATGACGAGGGGTGTTGGGGGGCAGCGCCAGCAAGACCCTCCAGCTTACCTGACCTGCAGGGTTGTATGAGAATCTTCTGCCCCACAAAGCTCCATTGCTAAAGTGGCTTGTCTACCAATGGGGACAGGTGCCTGGAATTCTACCACTAGAACTTCATCTCTGTGGATTCAAGTTTTGGAGCTGCAGAAGACCCTCCCTTAAGATGCACATACTCGGTGGCACCTAGGTGGCTCAGTGGGTTAAAGCCACAGCCTTCGGCCCAGGTCATGATCCCAGGGTCCTGGGATCGAGCCCCACATCGGGCTCTCTGCTCAGCGGGGAGCCTGCTTCCCTTCTCTCTCTCTGTCTGCCTCTTTGCCTACTTGTTATCTCTGTCTGTCAAATAAATAAATAAAATCTTTAAAAAAAAAATGCACATACTTGTGAGGGAGAATAAAACAAGGCCTATTAATTAGTAATGCAGGAATGTAAATGATTGCATTGGACTATTTCATTATTTAACATGACCTTCAGGGGGCCAGGACATGTGAGCGTAAATGGGAGGCTTCACTGGGTAAGGGAAATGGGCACCAAGGCAAACCAGAGCACTGGACCCTGGGGAGGAGAGTGTGAGCGGAACTGACTTCATAACCTTGATTTCTACAGCCTGGTGAGGTGACTGGGCTGCAGACACTGTTGGGTGACCTTAGACAGATCCCTAGCCTGACTTAGTGACTCAGCCACCCCCTGAAGGTGATCAAGGTGACCTACAGCTCGGGGCAGCTGGGTGCAGAATTAATTAAGGACATGCATGGTGTGCTTATTAAGTCATTAGGAGGACTGATTAATTATCATTTCAAAAGTTGCTTGTGGGAGGTGATAACCCTCTATTGCTTTAGATGGGAAGAGAGAGCCAAGAAAAAGTTTGGGAAATGTGGAAGGGATACAAGAATAGCCCTCATCACTTGCTCTCAGTCCGTCCTGGAAAACTGGGTCTTTCTATGTCCAGGGTACCATCCCATGGGACAATGGTGGCCAGTGGTGGAGGTGTGAGGAGCAGCAGTCCAAAATGGCTTTATGGGCTTCTGGCTGGGCTGTTGTCTTTTCGCCAGGACCCCACATGGCAGTTAGTGGCCCCAAGAATCGGGAATACCAAGCACTAACAAGAGGAACTAGTCTGTGGTAACTCCATACCTCCCCATCATTTCTTGTGTGGCCCCAGTAGCAGGTGTGACCAAGGGCTCTGGCGACCAGGAAAGGAAAACGAGTCCAAGAAAAGACTCAGTCAAGAGAGGTGTCTAACCTTGGGAGAAACCTCCTGAGCTGTGGCTTCTTTATCTACAAGACTGGGGACCACAAAGCATATCTCAGTTTTCTCCTCCCGGGATTGATGTAAAGGTTAAATGAGATAGCACATACGAAAGCTCTCTGTGCAGCATAAAATGCTAGTTGCATATTATCTCTATTCCTGTGCTCTTCAGGGTCAAGGTCTGAAACTCTCATCTATTTTTCCCAAAAGCTTTCTCAAATTTTGAGGATAGAGAAGTCATTAAACTTCACAAGGAATAAATGAGGAAGAAGGTGTGTCTGGGTTGTCATGTGAGGAAGCCTTATTTGGTAAAGAGAATCTCTCCCAATACACAGCCATAGCACCTAAAATTTTAAGCATTTGTCAGTGTTTTCACTAAAGGATTTTTCCCTCCCGAAGGTTCATCTTTAAAACACCTACATGATAGCCAACACAACAAGTGGATGGGAGAGGAATGGGGGAATCCCTGGTGGTCTACAGATAGGCCAATATACATTGGTCCACCAAATCAGCCTGCTCTCTAGCAAGACCTTGCTAGACTTGGGGTGGGGGGGTAAATTTTGATGAATGCAGGGGGTGGGGACAGCTCAAGGGGGCAGGAGCCCTGAAACTGACAATAGAATGCTGGGTTCCAAAAAGTTGCAGAGTGGAAAGAATTGTTCCAAAAGAAGGTGACAAGTAGAAAGAAACATGGTTACTATTGATAGCAAGACCTTTTTGCATAACCCTTTGCAGTTTGGAGCTTTGGTACATATTCTCTCACCTGATCCTCACAGCAGCCTGTTTCATGATTATTTTCTTTTTACAGAGAAGAAATTGAGACCCAAGGAGCTTCAAGGACTTGCCAAAGTTCCAGATCCAGCCTGGGGTAGAGGCAGGACTCAAAGGAAGCTCCTGTGTCTCCGCGCTCTTTCCGCCACACCCCCACTCCTGAGCTTCACATCTTACCTGCAGGGAATACTCTTTTCTAATTTGAATTTACCCAGCCCAAAGATTTTATCTTCCCTTCGAGAGTGCCTGAGATGTTGGATGGAGATGCTCCATAAGTAGTTGGCTCCCTTCCTCTCCTCTCTGCATTTAGTGGGTCCCTGTCCAGTCTGTTCAGTGGAACAGTTACACTAGCTGACACTAGCGGGGCACATTGCTGTGTGCTAGGTGTCTTGCAAATCATTTACCTAATTCTCACCATAATCTTTAAGATAGTCTCCTATCCACAGTCTACAGAGGCAAAGACCAAGGCTTAGAGAGTAGAAACAGCTTGCCGAAGGTTACTCAGGTGGTCAACAGGAAGTCAGGATTCAAATTCAAGTTGCCTGTCTGAAGCCCATGAAGAAGCATTGTCAACACACAAAAGCTACCAAGTGGTATCTTTCTCCTTTTTTTTTTTTTTAACTAGCTATTATTCTCAAATTCCCATTCATATAAAAGTTAAGCCCTTAGGAACCATCCTTACTCAAAAATACTTTCATCATGTTTTTGTAGAACTTATGAACAAGATGTTCACTACATTATACACCTGGAAGTAGAATTTCTGTTTCCTGTAGTGATGGACACTTTCAGTTTTGCTAGGTAAAGTGGTACCAACGTACACAGCTCCCTGTGGCATATGGAAAAACCATTGCTTGCTCTACTTCCTACCCAAGACTTGGCATTGTGAGAGCTTAAAATTTTTTTCTAACCTAGTAATGTGAAATGGTATCTCATTGTGGTTGTAATTTGCATTGTTTTGATGACTAATGAGGTTGAGCACCTTTTTATAGGCTACTGGCCATTTGCGTTCCCTCTGTGGTGAAATGCCTTTTCATAGCTTCTGACTGTTTTTCTATATTGGTTTATTTGTCTTTCTTCTTGGGTTTTGGAAGTTCTTTGTAAGATAGTCTGGATAACTAACTCTCTGTGAGTTACATGTATAGCATATATTTTATCCTGATTTGTGGCTTGATTTCCACTCTAGTGACCTTTGGTGAATATATTTTGTTTATAATATACTGAATTCATCAATTTTAAAGGGTTCTACTTTTTTTGTGTCTTGTTTTAAAAATCCTCTACTACTCTGAAATTATAAAATATTTTCCTCTGTTATCTTTTTAAAATTTTAAGTGCTTACATACAGCAATGTTTTCAAACATTCTCATTAATTTTAATAATTTGTTGGTAAGTGCTTTGGGTTTTCTGGTAGACAGTCATATTGCCAATTAATAACATTCGTGTTTCTGTCTTTGAATATTTATATTTTATATGCATTTTTACCTACTGTGCTTTGCAAGATCTTGGAGCAGAATGTTCAGTAGAGATGGTGAGAGTGAGCACGCTTGTCTTATTCCTGATTTGACCATTGAATAAGATGTTGGCTGTAGGTTTAGGTGTGATAAACTTTGTTTAAGATAAGGAATTTCCGGGACGCCTGGGTGGTTCGGTTGGTTTGGCGGCTGCCTTCGGCTCGGGTCATGATCCCAGCTTCCTGGGATCAAGTTCCACATCGGGTTCCTTGCTCAGCGGGGAGTCTGCTTCTCCCTCTGCTTCTGCCTGCCACTCTGTCTGCCTGTGCTCACTCTCTCTGACAAATAAATAAATAAAATATTTAAATAAAAAAAAAGATAAGGAATTTCCCTTGTGAGCTAAATTTAATAAGATCTTTTTACATGAATATATGTTGAATTATATCAGGGCTTATTCTGTGTCTATAAAGGCTATCTGAATTTCTTGGTTTTTAATCTGTTAATGTGGTAAATTACATTAATAATTTTCTAATGTTAAGCCAACTTTGCATTCCTGATATGAAGTCATGTCAATTTTATACAGGTGCTGTACTGAGACATTACATATATCTGAATGAAATTAGTTGTACTGCATTAATCTGACTGGAATTAACAGTTATACCAGCTACATAAAACGAATTGACAAGTATTGCCTCTTAGCCTTTTCTCTAGAAAAGTTTGTGTGAGGATTAGAATGATGGGTCCCTTGACTATGTTTGACAGAACTTCCTATAAAGTCAACCTATATCAGATGTTTTCTTTGGGAGGGGGGATTTTTAATTCCTGATTTATTTTCTTTAAAGGTCATAGAGCAATTCAGATGTTTCATTCTTTCAGAAATTGGTTTCGTAGGGGCACCTGGGTGGCTCAGTTGGTTAGGCATTCAACTCTTGGTTTCAGCTCAGGTTGTGATCTCAGGGTCATGAGATTGAGCCCCGTGTAGGGCTCTGTGCTCAGCAGAGAGTCTGCTTGAGATGCACTCGCTCTCTCTTCCTCTCCCCCTCCCCCCTGCTCTCTCTCTCTAAAATAAACAAATAAATCTTTTTAAAAAAAGACATTGGTTTTATTATTTGTATTTTTTGTTATTTATAATTTGGATCTGTGTTGTCTATGCTTTCACCTTTATTTATCTTCACATCATCAGAGCTTTTGCTGCAACTCAGTGTGGTCCCCTTCTGTCATTTCTAATTTCTTATTTGGGCTTCTTTCCTATTTCCTTCATCCTTCTTGTCTTCTCTTCTTCCTATGTGCTGCGCAATTTACCACAATGACTTTAGCTTGATTGATTTCTTTAGATTTATCCTGTTTGTGATTCATTGGCTTCTCTGAATCCAGTAAGACATATTTCTTAAAATACAGAAAATCCTCAGTTCTCAATATTTTCTCAATATTGCTTTCTCTAAATCCTTCTCCTCTCCACTTGTACAGCTTTGGTCAGATGTATGTTAGCACTTCCCCAGGTTCCATCACTTCAATTTCCCTTCTCATCCTTCCATGGCTCTTCATAGTTCTTCCATATTTTTCATATTTTGGTCTCTGCTCTATACCTGGGTAATTTCTTGAGATCTATCTTCAGGTCAAATAATTAACTCTCCAGCCAGCTTTTGCCTTCTGTAAGGATTTTGACTCCTGTTACTATTTTTGTTTTCATTTCTTGAAGTCCTGTTTGGATATCATCTAAATCTGCCTGGTCATCCTGTTTACTCTTCGTTGTCATCATATGTTTAATATTCAGTTTTCATTCTGGATCTGGATCTATTCCTCCTTTATTGTGCCTTGTTTTCTCATGTATATTGGGATTTTTATTTATGTGAGCATAAAAACATTACCTATGGGTATTCTTTGTGGTTGAGTTTAAATGGCAATCCATGAGAAAGGATTAGTATTTACTCTTGCCAGTTACTTGAGAAAACTAACTCAGGAACTACTTTTTTTTTTAAGATTTTATTTATTTATTTATTTAACAGACAGAAATCACAAGTAGGCAGAGAGGGAGGCAGAGAGGGGCAGGGGAAGCAGGCTCCCTGCTGAGCACAGATCCCGATGCGGGACTCTCTCCCAGGACCCTGAGATCATGACCTGAGCTGAAGGCAGAGGCTTAACCCACTGAGCCACCCAGGTGCCCCAGGAACTACTTTTGATATTTGTGTTGAGGTATTTTGTACTGCACATGTAGTATGTATTGAGGACTTACTCATAAATAGGTACTTTTGGGGGAAGCAATTTTTCTCTCTACTGAAGGCCAAAACTGAGGCACACCTCATTCCTTGCCAACCCTCTTCTTGAGTGGATCTTATTTTCCTAGACATTGTTTCACTGACAGAACAACCTTCTCAGAGTCCTAATTTATGTAAGAATCTCTGTTCTGACATCCACCTTGAGCATTCTCAAGTCCTGTTCCTATCTTCAGATGTTATAAGTGCACTTGTCAAAAATGCAAAAGAAAATAAAACCAAACACTGAGGGTGTAGGTTTTTAGAGAAGCTGCCATGATTACTTCTGTCTATGGGTTTGTATTCCAACTTCAGGTTTAGGATCTGAGGGGTTCTCTTCTTTTCTTGCAATATTGGCTAGGCTCCTTGAAAGATTTCGACTTTACTTTTTTAAAGATTATTTATTTATTTAATTATTTATCTGGGGGGAGAGTGAGAGAGGGAGGGAGGCGGGTCAGAGAGAGAAGTAGACTCCCTGCTGAGCAGGGATCCGATGCAGGACTCAGTTCTAGGACTCCAGGATCATGACCTGAGCTGAAGTCAGTCACTTAACCAACTAAACCACCTACGTGCTCCTAAAGATTTCTACTTTATATTTTATCCAACGTTTAAAATTTTTTTCCCTTTTTTCAGAAGGATTTTGCACTATTCAGTTCTCTGTATTGCTGGAAATATAATGTTTCTATAATGTTCTTCATCCCAACTTTTCCCACCAAAAAAGCCCTCGTTCATACTCAAATTCCTCACTGAGATGTTGATTCTTCTGGGGAGCATTCACTGTCCCACTCACTGCCAAAACAAAATAAGTTAGTCCATTGTCTGTGTTCTCACATACTTGGAACATCTAATAAAGATCTCCCACATTTTTATTTTAGTTATTTGCCTATCTGCTTCCTCCTACTGTTCTGCAAGTTCCTGGCAGAGTGTTTTAATTATCATTTTAGGTTCCATATTTAACACAGTGCGTAACATAACATAAAATGAACAGTTAAATGTGTATTTATTTGAGTTTCAATACAGAAACGAATAAAACGTCATTGTTTACCAAATGAAGTCCAAACTCATTAGCATTTCACTCAGGTACCTTTACAATCTAACTGCAACCTCCTTTCCCAGGTTTATTACTCAATCATTGCATTGTTAATTAATATATTAGTTATCTATCATCATTCATACATTTCTTACCTAAGTATTTTTCAAGTGCCTATTATATGCAAGACTCTATGCCGAACAGTGGGACTATCTCCATGGATAAGACAAATATGATTTATGTCTTCATGGAGTATGTTAGCAAAGGGGGGGCAAATATTAAGTAATTATATAATTATTTAGTTATATCGTGATAAGTATTACAAAGAAAAAATAGAAGCCCTGAGAGACGCTCAGCAAAATACTTTGGTGCACTGATGGAACAGCAGCGTCCTGGGCATATGGAACAGCTCATCCTCTCATTTATTCTGTGTAGCAACAAGGAACCAATCATTGTCCCTTGAATGTGACCATGATGGTGCCTGGGCTCAACTGGTTTCGTCTGTCTGATCTGTCCTTATCACTCACCTGTCCTCCACCACCTCCGTCTGTCAAAATGTCAAAATCCCACTTCTTTCCCAAAGGTTTTGTCCATGAAGTCTCCCTTGGTATAGAATGTATTTTACTACCTTTTTCCCCCACTTGATATCTTCATTATGGTGTTGATATCCTATGGTGTATGATATCCACATACATATCCTATGTATGTGAACTATATGAAGGCAAGTGATATATTTTATTTAGCTTGATAACTTTCTGCTATGTAGAATCTCAGTTTGGCCACTATTTTCTTCTCTTTTTAAAAATATTTTATTTATTTATTTGAGGTGGGGTAAGCAGACTCCTCACTGAACAGAGAGCTTGATTCTGGGCTCAATCTCAGAATCCTAAGATCATCACCTGAGCCCAAAGGCAGATGCTTAACTGACTGAGCCACCTCGGCGCCCCAAGACCACAGTTTACTTCTATGGCAAAGTTACAACCAGACTGTGCCAGACCAGAAACCACAATGACGTCAGAAAAAAACTACAAACTGGTTTACCAAGAGAAGAATTTTTGAAAAATCAACCATGCCAAACCACAGGTTCACAGGGTTTTGGACAGGTAGCCAATACCCAGGACCTTTTCAAGCTTAGTACTGTTAACCTACCAATCTGGCACAAAATAAAAAGCCCTGAACTATATAACTTGATTTGGCCATGTTGGGTAACACCAACTGTCTAAGCTCTGCAGGTAGGGAGTTAGTGTGGTATCGTTAACCCCTTCCCTGCTCTTTCCATAAGGAATGGATGCCAAGGACTATTTGCCCTAAATCATTCTGGGTTGGAAGACAAAGTATCTGGGGTGGGAGGACACTCAGGTGAGCTCAAAGCAAGAGTTAAAGTGAAGACCCACATACAATATTTCCAAATATTTAAAATTTATAAATTAAGTTCACACATAGTTACAAAAAAAATATGTTCCATTCTACCACCTTGACAAATACATCCTGATAACAATATAGAAGACAGGTTTTAATTTGAAATTCTGTAACACATTGCAAGATGGTGGCTCAAGAAGAACCAGGGACTCCATTCTCCAAGAATGCTTCTCCTTCTCTTCCCACCTTTGACTCCATCCTTCACCAAAAGTGCCTTGCATACATATATATATATATATATATATCCTAGCTCACATATCCAAGCCCCATCATACTTCCAAAATTGGTACCCATTGGCTTCCTCTCCTAGAGGCACAGTCTATCCTCAGGAGAAAAGATCCAGGAAAGAGACCTATGCAGGCCCCAGAAGCAAGTTCAAGGCCATTTGGGTAGGAAATTATTGGGTCTAGAAGCATAGTCTTGAGGGAAGGCTAGGGCTTCAGGTGAGCCCTTTCCTTTGGTCCCATGGACCCTTTACCTTACAGGGAGAGTCTTAGCCAGAGAAAATTGAGAGTGGAGTCTCCTGAAAGGATGAGCCTGGATCAAGAGGCCCTCTCACTTGCATCTTAGGACAGTGTCATGGAAAGGACCTGGGATTTTTGTACTAAATAAAGTTAACAAAGAGGAATTTCCAACACTTCAATATGATACTCTTTGATGGCATGTGAAGAGAAATACTCAAAGAAACAATCGTGTAATGACGGAGGCAGATACTGGAGTGATACATCTATGAGCCAAGGGGTATCAAGGATTGTCAAGAACCACCAAGAACTAGGAAGAGGCAAGGAAGGATTTCTTCTCTAGAGCCATCAGAGAGCATGGCTCAGCAGATATCCTGAATTCAGACTTCCAGCCTCCAGAACTGTGTGACAATAAATTTTTGTTGTTTTAAGCCATCCCATTTGTGTGTGGGAAACTAATACTATCCTTATGCATAGTTTTGTTACAGTAAGTCTTAAAGCTTTGTATGAGTCATGTGGGTTTGATTTTTTTCATGATTGCTTTAGACATTCTAAGTTATTTACAATTCTATGTGTATTTTAGAATTCCCTTGTCATTTTCTACAGAAAAAAAAAAGTATGCTGGGATTGTACAGAATCAATAAACCAATCTGGAGAACATTGTCTTAAAAATGAGATTTCAATCCATGAACATGGTATATAATTCCATATACTTAGTTAAGTTTTCTTTCATTTCTCTCAGCAGTGTTACACAGTTTAAGGTGTAGAGACCTTGCACATCTTTTGTTAAGTTCAGTTCTAAGAATTTTATTTTCATGTATTTGTTAATACATTTTTTTTCAATTTTATTATCCAACTATTTGTTCTTTCTATATAAAATAATTTTTTTTTGGTATATAAACCTATTATCTTGTGACTTTGCTAATTTCACATTAATTATAATGGTCATTTTGTAGATTTCTTTGGATTTCCTATGTAAGAAAATTTTTCATTTGAAATGCAGTTTTCATAACTTCCATCCACTCTTTATGCCTTTTATCTCTTTTTACTGGAAGTTATTATCATTACATGAGTGCTGGGTACAGATTTCATTCTCTCACCTCATTGCATGATCTTGAAAAATGGTGAAACTTCATGGGCTTACTTGCCTTTCCTGATGTCCTGAGATTATGCAGAGGTAGGCAGGGACTTCTTTTCACACTGATGTTTCACATAACTTTCCTTAGAATGTCTTGCACTGACTCATTTTGCTTCTCCCTAAGTTGAAGAATCATGGCAAAAAAAAAAAAAAAAAATCCCAAGAATGTGTCTGTTTATGTTCAGTATTGCTTATTTAGGGCAGGAGTGACATTAAAAATGCTGATGAGCTGTTCAAGATTTTTTTCTTTCTTCTCTTGTCCTTCCCTTTTACATTAATGTACATTTTCTAATATAATATTATATTCTTTATTTAGTAACTACTGAATTTTTTTTGCTTCCTTTAAATTTCCTTTGTATTCATTTTGTTGGGTATTTGGAGGAGGATAGTACATGATATGGCTTCATTTTTCTATCTTTATCAAGAAGTTCCATACTTAGTCTTCAGCAGAGGGAACTTAAACTCAAATACTAGAGGCTAAAAAATAACGTATAAAAAAGAAATGGGCTGTATGGACCTGTGGGGAAGAGAGGTCCCAGGATTTGTCTAGAGGAAGCAGTTACTACTCTGTTTGTTCCTATAAAATGTTTCATTGGAACATGCGATGAGGTCTCAGGATTTTTAAAGAAAAGCTAGAAATCATATATATTTTTATTTTTTATTAACATATAATGTATTATTAGCCCCAGGGGTACAGATCTGTAAATCACCAGGTTTATACACTTTATATTTTTTTTTAAAGTAAAATCTTTCTTTTTAAATGTTGGCTACTAACTCAAAAAAAAAAAAAAATCAATTCTGAGGGCAAAAATAAATATTGGCAACCTGGATGTAGCTGTCAGGCTACCAGTACCTTTTAGAGAATCACGTCATGGAGGGCTCAGCCAGTCCTCTGGTGCTATTGTAAGTCAGAGTAGAATTTTGACTTGAGTATTCTGAAGTAGTTCAACAAACAAATGAGCAAGTCATTAGCAATATTGATTTCCAAAAGCATTAGTACAATCTCTTCAAACTGATGAGGAAAAATACTTGTCCATTAAAAGTTTTATAACCAGTTAAGCAATTAGTTAAGAGTGAGGGCAAAGGGGCACTTGGGTGGCTCAGTGTGTTAAGTGCCTGCTTTCAGCTCAGATCATGAAGCCCAGGTCTGGGATGGAGCCCCAAGTTGGGCTCCGTGCTCAGCGGAGAGTCTGCTTTTCCCTCTTGTTCTGCCCCTTCCCTCCATGCTCTCTTGCTCGCTCTCCCTCGAATAAATGAAAAATAAAATCTTTTTTTTTAAAGTGAGGGCAAAATTAAGAATGCCTTTTCCATTGGTTTTTAATATTTTTAGTTACCTTTAATGTTATGAAATTTTACCATGTTTTTTAAGCATAAAAGTACCAAGAGAAACTACATTGCAGACTCTAAACTATTGAAAGATATGTCTCAGTAAGAAGGAAATCAAACCCTTAACAAGGATGTGAGAGCGATGATATCACAAGACTGGAAGACATGCCAATAAATTTAATTATCTGTTAATTTAAAATTGCATTTTGTGTATTTTAGAAGGTCAAAGTAAAACTCAGGCAATACAAACAAGGTAAGGATTTGCAATAATTAGGTTTATCCTGTGCTAAGTTTTGAGTCTTGGTATGAAAGGGTAGACATACAATGTGTTAAGAACTTTAGAATTTCTTAGAAAACAACCTTCGGTTACGTATGTGTGGCAAGTTAAAATTCCATTCAACATATTTTTTGTTTCTGGTGAAGTTGGCTTTCTTTTGAAATAACAATTTCTTCTCTAAATTGTTAGCATTGGGTTTGGTTATTTGACTTCTGCAGCCATTGAAATGTAATTGGGAATAATATGTGTTATGGTCAAATGGAAGTTTTCAGAGCCTTTACCAAGGTTTCAGTGTGAACTTCACCATGCTTTTTTTTCTTGTGCCTACAGACTGGGGTTGGCAGATAAAGCACAGGATATTCAGTCCAATTTGAATTTCAGATAAACAACAAACAGGAAACCATTTTTAGTATAAATATGCCCCATGCAATATTTGTGATATACATACACTAAAACTATTGCTCACTGATTATCTGAAATTCAAAGGTAACTGAAATAAATACCCCTCACAAAAATTAAGCTCAAAATGCATTACAGACTTAAATATAAAATGCAAAATTATAAAACTCTTAGAAAATAAAAGAGAAAACCTAGATGACCTTGTATATGACAATGACTTTTTTAGAACAAAAGATATAATCCATGGAAGAAATAATTCATGAACTGAACTGCATTAAAATTTAAAACCTCTGCACTGCAAAAGACAATGTCAAGAGGAGAGAAAACAAGCCACAGAGTGGGAGAAAATATATGCAAGAGACATATCTGATAAAGAACTGTATCTAAAACTGAAAAGCAAGAGAACAAATAAACTGATTTAAAAATGGGCCAAAGACCTTAACAAACACCTTACCAAAGAAGATGAACAAATAGCAAATAAACATATGAAAAGATACCCCACATCATATGTCACCAAATACAAATTAAAACAAGATACCCCTACATGTCTATTAGAATGACCAAAGTTCAGAATACTGACAACATCAAATGCTGGTAAGGATGTGGAGCAATAGGAACTCTCAATCATTGCCAATGGGAATGCAAAATGGTACAGTCACTTTGGAGAACAGTTTGGTGATTTCTTACCAAATCAGCATATTCTTAGCATATGCTCCAGTAATTGTGATGCCAAAAATGAACCCTAAGGTCAATTCTAGGCTTTGAGTGATGGTGATATGTCAGTGTAGGTTCATCAGGTAGAACAACTGTACCACTCTGGGGAGGATGTCAATAGTGGAGAAGGTTATGTATGGAGTAGGGATGAGGAATGGGGAGTAGAAAAGAAATTTCTGTCTTTCTTGTGAAGTTTGCTGTGACCCTAAAGCTGCTTTAAAAAAAAATTAGGTCTTTATTTTTTTAAAAAAGTCAAGTCGTGTACTAAGTATAGAACCTTGCAATGTATGTAGAAAAATATGGTCCATATCTAGAGAATATTAAATATTCTTGCAAAGCAATAAGAAAAATAATCAATTCAAGGAAATGGGGCAAGAATATCCACAGGCAATTTTCAGGTAAGAATGACTGCAAAGAATAAATATGTGAAAATGGCTCAACCTCATGAACTTTTGTGGAACACAAATGATAATAATAATGAGATACTATTTCACAAGCATTACATCTATAAAAATTCAGAATTATGGCAATGCCAACTATTTGTAAGGATAGGGAACAGTGGTAACACTCATGCCTGCTCTTGGGGAGCTAAACTGATATCATTGCTTTGGAAGACATCTTGGCAGTACTTGGAGCATGGAAGGTGCTCTTACTCTCCAGTATGCTGAAGAAATTCCAATGTGTACTTAAGGAGGCATGTGCAAGAATGTTTATTGCAACTTTTTTGTGAGAGCAACATTTTGGAAATTATTTAAATATCTATCAACAGAAGAATGTGTAAATTGCATTCTAGGTATATAATAGAATACTATTCAGCACTTAAAATGAAGATGAATGAGCAGCACTTACCAATATTGATAAAAGATAAGTTATGGAATAACAGTGTAAGGCCATCTGCATAAAATTTTTAAATGTGCAAAACTTCTACTTCTAGCTTAGGGATAAAAACATAGATAGCAAGAGTAGCAAATGAATGAATGGATAAAGAAGATATAGTCCATATATACAATGGAGTATTATGTCTCCAGCAGAAAGGATGAATACCCAATATTTGTATCAATATGGATGGGACTGGAGGAGATTATGCTGAGTGAAATAAGTCAAGCAGAGAGAATCAATTATCATATGGTTTCGGTTAGTTGTGGAGCATAAGGAATACCACAGTAGACATGGGGAGATGGAGAGAAGAAGTGAGCTGGGGGAAATTGAAGGGGGAGATGAACCATGAGAGACTGTGGACTCTGAGAAACAAACTGAGGGTTTTGGAGGAGAGGGGGCTGGGGGGATGGGTGAGCCTGGTGGTGGGTATTAAAGAGGGTGCATATTGCATGGAGCACTGGGTGTGGTGCATAAACAAGGAATTCTGGAACACTGAAAAGAAAAGAAAAGAAAACAAACAAACAAAGAGTAGCAAATGAAGCATGGGAAATCAGGAGAGTACTTATCTCCCTGGAACAAAGGAAGAAATTAGGACGGGGACTCCACCTGTTATTTGTTGTTGTAAACTATTTCTCAAAAAAAATTTTTTTTCAGAAGGAAAAGTAAAATCAAGACTTTTAACAGCAATCATCTCTGGGTGTGTGAGTTTATACTGTGCTTGTTATTCTAGGATTTCTTTCTCTTTTTTTTGTCTCTGTTGTTGCCCAAAGGGGCGATCTTTTCCTGAATAGGAAATAATTAAGCTTTTTCTCTACCTGAATATTGTGGACGTGTGTGTCTATGTGCATATGTGTGATACAGCACACTGTACTCCAGTAACAGTAATGGCAGTTACAACTGGAGAAATTTTTTCTCCATCAATCATCCAGAACGTTCAGTGGAAAAGTGATTTTTCTGGACTATGCTGATGGTAATCTCACAAAAGTCTTGGCATGTGTGGAATGACCTCACCCACGGTGGTTTCCAGGGTTTGGATGGGAACCAGTTTCTGGCTATTTCACCATCTTCGGAGAAGTGAGAGGTGTTGCTTCAGGGACATTCGGTCAGCACCGCATCTCCAGAGAGGCCCTGCCCTGCCATGCAATCTTTTCTGAAACTAATGAGATCAGCAGCTTTTCACGAAACCATGAGTCATCCCTATCGGTGAGGATTTCCAGGAGCCTGAAGAGTGCTTGAAGGGCAGGCTTCACCAGATGTGCTCGTATCCCCAGCCCTTCCCCTAAATGCCAAGCCCAGCATCCAGCCCATGACCAACGGTCACAAGGTCACCAAGTGCCTGAAACACTACTGGGCTTCAGGTAAGGACCTATAAAATTAATGCAATTCTAATTACAATGCCAGTTGGACTGTTTTTCAGGAACTTGATGATCTGATATTTATGTTGGCCCACAAGTAATCAAAACATCATTAATTTTTTTTAAAGATTTTATTTATTTATTTGACAGACAGAGATCACAAGTAGGCAGAGAAGCAGACAGATAGAGAGAGGTGGAAGCAGGCTCCCTGCAGAGCACAGAGCCCGATGTGGGGCTCGATCCCAGGACACTAGGACCATGACCTGAGCCGAAGGCAAAGGCTTTAACCCACTGAGCCACCCAGGTGCCCCAAAACATCATTAATTTTAAGACATATTAGAAGACCAGTAATAAAAACAGCATGGTATTTGTTCAGAAAGAGACAAATCAGGCCATGGAAGAGAAATAGGTGTCAGATATAGACTGATAATAGATAGACAGATGATATACTTATTGATAAATTCATAAAGACACTTGGTTAATAAATGGCATTGGGAAACTAGAAAACAGATTATTATGGGAAGCAAATCAAAGCTAGACTCCGTCTAACTTCAAAAATAACAGTAGATCCTAGATGAACTAAAGACCCAAATGGGAGCAGTAAAACAATAAAATAAATAGACTAAAATTCAGAATATCTTTGTAACCTAAGAGTTGGAGGTGGAGAAGGATGGGAGCATGGCAGATAATAAAACTTCCAGAATACAAATGCTATGGCAAAAAGAGAAAGAAAGAAAGGAAGGAAGGAGAAAGGAAGGATTTGACTGTAGCAAAATCAAGAACTTTTGTTCATAGAAGGACACCATGAACAAAAGTAATAGGTAAGAGATGGAACTTGCAGTCTCTGAAGCCAAAACCAATAAAATTTTGAAGGAAACTCATTATAAGACAATAGCCCTAATAGAAAAAATAGGCAGAGGGTATAAAAAGGCAACTTACAGAAGAGGAAACATAAAAGGTTACTTAGTATTTGAAAGACTCAAAATTGTAAGTGACCAGAAAAAGCAATTTGGGAAAAGTTATCACTTCACACCAAATACTTCTTCCCAAAGCTGGACGTTGGCAAACTGGGTGGGGACCAGGAACCACTAGAACCTTCATGTGCCCCGTGGGAACTTTTCCCAGCGATTCCACTCCCAGGTATATATCTCAGATGATTTTTTACCCAGTCCCAGAAAAGCCCAGGTACCATAATATTCATTGCTGTGTGATTGCAGCAGTGACAGAGTCTTTGAGACAACTAGCAGGTCCCAAAAAGAGGAGAGAGGGTAATTATGGGAGAGACTTACTCTGGGGTACTGTGTAGCAATAAGAAGCAAGGAATTTGGTGTAATGACAGAAACACGGAGAGGCTTTTTAAAAAATGTTATACCTAGTATTAAAAAAAATTAAAAATGGAACGAGATATATAGTGGAATAGAAATTATATAACATTGAAAAAAGCACACAAAAACATATTTGAAGAACATATATTTTTAAAAAAATCTAAATGTGCACCCTAACAACAAACACATTAAGTAGAATAGAATGGTTGCCCATAAAAGTGGGACTGAAAATAAAATACAATAAATAAGTAGGTAAAACCAGAAAGAGATGCTTAGGGGACCACTAATAATTGTGTTCAACAAACTGAGTGTGATTAGCTCATCACTAAAGCTATCCTTACTCTTCAAGGGCTCATACTCTCATAGGGAAAATGATACTACAAAAGTCAGACATTTTCTATGCATTAAGGAATTCAAGTGGCAAAGAGATGTTTATTATACGGATGTTCCAATCAAGCCAGGTGGACTGTGATTAAACCATATTATAGGATGTATTAGAAAATAATATAGAATGGCCATCTGGTTTTTTTTTAAAGATTAAACTCCCTAGACTTCTCCTACTGGGAGTATGTAATGGCACAGTTCATTCTGAAAATCTGAGCAGAATTACGTGAGGCAACCCATCACAGATGCATGTGTAGGGATGCATGGGAATGCGTTAAAGGTACTGTGTTCACTGCAATTCTCATCAGCACTTTGGACTATGCATTGATAATGAGGGACACCAAGATGAACATAGCTATTGTATGTAATATCAATAAGCCATTTATTATGCATGTCTGCCTATGTTCCTAGATTTTAAGATGACCCTGTAGAAGCACAAAGTACTAGGGTACAAATGAACATTTCCTCCTGCCCTATTCTTCCCCCCACCTTGCAACCTTCCGCGAATTCTTCCCCCATCATCACTGAAACATTGAAATAACAGAAATGCTCAAGGACAACTCGATTTCTCCCCCATTAGTTGTTTTGCTGGTATCCTAGGGATTTGTCTCATCTGCTCTGCAAGCTGTTTCATTTAACGAAGTCCATACCTCTACCAACCCTTTCGGAATTCAGAATGATCATTGCTGACGATGGCAGGTCACACATGGACAAAAGTATACAATAACATATTTCTGCAAAACTGATCGGGTGCGGGTGTAGAGCTTTGTAGAGGTATGATGCGTAATCCTGGTATAATACTACTAAATTTCATCTATGCTAATTGATTGTAAGATACTCCATTATTTTATGTATCATTAAGTAAGAAAAAACACTGTCAGTTAAGCTATGACATAATGGTATCCTTTAAAAAAACAATGCGTGTGCAGCAGCCTGGCGAGCCAGGATTTACACGCCAGCTCTTCTGTTTCTAGCTGGGTGGCTATGAACACACCAGCTAACGTCTCTAAGCCTCAGTGTCAGCTTTTATAACAGGAACACCATAACAATACTGGTTAATAGGGCTTGTGTGGGGATTAAATGAGATTGTGAATGCAAAACATTTACATCATATCTAGCACATACTCGCCCTCAATTCTTAAAATATATTAGCAATTTTAGGATTAATGAAAAGTTTGTAATAGTATGGAATGTTCTCATGGCATAACAATAATAAAAAAGCAAGATATAAAATTACTATTATTTAATCTCAACAATATTCTTTTTCTTAAAGATTTTATTTATTTATTTGACAGAGAGAGACACAGTGAGAGGGAGAACATATGCAGGGGAAGTGGGAGAGGGAGAAGCAGGCTTCCCGCCGAGCAGGGAGCCTGATGCAGGGCTCGATCCCAGGACCCTGGAATCATGACCCGAGCCAAAGGCAGATGCTTAACCAATGAGCCACCCAGGCACCCCAATTTCAACATATTCAAAAGAAGTAAAGCATAGAAAAAATGCTGCAGCGAAATATACGAATATTAGCATGTGTTAACATATATAACACGTATTTGAAGCAAAACTATGAATTACTCTTTTTTCTTTATTCTTTTCTTATTTTTCTAACTTTGTTCTTTTCTTATTTTCCTAACTTCTCTATGATAGTCATTTTAATGACTATAATGACAAAAAAATTTTTACTATATTTCGACTTACTCCTAGATATTTCTTTTACACTTGAAAGCTTCTTTTCACACATTTGCCACTGAATGAGTAAGGAAATGCTCTTACTCTAGAGTCAACAAATGTGCCTACTGAGCGTCTGTCCTAAGACTTCTCCTTCCAGCCCAAGAAGGACACTGCTAATCAGGCACAGCCCCAGAGATTCTCCCCCTGAATCCTACCTGAGATGACAGTCCTTCTCAGTACAATCTGCCAGCCCTTTCTTTCCAATCAAATGAAAAAGCACTGTGGGTGAAAGGTATCTCTGGTCTCATGCGTCGTTTCTCCCCCAGGATATTGACATGTTAACTGTTGCCATATTTCATCACTAGATCAAAACTTCAGTCTAAACACAAGGTACCTGAGATTTGGGAGAGGAGATTTGGGAAAAGGGGGCTTTCCATCCCAAGAACTAAAAATTTTCCTTTAACAAAAGGCTGTAGACTTAATGGCAGAGTCCCCTGTCTTAAACCTATCACAGAATTCCAGATCTTCCTAAACAGTCATAATATTGAATATTCTATGACTTGTGCTAATCAGGCAATGGGTTGCAACCTTGGTTTTGCCTCTTATTTTTCATCCCTTTCTATATTCCGGGCATCTGGCTCTCAACAGGTTCTAAATCAACTGGTTGTCTGATGACCAATTTCTCCTAGCAAAAAAAAAAAAAAAAAAATAGAGACCACTTTTTTTCCCAGCAAAGCCATGAATTCTTCTTGCTTTCAGACTTCTTTCTTTACCTTTTCAGATCTACTCTACCAGGATGGCACAGCGCAGGTGACTGATACATGAACAAGTCCTCCCAGGCATGTCCTAAGAGCCTGTTCCCCAGGAGACAGAACAGGTGGTCAGGGTCATGCCATGTCCAAGCTTTGGAAGTGACTGGTGGGTGAGTCATGTGGCTGTGTCACTGTGTTTGTTTACAGGGACCAAAGCTACATTTGTATCCAAACTTGTGGATTCAGAGAAGAAACAATCTCATGGGGAAAAAGGGGGGGGTCATATTATTCAAAATTATCTGCAAAGAGATGAGTATTAGGCTGCCCTAAGGAGAAGTAGGTTAGCCCTTAAAACTCCATTGAAAGGCTGAAGGGTCCAGTATAGTGGGTAGTTCTTAGAGACAGATGTTTACCTCTGAAGCAAAGAGGAGATTTCGTCCTTCCGTATACCCAGAGTAGGCATGGGAAGCATGGGAAGCAGCTCCAGGACAGCCTTTGGAATTGTTGGCTGGTATGGCAGAAAGGACATATGACTTGGTTTTAGAAAACCTGCATTCAAAGTTCTACTTTTGTCACTTAATGACAGTATGATATTGGGTGAGCCTTAACTCCCCTGAGCCTCAGTTTTATCATCTGTAAAAGGGTAACCATAATTATAGACTGTTGATATGAACCATTGAGGTAGCTTATCTGGATCTCCTGGTGTGTAGTCAATGCTCAATGAATATTTCGTTCCTTCTCCAGCTTTGTCAGCTATGGATAGTAGGGCTTGGAGAGATTTTATAATTTGCCAAAGGTCTCCTCCATCAGTGGTGAACGACACATGTTGTTCTCCATGTGGAAAGTGGGAGAGCTGGGACCCAGTTAGTATTCCGGTTTTAAATCTAATTTTCTGAAAATTCTTTGTGCCTTCTTGTCTATCAATGAAAGCTGGCAGGGACCTTGTTGGAATTGAGGTTGAGGAGGGGCCAAGAAAGGAGAAACCCCATTAAGAAGAGTTCACTGAGAAAAACCCTTTAGCTCTGTGGTTCACTAATGTCACCAGCACTGCTGAGCCAACCATATCACTGTAAAGCAATAACCACATAATGACAACTCCCACTGACTGGTGGCTTCTTGGGTAGCCAGTCATAGGCCAAGCATTCCCACCTCACAAATTTGTTGAGAAATTGCAACAAGGCAACCTATCTGAAACCCTCAGCAGAACTCATGGCATACAGTAAGTGCTCAATAAATGGTAGTTGCTGGCACTTTACATACCTGGTCTCATTTCACCTTTCCAACAACTCAGTGAAACATTTATTACTACTCCCTCTGTTTTACCAATGAAGACAGATAAAAATAAAGGGACTTGGCCATAGGCAAAAGCAATCCATGGAAAGCAGTACTTAAACTAGATATGTTTGAGTCCAAAACCTACGCTTTTAGCCATTAGGATATACTGGCTCTCAACCTGCTAGGGCAAGTTGTGACCTGCTAACTAGTCTCAGTTTAAAGTTGCCTGGTTTTCCCATTTCCCATGGGGCCTGAGTCCTAAAACTGAGTTGAGCAGGAGGGCAATGATACTGCATTGAGTCAAGGGAGGTCTGGCTCCACACTCACTCATCGTGGCCAGGAGCCTCTGAGACTGAAGACTGATGGCTCAGAAGGAAGGAACTGGAATAGGTTTTTGTAGTAGGAACCTTAGAGGTTTTCTAATCATTAAGGTCAGTGGATCTGTTCATTCTACATGGACTTTGTTGGCTTTGGAAAGCTTTGCTCAAATGAAATTTTATAGGAAATCACAAAGTGTAAAAGTCAATAAAAGTAGAATCAGTCTGCTAAAAATGAGTGGGAGAGCCAGAGTCTTAGCGTCTCCAAGGAGCCCTGACATATTCACCTCTTCATTCAAGATGGTGGCCATTCAGCTGGTGGCAAAAGAATTACGTCATCAGCACGTGCATACAGACAGTGTGGGTAGTGGGAAGTGCCTGGGGCTCTGAAGTCCCTCGTTCATATCTCAGCTCTTCCATTTCTGATGTGCGTGGTTTGGGCAAAGAAAAGAACCTCTCTGAGCATATCTCCTCCCATGTAAAATGGCACTCTAGTCCCAACCCAAGAAAGTTGAGAGGAAAAAAAAAAGGCAGTAATAGATGAGAATGGCCTCAGACAGAAAACAACACAGAGAAGAAGAGAAAACAACTGGGGCGCCTGGGTGGCTCAGTCAGTTAAGAGTCTGCCTTCGGCTCAGGTCATGATCCCAGGGTTCTGGGATCAAGTCCCACATCAGCCTCCCTGCTTCTCCCCTGCCTGCTGTTTCCGCTGCTTGTGCTTGCTCTCTGTCTTGCTTGCTCTCTCTGAGTCAAATAAATAAATAAAAATCTTTAAAAAAAAAAAAGAGAGAAGAGAAAACAACTTCGCTATTAGCTCACTGAACTGAGTTTTAGTTTTGGTTGGTTTTTGTGGTTTGTTGTCTTTTGTTTTTGTGGAAGGAGGAAGAAATTTGTAAGGGTTAAAATGAATAAAGAAAACATATCGTAAAACAAGCATACATAATCACCAAAACTGAAAAATGCACATCCTCACCCTCACTCAATATTTACCTTGTGCCTAGAACTGACATGGGATAGACAATAGGACTATTACCTGTCCTGGAAGAACTTAGAGCCCACTGTATGCCCAATTGTACACACACACACACACACACACACACACACACACGCACACACGCACACATACACACACACACAGAGGAAATTTCCAAACTCCTCTCATTGTGGCAAAACATGAACACTGCAGCCCTGAGTTCTGGACTCTGGGAAACTCTACCCTGGTTCTTACTGAAGCAGGAAAAACACCAGAGGCTTCTTATATAGGTCTTTCCTTGATCATTATCAACATCTGCCTTGATTTTGCCCAGGTCCGGTATAAGGGGATAACCTGAAACCCTTATTTTTTTTTCCCACACGTGCCTCTTCCACCTCAACCTACCCTCTAGAAAGAAATATGAAGAACAGAATGGAATAATTTTCAAATGTTGCTTCTTTCAGGAGCTCAGACATAAGCTTTCTGTTAACATATTGAAATTTGAGATGAAAACAAACCTGGAGGGAAATAATTCCCATAGTTTCTGGATGCATAATGAGGTCAGAATTATTCTCTCATAAGGAGAACAGGCCCAGTCATTGCAGTGGAGAAGGACCAAGCCGAGTCAAGGGACCCACAGTCTAACCATCTCGCCCCATCCGGTTGCAGGCAGGATGTGAGCAGGAAAAAGACCTCGGGAAATGCCATGATCAAGAAACAAGAAGATGACTCATGGGTATGGAAGAGGCAAGTGTGGGATCTTGGGAAAGTTACTCAATATGTTGAACTTAGGATGAGAAACCAAATACAGGTGCATTAAATTATTTCACAAATATTTATTAAGCATGTATAAGGGGTGTATTAGTATCTCTAATTATAGTTACTCTATAATTTAGCATCTTAAAATAAGAAACATTTATATTCTCACGCAGTTTCTGAGAATCGGGGGTCTTTGAGCTGCTTAGTTGAGTAGGTCTGGCTCACAATCTCTCATGACATTGTAGTCAAGTTGTCAGCCAGGGCTTTAATCATCTGAAATCTAGGTTGGGGTCAAAGGATTCATTTCCAAGCTCACTGATGTGGCCATTTTCTGGAGACCTCAGTTCCTCATTACACAGGCCTCTCTGTGCTGACTTCTTTTGGAGGAATGAGTCCAAACAAGAAAGAAAGAGAAGGGAAGGCTGGATCTCTTCTGTAGTCTGTTAGAAGAGACACACCATTACTCTGCCATAGTCTATTGCTCCCACAGACCAAACCTGGTACATGGATGGAGCATATTATACAAGGATATGAATACCAGGGAATGGGAATGACTGGGAGGCCATCTTAGAGGCTGGCTACCACAAATTTTTTTATAATCCTCAATGCCTTTACCCCAAGGCAGTGAACCCGACTATTACTGTCCCAATTTAGACAACTGTAGAATTCTAAGACTTTGTCTTTGTCCTTCATGAAACAAAATTTTAGATGAAATCTAGTCATAGTCCAAGTATCCCTTGCATTTATTGAGTGGACACCCTATGTCAGGCAATGTGCAGACTTTATACAGATTACCACTGGGCTCTAAGCATCTTCAAGAGTAGGGAGTTCTGTACTCCCAGAGACAGAGGAAAGGACCAGATGCTCTTTTGAGGTCCTTTCCAAACTGAGATAGTTTTCCCTTCTTCCCAAAGAACTTTTTTAGTATTAATTTTACAGTAGGTATGTTAATAGCTCATTCCAGTAATTTTTTTCTGCCTGGAAAGTCATTATTTGGTTTTAACATTTGAAGGATATTTTTGATGGGTACAGAATTTTAATTTAGAAAACTTTTTCAGAACTTTATAGAAGCTATTCCATTCCAAAGTTTTCTGGCTTCCATTATTTCTGAAGATAAGTCATGGAACTAATTTTTTTCTCTGGTTACTTTTAAGAATTTCTCTTTGTCTCTTGCCTTTGTTTTTTGTTTTTCAGAGTGTAAAAGTGAAGCCTAAGTGTGGTTTTCTTTTGCTTCTTTCTTCTCAGAGTTTGCAGAAATCACTGACCTTGTGGGTTTCATCTATTTTGGAAAATTCTTGCCCATTACCTCTTCAATGTTGCTTTGGTTCATTCTCTCTTCTCTCATTCTGGCACTCCAATTATATAAATTTTAGACCTATTTACTGCCTCCATATATATTTTCTATTACTTAGTTTTTTTCTAGGTTTTTGTCTTTTGGTCCTAGTAATGTTTTATTGAAGTATGTATGAAAAACTGTAAAGACATTGAATAATGTTATCTTCCTCTTTTTTTTTTTTTTTAGATTTTATTTATTTGACAGAGAGAAAAAGCACAAGCAGGGGGAGCAATAGGCAGAGTGAGAGGGAGAAGCAGGACCCCCGCCAAGCAGAGAACCTGACTTGGGGCTCCATCCCACGACCCTGGGACCACGATCCAAGCAAGGGAGGATGCCCAACCACCTGAGCCACCCAGGTGTCCCTGTTACCCTCTTGAAAAGCTTCACTCTTTTTTTTTTTTTTTTTTTATGAGCCAGACAGATGAGGGGCTATCAACTTCCACCAATCAAGTAATTAGCTGATGTGAAGTGGATTTGCAATTATGGCAAGGATTCACCACTTGGGTAAACTCCACCTTCCGGAATTCCCAATAAAAGCCTCAGATGTTTATTGAATATTTTTCTGCCTGCTTGGTCCTGAATCCTAATCCTCAGCCCTTTAGCATTATGACACTAACAACATTCCATTCTGCTTTTCAGAGCCCAGGTTTATTCATCTCTTACCAGAAGCAGTTTCAGAATTTGGCAAATTGTGAGGGGTGGGGAATCTGATGGAGTGTTGGGATTAGTTCTTCAGTCCTCTTTTCTCATTGTTATTCTAATTCCTTAAGCATCCACTTTTTGTCTCACCAGCCCCACAAGACTATCAAAACTTCCCTGGTTGCTCTGCCTCTTGGTAGCTGCCTCCTACCTGAGCTTTTTGTCTCAAATCCAAAATTGAAAATGACCTGAGATTAGAAAGTCACTCAAAATGTCAATTCACCTGGCATGATTCCATTTTCCTTGGGACTTTGTCCCCTCAACTCCTGGTTGCCTTAGGAGCTCTCAGTGTCTTCCAACCTTTCCAGTCCTCCTGCTATGAGCTACTGTGTTCTGGTTGAAAGTAGAAGTCTATAGTATCATTTAAAATTTGAAAAAAAATTAAAAACTAAAAAATAAATAAAATTTAAAAATAAAATAAAATTTGGAGAGTTGGACCATAATTTTCATCTATTTTTATGAAAGGTAAGAATGGAAATATGCAGCTAGAGTTTGATTTATAGATAATGGGAAGACTTTTTAAAAGATTTTATTTATTTATTTATTTATTTATTTATTTATTTGAAAGAGAGAGAGCTCAAGTTGGCAGGGGTAGGGAGGGGTAAAGAGAGAGGGAGAAGCAGAAGCAGACTCCCCACTGAGTATGGAGCTCCCAGGCAGAGCTCGATCTCAGGACTCCAGGATCATGACCTGAGCTAAAGGCAGGTACCTAACCAACTGAGCCACCCAGGTGCCCCCATAATGGAAAGATCTTGAAGGTGTTAATGCCCAGTGATTGCATGACTGGAGCTGTGTATTACATAGTTTCCTGGTAAGAGTGTATGAAATAGAATAGAGGTGAAAGAAGCAGAAAATGGAGAAACTGGCCATTGTTTCCCCAGCTCTTATCTGCTTGAGAAATGACCCAATCTTTTAGGCTCCCATTCCTTGTTCTAGAAAAATCAGAAAAAGGTGTTCTTCCTGCAATAGTGAGCTTATGGGTGACATCTAACAGAAGCAATAAAAAATAGATGAGGGGTAGAAATAAGGACTTTGAAGCCTGATTGACCCTGGTTTAAAACTTATCTCTGCCACTAATTGTATGAATTTCATAGCATCAGAAGATTTTGAAAACTCTTTTGCAACCTGTACAATAGAAGTACTAATATCACATAGAGTTATTTTGCAGGTTAAATGGGATTTTAGGACCATGCTTGAGCCAGGATTCAAACTCAAGCAATCTGGCCTTGGAGCCTAGTGTTTAAGTACTACAATATACTGCCTCTCTAAGAATCAGAGATTGTTGAAATTCCCCAAGTCAAATATTACAAAGGCCATCTTCTCCATCATGCAGGTCAGTTTAGGGACAATAGAGATCTTGCACAGTCACTCAAGTCCTACCATTGTTCTGGCTCATAATTCCAACCAGATGAGAGATCCATGGCTCCAAAGCTGGACTCTTTCAGGAGGTTATAAAACAGGACTTTGACCTGTAGATAGACAAACTGCAATCAAAATTTCTGATAAGAAGTTGTCAGCTTCATTAATATGAGGGAAGGTTGCTCTTACTCAGGATTTTGTCTCTACTTGTCCCAGGACTGAACTATAATGAATGCCTTTAACATTCCACAAGAGAATGAAATGAGCTTCATCCATTTGGCAGGACAATTCCTTCCCCTGTTTCCCCACATCCCCACCAGGTTCTTGGCTCTTTTACATTTTCCCAGCACCACATAAGATCTTCCTATAAGGAGGGAAGCCTGGGTGGCTCAGTCAGTTAAGGGTCCGACTCTTGATTTCAGCTCAGGTCATGACCTCAGGGTCATGGGGCTCCATGCTAAGTGGGGAGTGTGCTTAAGGTTTCTCTCTCTCTCCCTCTCCTTTTGCCCCTCCTCCCACTTGGGCTCACAGGTGGGATCTCTCTCTCTCTCTCTCTCTCTCTCTTTCTCTCTCCCTAAAATCAATCAATTTTTTTTTAAAAGACCTTCCTACAAGGAAATATATGCTGTGATAGTCAAGTCTTCAGTCCAAGGTTCTACTCCTCTTTAACAAGAATAAGGCCCCTTGTAACTTGAGAAAAAACTAAGCTCGCAAAGACCAACCCACATGTTGACTGTTCTCTGGCCTCTAAAGCTTTGTTCATGCCCTTGCCTTTAAAGGAATGCTCTTTCCATCAATTCCTGTCACCAGCTATCTTCATAATTTCATTCACTAGTACTCTTCACTTTGCAATCAACAGAAAAGTCAGAAATCTAAAAGAAGAACTTATGCTCCTCTTATGAGGGCTTCAGGTGCAGCCTGATCCAGGGTCCATGATATCATCAAGGATCCAGTATCAGTCCTCTGAAATTTGGTTTGTTCTGCCCCTCCCCACTACAGTAACTTTATCCTCAGGCTAACTTCCCTTATGGAAAGAAAAAAATAGTTGGAGTAGCTCTATGATTCATATCCTCACATCATACAATCCTGAGAAAGAGAGTTCTAATCCCCACCTTCCCAGAAAAATCTACTGAGAGTCACAGAGCACATGAGCTTAGGTCATAAAGATAACCCTCCTCAAAGATATAGAATACTCTAATTTGCTCAGCCTGGGTCATTGGCTCCATTCCTGGAGCTCAAGGAAGAGCTAGTTTCCTCAAAACGACGTGGGTCCCCGGTGAAGACCAAGAACTACTGGAAAGAGAGAATATATACACAAGAGGGATTCAAAGGAATTCACCACATTATGAAACCCAGACATCTGAGAGGTGAATCCAAATAAAGAAATAAGGAAAAAAATGGATAACCAATGTAGAAGGACTGGTGGCAAACATTTAACACACTTAAATTTAGATCTAAGATTAGACAACTTTGGGAATCAGGGTTTTGATTTTATCAAAAAGAATGGAAGTATTTAATCCTCAGCAATAGCAAAATGGAAAAAAAAACACTAACTTGAATCAGTAAATGGGGGAAGGGAAATATGAGGGACAACACATGTTAATTTTATTGCCTTTCAGAATAAGGATTCAACCAATCCCATCTAAAATGGCAATATGTACCTTTAGAAAGCATAATCGCTCCAAGGTCAATATTCTTACTTTATTGTCTTGAACGTAGAAGTATCTTTTTGAACTAAATATATTTTATATTAAAGAAATATTTATTTGAATTCAGAGATCCTTTCTATTTCTTTTTCTATTTCTTTTTCTTCAAACTGAGTTCAAGTCAAATTGAATGATTTTTTTTGTTAAATAATGTTTAAGATCATATTTTATAAAATTCTTTCCATCTACATACCTATTTTTTATTGAGTAATTAATGCATTAATATGGTTCAGATATAAAGTTTCACAGGGAAAAGTCATGCTTTCCCCCATATCCTCTACCCTCCTAGTTCCCAGCTCTCAATCCATCTATCTTTTTATTATTCTAGAGACCCGGAATGGATGTCTACCAAATGTGTACACTGGTTATTTTGAGTGTGGGAATTTGATGTTTTTTTAACTTTCTACTATATTATATAACATATACATAGGTATGTATATGAATATATATATATTTGGATATATATGTATTATATATATGCATATGTATATATATTAGACATCATTTTTTAAAATTATATTAAAAATGAAAATCCTGGGGTGCCTGGGTGGCTCAGTGGGTTAAAGCGTCTGCCTTTAGCTCAGGTCATGATCTCAGGGTCCTGCGATAGAGCCCCGCATCAGGTTCTCTGCTCAGCAGAGAACCTGCTTCCCTTCCCCTCTCTGCCTGCCTCTCTGCATACTTATGACTTGTGATCTCTGTCTGTCAAATAAATAAATAAAGTCTTTTTTAAAAATGAAAATACTTTCTTTCCTGCAATGGCCAATTAAATCCCACTCTTGTGAAGGCTTTGAAGGTGGTCAGGACCAGAAATTACCTCTTATCTCCATAGTCTGCATCCCTTCCTCAGCACTACTCACACAGTACACACGTATTCCCTGAGACTAACGTTGTTTGTGGACATAGAATGCATGCCTCCTGCAGGAGCTCCCTGGGCGTCCAATCTGTGGTTCCACCACTAGCATTACTGGGATCAATCAGACTCAAGAAAAGGTGGTATCTTTAGTGAGTTTTGTATTTCAAATTGTACTCAATACCTCAGGGACCTGCTTATTTTTTGCACTTTTGGAAAATTCTACTTTCTATTTCTAAGAAAGCCTACTCAAAAAAGGGACTTCATCCAGCAGTTGAAACCTCAGGTGGTTCTTCCCTGAGTAGCTTAGGAATTCATGCAGTAGAAACATTGTTGCATGGGAGCTAGGTTTAAGTCCTAATTCTGCCACTTGTCAAACGCTCTAATCCTTCTGGTCCTCAGTATCTTCATCCAAAGGGGAAGATGGTCATAATGATATTACCTGCCTCATAGGATTAAATGAGATCTTACAAGCAAAGTATATGGTACTTTTCCTGACACAGTCAGCACTAAATAAACATCAGCCATCACTGTCACTGATGAGCCTTTTCCCCAGGGAGCAAACTCACCAAGTGGACACGGTTCTTAGATCTGGAAGGATGGCTTCTGCTGAAACTGGCTATATACATCCAGGGGTCCAGACTCTACTGCTTTGTCTCCACTCCTCTCCCACTGCTACGGTCCTATAAAACCACCAGTGACGCCTCCGTGTTCACTTTAGCAACCCAACCCGCCCCAGGGCAGAATCATAAACATTTACATGATATTTGGACTAGACTCAAACTTATTTTCATAAATTCCTGGATCTTTCTATTTGCAATGACTCCAGAGATGATCTAGTCCAAACTTCCAATTTACAAATGAAGAAACCAAAGCAAGAGGGTCGAAGAAACTTCCCGAAGGACCATGGCTAGTTGGTGATGGAGCCATGACCAGCTCCCAGGATTTACCTTTCTGCATTCTCCTATTATTGAGCACACTGCAATGTCATACCCAATTATTTGTCTGTCTCCCCTAGAAAGCATAAGCTCCAGCTTAGGAACTCCTGCTTGTTTATGAGGAACTTGAGTTTTAAAGAGAGAGGTTAAGTCAATTGGCCAAAGTCACCCAACTTATAGTAGAAGGAATGAGATTCGGAGCCGGAGTTGTTGCAACTCAAATGCCTATGCTTTGTACTCTGTTGGCCTGTTTTCCAGTTCCAGTAACATAAGGGTATCTCCTTCCTAGAGAAAACATGGACATTGATGGACACAGCACAGTGGAGTAGAACCAGAAATGACATGGGCTCCCACACTAATCTGCATTGTGAGCCAGGACCAGTCACTTGATCTTGCCTTGAGTCCATCGTGTGCTCTGTGGCCGCGCCTGGTACAGTGCCTGACACCTTGGCTGTAATCATTATGTACTTGGAAACAGTGAAGTACTTTGTCCTCTGTGCCATGCTGCCACATCCTTTACTTCTTGCCTTCCATCTCACCAAGAACTCAGTGGAAAGTCCAACATGGCCCCAGAATCCTATGTATCCCCATTCAGATGAGTCGTGTCCTCGGGTCAAACTTAAGAGATCACCTCTGTTTTCACAGCTTTGGCAGGGATCACTGACTCTATCAAGTGTGAATACACTGTTTGTTTTCCTTCTTCTCTTTCTGTTTGCCATTGGAAAAGTCCATTAATGCTGAATGACATGACTAAACAGTCAAGGGGAGAACAGTTGATGTGTTAATAACTCTTAGGTAAATACCATTTGTTATTGTCACCGCTGAGGCTTTCAGAGAGGTGGCACCAATCCTGATCCAGGACTGTCCTCTTGTCAGCCCTCCATCTTTCAGCAACCTGGAAAGACGGGTTTGAGGCGGGAAGGAGTCTGAAAGGGACTGGTGAGCAAGAGGAAGGAAAGGCATGGGAAAGAAGTGAGAACTCTGAAAGAGACATAGGGTAAGAGCGAGGAAGGTGCATGCGCGCGCGCGTACACACACACACACACACACACACACACACACACACACACACATTGACGCTGAGCAGAGAAGTCGGAAAGCTGATGATTCATCACATCTTTTACTTGATTCTGTATTCTCCATGCCTCCTCCTCAGTAGTGCCAAGGTCCCTTGCATTTACGGTTTCTGAGCAGCTCTAACTTGGTCTCATCTGCTCTTCCACTGACATCGAGGAAGTGTGGGTTTTCCTCCCAGACCAGGCTAGGCTCCAGAGGGAAGATGATGTTAACTGGATTCAAAGAATCAGCATAAGAAATTTGCATGGCATTGCCTTGGAGACAGAGGAAAGGGAGGTTCCTTGAGGATGTCCCCATGTTGGGGATGGAAGACCCCTGTGATTATGAGAACCTGTAACGTGTACTTGTAAGGATTCATGAATGGGAAAACAAGGGAACTGGCTTTCCCTCCTAGCTAAAAGCCTGTGTGACCTTGGGTCTATGCATTAAGCTCTCTGTGCTCTTAGGACAGGGTTTTGCACCAAATGATCTTCCAGCTCTAACTGTGATTAGGAAAGGAGGCTTTTTGAACTGAAACCCACATGACTGGAGGTAGCCAGCCACATGACACTCAAAGGTGCTTTTTGGGCAGAGGGAAGAGCTAAAGCAAAGCCCCTGAGGCAGCAGTGAGTTTGGCTGTGACCTTCAACAGAGCATTTTCAGTGACTTGATGTGCACAGAGACCAGATCACGCTAGTTAATGGAAACGCATTGACTTATAAGGCAATAGCCAATAATGGGTAAATGATGATTCAAAAAGTGAGTCTTGAAAAAAAGGAAGAAAATGGTATTAGTATCATTTGTGGCAGACAGTGGGAGTTCCCAGCCATTCCTGCTTACGGACCTCTCATTTCCCTGCCCATTTCGGTGATCTTCCCTCAAAGCCAATATTGCCAACCAGAAAGCCGCATCCTTAGAACACTCGTATTAATGACTGTAGGGTATGTGTGGGGTTTGGAGATAAGAATAATAAAATCCTCCCACTCCAAGTCTCCACTGACAGCATCAAACTTGTTTGCACTGGTAGCTACTGTCACCATTCCAGCAAACACAGAGAGATTTGTTTTGGATCTTTATTTTGATTGTTCTCTACAATTCAGGGTCACCTTTCGTTTCCAAGGCTCCCGGGATCTTATTTCAGCCTGAGTTAGTTTTGTTCACTACCCTTTCCACCCTTAACCTTCTCCTCCCAGTCAGATTCTAGATCCCGGCTGTCCCTTCGATCTTTCTCTGATTATGGAAATGTTCTACGGCAACACTGTCCAGCACTGGAACCAGTAGCCATATGTGGCTGGGCAGCGCTTGGAATGCAGATGTGTGACTAATTTCTATAATTTTAACTCATTGATACTTCAACAGCCACATGCGGCTAGTGCCTGTAGTTTGGGACAGATAGTCCTAAAGAGTTAAAAATTCAGGGTGGTTCACAGTTCCCCAAAAGGAGTCACTTGGCAAGTCCACTGTGATTGCTGACCAATGCATCAACGCAAATAAATAACACCCAGGGCAGAGAGGGAATTTCTTCCTAATGAGAAAGAAATAGAATATATTAGAAGTTGGCCAAGTGTGATATGTATGAATATTACCAGCATACTAATTTGGCCCAAACAGGAAAATACTGCTTCTCCAAAGTCAGAGAAGTCATCTCTACATATCATCCTTTCCCTGGGTGTCCCTTGATGAAAAAGGTCCATTTTATGTACATTTGGGAAGTTGGGAATGCTTTCCCCTCTCTTACGGGTTCACAGTGCATACCATTATCATAAAGGCTCTAAGAATTCTTAAAGAATAACTTCGTAAGATTTTGTGTGACTCAGTCTTCCTCCAATATATTGAACCATGAAGCTGTGTGTGTGCATGTGGTATAAATTAGCATCCCAATGAACTAGAGAACATCAGAATTAGGAAGATGGGTTTTGGGGAACTGAGGTCTGGGTGCACAAGGACAGCTTTACTGCTAATTTCTAGCTGTGTGACCTTAAGAAAGTCATTTAACCTCTCTGATCACTGTTTCCTTCATGTGAAAATTGGAGATCATATCTATATATCTGAGACTTGTGGGAGGATTAAATATAATTATGTATGTAAAGCACATCCCATGGTTCCAGCAACAAGAGGATCTTCCCCAAATGCTCACCTATTATTGTTTTCATATTATAGGCTATGAAGTTAAGAACTGAATGACTGAGACTTTCTGGGCCCCAGGAGACAACATAGCTCTACCTATGTTATGAAAAGATAGAACTCACTGCCTACCTTGAAATATTTGTTAAGCATCGTATGGGAAGCCTGGGAGCGAGTGGGAGATTTTCTACCTCCTTCTGTCCATCCTTCCGTAAGAATGTATGCTTGGCATTGAATGACTCCCTGCAATTCATTCGCAACACAACAGCCAGAGGGATTCTTTTAAACCAGAGGTGAGAGCATGTCACTTCTCTGTGGCTCCCCACCTCACTCAAAAGAAAACCCGGAGCCTTCATAATGTTCTCTGTGTTCTATGTCATCTAGCCTGCCAGTGACTAGTTTACATCATTTCCTACTATTGCTTATTCTGCTCTGGCAAATAGACTTCCTAGCTGCTCTTTGGACATGCCAAGAACACCTGAAGGAAACTCAGGACATTTGCACTTGCTGGTCCCTTCAGTACATTATCATTCCCCCTTATCTGCATGGTTCTTTTCCTTCTATCTTTCGGGTCTTCACTGAAATCCTTCCTCCTTACCCCTGGTGAAACTTGCATATATCCCTATATATCCCAGCACTCTCCAGTCCTCTTGGTTCCACATTTCTTTATGACACCTCTGATATTTGCTTGTTAGTGTTTGGTTTCTTGTCTGTTTCTATCCAATGAAACTTGAACTTCATGAAAGTCAAGATTTTTATCGCTTTTATTTTCTACCATAGATTAGAGTCTAGGATAGTGCCTGGCACATAGAAGATGCTCAATAAATGCTTACGGAATAAATATGTGCAAGAATTGCATGCGTTTTGTTGCTGTAGACCAACTGCATTTCCTCTGGGTGATTTGCTGAAACATGAAACACAATTACAGGCTGATCTCTGTGGTTTTTATTCATGTTTTCTGGGACCCATCGAACAAAAAAAACCATACTTCCAAAAATAAAATTCTTTCATACAATAAAAATACTCAGTTTGAATTTCATATAGTTTAAAGGATAAGATTTCTGATTTTTTTTTTAAATAGTGGCAGTAGGATTGTTTCCCAGAAATTGTCAACCCAGAAGCCAAATGGGAGAAAAGCAAGAATTATGCAGATAGCTACAGAAAGATTAATCCCAATTAAGCTAAACTTGTGAGGGCTAATACGTTTCAATGGTTCATAAGGCACAGTCTCAAAATGGGTTTTTATTAAATGCTCTATTTCCTATTCCAGAAAAGACATCCTGAGAACCAGTGCTGAAGCTAATCCAGCTCTGGTATTGTGACTACTATGCTGTTCCTTCTTTCACAGCGCATGTATCCATGCAACAGTGTCCTGTGGAACATCTCTTACGTTCTGTAGAATTAAAGACACTCCTCACGTAGATGGCTCCATTCTGTGCCCACAGTAGGCACTCAACAAATGATTTTTTTAACTATAAAAGAATAAGATAATTGACTTTCCCTCTTACTATTTTGCCTTTTCCTCTATTGTATAGATTTGAAAAGCAACACACTTGCAAAATTAAAATCTAACATGCACAACTAACCTTACCAAAAGATCCCTTTTTTTCAAAAAGACAAAAATATATATATAAACCAACCCCCAAACACTAGAACTGCTTTACACTTAAATAGCAATGTACATCACATAAACACATTCATAACCTTCGTTGGTTAAAACAGGTCAAAGGTCCATTACTGGCTTCTCGTACCAGATAAGTCTCACAGCTCCTAACAAGGGAACAGAATTCTCATTCAACATATGTTGACTGGTGGAACCAAACAACCTGACTGTTTGGTTTCATTTCAGGACAAGTAGGAAGGCAAAGTAAAAAGTCTCACAGTAGAATGCTCATCTAATACATAATATATTCTCGAAGTTTTGGCCATTGTGCTCTTATTCCAGTAAAGAAATGATTCACATCCCAATTGTGGATATGGAGAAGTCTTCCAGAAGACGTTCATTTATTAAGTCAATACATACTTACCAAGGACCGAGCCCATGCTAGGTGCTGGGAAACAATATGGATAAGATCTAGTTCCTGCCCTCTAAGAGCTTACAGTCTAGAAAGGCTTGAACTTTGAGGAAGGACCAGCATGTTCAAAGGAAAACTCATCACCTGGGTCTGCCCTGTTCAGAAGGCAAGTTCAAGAATCTGTGGGTGTATGTTTCTGGGATCCAGGATCTTGCTCAAATTTTAAGAAAAATATCCAGGAGACTCAGATTATGTGAGTCTGGTAAAATCTTAGCAACACTTTTCTTGCCTCAGATTCCCATGAAAATGGCAAAAAGGCTTAAAGCCTAAGCCTTGGAGCTCAAGGAGACCAGGTGTAGGGATGTTGTGAACATCCAGCAGAGCTAAGCTTCTTGAGCGAGAAGCTGTGAGTCCCCAAGAGATGGGGGTTTGGGGGGAGGCTTCACTTGATGCTGGCTTATCTCTGGGATTTTGCTCTCCCTTGCAACACTGTGGTGGGAAGTACTCTGTTCACACCCCAAGCTGGCATGGCTCAATTCCCTTGAGTTCTCCAAGTCACGAACAGCACATAGAAAATGCATCAACTCAAGCCAAGACAATAGAGAGATATGCTGAGAACTTAATACTCCAGCCTATTTAAGCAGGAACTGGGTGCCAAGAAACCGTCACTTTCAACAAATAGCACAATCTGTTAATTATCTGCAGAACTGTTCCAATCGGTACTCCCCAGATTTACTTACTGCTGAGCAGAAATTGCTCTTCAGGGGGAGGGTGCAGAAAGAGCCAAGGCCAATTTGGAGGAATGTGAGAAACTTGCTGGTTTGGGGAAAGGTGAGCTCGGGGAAGGATCTAGCGCCTCCCCCCCCCCACCCCCGCCCCATGATGAATAGGCAAAGCCCGGGAAGAAAGAACAGAGAATGAATTAGCAGACGTCCCTAATAGCTCCACACGATTCAGATGCACACAGACATGCAAACATTTATTCATTTATACCAGTTCAGATGTTTAGATGTTTAATTTGTTCCAGGTGAAATGTAGTAAAATGCTGGAAACACCTCAGAGTCCTTCAGCTTCGCTGGGAAAGCAAGGTGCGTCTTTTAGGCAGCGTGCTTCGGGTCTGTGTGGCTCATTGTTATTTCTCTCAGGTCCCTCGGTAACTGTTACTTGACAACACCCAGTAACACCTCTGTGGAAGTGACCAAGCCAGGCAGAAGCAAAAACGGACTTGGTTGTACCTTCAGAAGATCATCTCGCTAAGCTGCCGCTCCAAGGTTACCATCCGTAATGGTTCTCGTTATGATCAGGACAAATTCTTAATTCTTACTTCCAACCTTCTGAATACATTACAAACACTCCACAACCTTTGACTATGACTCGTTCACCTTCGCTGGGTGAGACACCGCGGTAGGTGTTCTATTTGTTGATGACATTAGCTGTCTCCATCCCCATATTATTGCTCAAAATAGAGAGGCAAAAGGGGGGAGAAAGCGAAGGACGTGGGGAGCCAAAAAGAAAAGGTGCAAAAGGGATCTCAGTGTTCAAACCCATTTTCAAAGTGTCTACAGGCTCATGTTCCTCCCAGGCTGCAAGGCCCAGGAGTAAGTCTCCAGGCAGCCTGGAGCAATGCCACTGGAGAAATCCCCAACTCCTTACTGACCATAGCCCCTGAACTGAGCATTCTGTTTCTCTTCCATCTACCTTTCTTTTTTCTGTCTTTAAAAAAAAAAAAAAATCCTCTGGACACAAATCTAGGCAACACACCATTCACTTTGGGATGAGTCCAGATTAGACAGGAAAGAAATTATCCAAAAGAGCAAAGATTTTCCCTGGATATCTCTCGCTCTCGCTCTCTCTCTCTCCCCCCCTCTCATTCTTCTCTCAGCATTTCCTTTTGCAATGTAATTTTTACTCTGCTTTGCCATTCTAGTGAAATGTCTTCTATTATAATTCTTGTTACATTACTCTGTTTAACTTCTCTGACTTTGGCTCTCATCTGGGATTCTGAAAATCCCCTCTAGATTTCCCATTTCTAAAATTCCCATTGTCCCTAATATTTTAAAATTTAAAAATTGATTGACTTTGAAGTCTTACTTTTACTTCACTCTGGGAACTGAAAGATCTACACATATTTTTGTTCTGAGAGTAAATCGCCGTCTTCGTCTCGGCGGGCTGCCTCAGTGGTTCTCAATCAAGGACAATTTTGCCCTTTTTCAAGGGAAATGTGGCAACATCTGAAGATGTCACAACTTTGGGGAAGGGAGGGCACTGGCATCCAGTGGGTAAAGGTCACAGATCCCGCTAAACAACCTACAAGCACAAGACAGCCAAATAATGCACAAAAAAGAATTAGCCAAAAACATCCATTTTGTTCATCGAGAATCGATGGGCTGTAGGAATACAAGAGCAAACTCATCACCACTTCCTTTTTCCCATTTATTTTCAAACAATTGGGATTGAAAACAACCAAGGCTAAACTCTCTCTTAAATACCTAGAAGTGAGCAGAGACGGCATTTGAAGTTTTTTCCCCCAATCATCGAAGAGGGAGGGAGAGAGACAGCCTTGGCGTCAGGTAAATCATTCTTGAATGAGTAGAAAGCCTTCACCATTATTCTGCTGATTTAAACATGGCAAGTCATGTGATTATGAAGTGATTATAGTCCACTTGGATTTTGGAAGTCTTCATGCTCCCCTCACTGGCTCCAAAAGGTCAGGTTAAACTTCCCAGCATCCTTGGGTTCACCCTGTCAATCTGAGACCTTGGAGTTCACCTTAGTGACCTCTCCCGCCTCTCCCGATGAGGCCATGTGGATGCTTACACACAGAGGACATGTCACCTTTTCCTAATATAAAAACATTTAATGCCCTCTAATTTTTTTCTCTTTCTCTTAGCAAGAAGCACAAGGCTACAGATTCTGCCTTTCTTGCCATGGAAAGGAACTTCACAATAGAGGCAAAAACAAATCACGACCACATACAGCATCATATTTCACAGAAAACTGTGTACGTTTGTCCCCCATATAGGACATACTTCAAAGTAACAAAATAATTTTATCAACTGTAGTGTTCCTTCTTCCCATTAGAAGTAGATGGTTTTCCCCCTCAAGGTACATAAATATCAGAGAAAAGTAGTCTTTGAAATACTTATGTCCAGGAGCTCTTGGCTGGCTATCATTTGGGGTAATGTTTGGGTTCGTGCTCAAAGTGTTGGCAGGTTCAGTTTTCATTTTCTCGCCATCCACGTGCATTCTTCCCAAATTTGTATACGAGTCTTCTTCCGTCTACACGTTCCAGAATTTCTCTTTTGTAGTAATATCTGTAACAAAGGACATCACATAAGGTGGCCATTCAGACAAAGACCACCAGGGGAAACAAGCGGTCACGGTCAGGGCTGGAAACACCTCACCTCATCGCTCGGCTGAGTTTTTCATAGGTCATGCTGCTGTTGTTTTTCTTTTTGCCCCATAACTGAGCCACAGCTTCTGATTTCAAGAACCTGAAGATGCCCTCAGACCGGTCTTCCCACTTGATTAACCCTGGGTTCTTGTCTGGGTTCAGGAGGATGTCACGGATGAATTCCCATAAGTGGGTCCCTCGTGGATCTGAGGACAAGTTGGAAAAGGAATTTATAAAGGGCCTAAGTCACAGCAAAGAAGGGGGAGAGGAAGCATAGAGTTGCCACATCTTCTATCAAGGAGAACATACTCAAATTTCCCCTATCCACCGGCACAGTCAGATCACAGAATCACCATATATTATATCTTTTAAAAAGGCATTTGAGAACGAACTGGCACAATTGTTTAGTTTATACATCAAGAAACGGAGACACAGGGGCGCCTGGGTGGCTCAGTGGGTTAAAGCCTCTGCCTTCGGCTCAGGTCATGATCCCAGGGTCCTGGGATCAAGCGCGCATCGGCTCTCTGCTCAGTGGGGAGCCTGCTTTCCCCCACCCCCCGCCTTTTTGTGATCTCTGTCTGTCAAATAAATAAATAAAATCTTTAAAAAAAAAAGAAGAAGAAGAAAGAAAAGAAAAAAGAAAAAAAAAGAAATGGAGACACAGAGAATTCAAGTGACTTAACCAAGATCACCCAATTAGCTAGTGGCAAAGCTAAGACAAAGGAATAGATCTTAGACCTCCTATGCCAGGGGAGTCTCTTTTAATTACTGGAGGATTCCTTGCTCAGGATTCCTTGCCATCTGTCCTTTCCCAGAAGAGCAAATTTCAACCACTTTCATTTAGAACCTCAACCCAGGTAAAGCACTCTCAGCCAGCAACTGTGGTTGGGTCAAATGCATGTCAGCAGGGCTCTAGAACTCGAACTCCTAGATTATACTGGGACAGGGTCTGGTAGGAGTTGAGGGGGCCAATTTGACAATGAAGCAGCTACTACAGTAAGATTAGCAACCAAATCCTACTTGACCCCCACAAGACCTGCCCCACACAACCCCTCCCTGCCATTTACTGTGCTGTGTTCATTCAGTTCTGGGGAATGACATGGAGTAACAAATAGTAACAATGTCCACTTGATTTCTTTCTGAGCCCTCCCCTCCACGTCTCTGACAGCTCCTATATTTTCATAAGGTTTTATTATCGGGGGAATGACAACGTCCCAAGAACACTGTTGACTATTAAGAGTAAACAGTCCTTTCTTAGATCAATCACTCAACAAAGGTAGGAAGCCAACAGTCAACAAAAGAGAAAAAGAATACATCTCCATTGTCTCTGCTCATCTTCTCTTCCCATCCATTTTTCTGGAGAGAGCAAAATGGCTAGCCTCTTGCCTGCAAGCAGTTCTCACTCACTGGGTGTCCCAGTTTTCGAACAAAAAGAACAGCACAGGGAGAAAATATCCAGGGGAATCTCCACTTCGAGAAACTACGGAGAGACTCACCATGCCCGTGAGGGGTGCTCCCACTGTCTCACCCTAAACAGGCTGAGATAAATAAGAGGAGGGGACAGGCAGAGGCAATATTTGCATAAAAGCTAGAGGCCTCCGGTTACACCCACCCTGAAGGGAAGGGGCAACCGCCACCAGAAAGCCAGCCGACTTACTGTGCTTTTTGGCGTGGGACTTCGCAGGGTGGTCTTGCTCCTTTTTCATCTCAGGTGACTCTGCTGAAAGGAACAGTGAGAGCTGCTTAATTTACCTGTCACCTACAGTCATCCATGCCACTCATTCATCCAGTCATTCAATTGATATTTATTGAGCACCTACTATATGCCTGGCACTGTTTGCGTGTGTGGTATATGAGCAGAACAAAACAGATGATATGTACTATGAAGAAAAATCTTGCAGGGTAAGAAATGGGGATAGGAGTGTGAAGGTGGAAATAATTTGTCATTAAATATAAGGCAGTCACAGAAGACATCTCAGAGAAGGGGACCGAAGATGTGAGGGGGACAGCCAGCCACGCACAGAGCTTGCAGAAGAACTGCCAATGAATAAGAACAGTAAATGCAAAGGCCCTGAGGTCAGTATGTGTTTGGTACATTCAGAGAATACAAGGATGCCAACGTGACAGTAAACAAGGGGCCGAGGTTGAGATCAGTAAGGCTTTGTGGGACTCTTTTTGGATTTTAGCTTTTATTCTGAGAGAGATAGGAAGCCACTGAAGGATTTAGGACATTGAAAGAAGTATGTGTGTGTGTATGTGTGTATATGTGTGTGTGTTTTTACATAATACAAAATGTAAACACTTATAACAAAGAAAAATGGCTTTTAAGCCAGAGGAGTGCCCTTTTTTGGCATGCAAAGTTATATTTTAATCAGTCTGACAAAGGGGCCATTGACTGGTCTGCACTCAGTACAGAGGGCCACCAGTGGACTATGGAAACACAGATTAGTTAACAAATGACTCATTATGGTAACCCTTGTGAGTATCACCAAAGACACAATGACAGAGGCAGATCTGGTGAAATAAAACTTCTTAAAAAGAAAAATAAGTGGTCTAGTGATGCCTGTGCGCACATATGTGTGTGTGTGTGTGAGTGGGCACTTCAGGCATCAGGAAGACCAAGGCATAGTTTACCAAAAAATCTCTCAATCAGTAACCCAGCAATCTGAATACAGAGCAATCCCTAAATGCAAGCCAATCCTGTTAAGCAACCGGGCTGGTAAAATGCATCTCCCAGTGCATAGTACATCAGCGCTTCCTAAGCTAGGGTTCACTGATCCCCGTGTGGCCTTCCTGGGCATTATGGACTGACTGAAACTCCATGTAGATGGAGAGGACACATGGCATTCACTTCATTGTCAAGAGTGGCTGATGATTCGAAAAAGTTAGAATAACCGTTAGCTCCTACATACGACGGTTAAGAAGAAGTGCTACTGTTTACTGAGCCCTTACTGTGTGCCACCACTGGGCTAGGCTTGGTACAAGAATGACATAGTCACCTCACTCAATAGGCTTCTGAGGTGGGGACTATTACGAACCAAAGATCTGTATAGGAGCTGAGACACAGAGAGGTCAGGTGACTTGTCTAAAGTCACACAGCCTGAAAGTGGCGCCAAGATGTGAAGACACATGATTTGAATCCAGAGGCTTCAGTCACAACCACCATTCAGAACCAATCCCAGAGACAATGGCACCTAAGAGATTTCACAGAAGTCTTTCCTGCCGAGAATCAGGCTCGGTTTTCCAATGCCTGAGTTCGTGGGAAAAAGTCATTCCAGCTCAGTGATTCTGGATTCCCCAGCATGCATGGACACATCCTCACACACAGTCACCTATAGGAGCACCCGGCTCATCACAGCTCAGTGTTCCCGGCTGTTTCTCCACGAGCCGTGGTAGGAGGAGGACAGGGATGTCATAAGCTCTGGTCAGCTGAAAAGCCTCTTCATGCGGAGGATCTCTCCCCCCGCACTGTCGGCAGGCGGGCCTGCACCTGACTTGGGTTTCTCTGAAATCTGGAAGGGCAAATTCGCAGGAAAGGCAAGGAGACTCCGCTCTCCCGCCCGGTAGGTTTCAGGGTGAGATTGCGACATCCCGTCAGGATGTGACAATATTGCGACAGGTCTGGCACTCACCCCGGTTTCCAAGTGATACATCACTCTGACAGGGCCGCGTTGTTCTGCGGACAAAGGGTGGCATTTACCCAGGAGGCCACAAGCAAAGTTCATTTTCCAGAGGCATCCAGAAGGGATACAGGGCCATTACTTCAGAGCCAAGGTTGAATTCAGGAAAACTCAAGGGTTTTCAGCGTATTGGCCTCTATCATTGTTCAGGCATTTCGAGCTGTTATAGAATCAGTTACTTTGGAGGCTCAGGCACCTTTGTGACTAAGAAGGAAACCGTGGACCCTCTCCCCAGAAAAACGCATGTATGTGTATCCTCATGAGAATCTGTAAGCAACTTCAGGGATCTAGGCTTTCTCAAGGAGTCCGTGGACTCCAGACTTAAAGACCCCAGACCAGACAGACCATGAGAGAATGTTCTCTGTGAGATGCCAGCCATTTACCCAGAATGGACCTCCATCCAGCTTCAAGAAAAACCAAAGACAGAAAACAAAATAAATCCCCCAATAAAAATGTTTCCATCATCACATGGAGGAATATGCAGCCAAAGGCAAAAGAAACTCGGATTTCTTCCAGCCTCCTCTTCCCGTCCCCAGTGTGTGTGGGCAAGCTGTGGGACACCGAACCTGCCTTGGCACTGAAGTCTTTTGATCTGAAACCTCCCCTTAATACGATGGCCTCTCCCCCCGTGTCTTCCCCTCACCCTAAAATAAAAGCCAAAAGCTTTGAAGTTAGCCATGTGGTTAAGTGATTCACTCCTGTAAAATAATGGCTTGCTCTGGGGAAGTCGTCCGGCCCGGCTTTCTCTCGCTCTGCTCCCAGGCACCTGAGGCCGAGGTCCCGTCTGGGCAAGGGGAGCACCAAGCCACGGGTGTGTGACTTAAGTGCCAGGGCATGACTTCAGCTATGCCGCTTTGCAAGAAGCGAAGATTAGAAGCATTTGCATGTGATTCAGCTGTGAGCCATTTCTTTACGGGATATACAAATGTCAGTGTTATAAGAGACCATGACACCCTAGCTCTAGGCTCAATAAGTCAGTGAATAAACACATCATGCCCGAGTTGGCGTGATTGGCTCGAGGACTATCGGGCAGATCAGGAACATGGGCAGCGGCCATTTTGTGAAATGGGCAGATGACAGAGAAGTCAAAACAAAGCCCGCTTCCCCACCTGCGTTTATCACAGAGGGTATCAGTTTACGCCGAGCCTCGCCTACTTGGCTTGTAACTTGCTTCAGAGCATAGCAAGATGTTTAACTGCACCCAATTTCATGGGAACTTGAAATCTACAGACTCCGACGAATGACAAAGGTCCTTTTTTTAGGGGGGGTGGTGTTCTGGTCCCCTCCAGTAGAGATTAAACCTTTCCGAAAGGAATGGACCCCCAGGCAAGGCTGTAATTAACTAGCCTTCTGGAGGACCCAGGGCTAGTTAATTACTCCAAAGAAGCTGCCAGCCCCAGACACTGTGTTGACTCTATAAGGAATAATTCCAGTAGAGGTCCCCGGTTTCTTCACCGTGTTACAATCCAAGGATAGGAATGGGCGACAAGGGAATCCAGGGTCAAGGGAGATAAAGGAGTGCAGATCTGCAAAGCCCGTTTTAAGGATTATTTAAAAATGGAATAAGGGGACAGTGAGTTCCCTATTCCTGCAGATATGAAAACAGAATGGTCCCATGTGGACTGTGAAATTCTAGAGGGTTAAGTCAGGACACAGAAGAGAGAAGGGCGGCCAGGCAGAGAGGGCAGGAGGGTTGTGACTATGGCTTTTCTGTTTTCCAGGCACCTCAGGACCCAACAAGCCCCGAGGCTCAGGAAGTGGTCGGTGAAAGTTTATTCTAAGCTGCAATTTTTTGCCATAAGCCAGAGACAGAACTGGAAGGACACAGGAGGTGCCACCTGATGAGGTGGGAGAGGAAGTCAGAGTGTGACCTGGTGGTTTCCTCGGTTCTGAAACCCTCGGTCTTGACTGGGTGACAATGATTGTTGCAGAAATTCCACCCCCCCCAATCGGCTCAGTTCCCCCAGAACAGCAGACCCACTGCAGAGCCTTCCCAGTATCTGATCTGTTTCCAAAGTTGAACAAAAACTAAGAATGACACCTAACATGGTACCCACTGTGAGAAGTCGAGAAACGAATTGCCCTTCGTTCTTAACCTCAATTCTAGAACCACTGACATTGGTTCCCATCCCTGTTTCATTCAAAACCTCAAAACCTCATGATTTCATTTCTTAAAAACACACTGAACAAAAGCAAAAACAAGGGAAGTTTTCCGGGGAGGAGAGGCTGTATGATTCCAAGTTCCTTCACAGGCATGCATTTAAATCCCGATTCTGAAGATGCCCCAGCTTCAATTCCAGGAAAACAGCAATTGACCCATGACAAGTCTAAGCTCCAAATCTCATAGACCCAAGCGGTTTTACAAATTCGCACCCAAGTCAAGGGACACCACAAAACCCTCTGTTCACCTCCCCTGTGCGTTCATGCTCACAGGGCACGTGCCAGTGGGCTTCTTTGTAAGGGGAGGGGGAATTGTCATCTGAAAGCCCCTCTCTGGACTCCTGAGGGACCAACCCTCGCAGGGGAACCTTGACTGGGAGTCAAGTATAGCCCCCACTTGCATCCATTTTTAACCAAGCACAACTATCGTCAACGTAATTCATAAAGCGCAGGGGTTCTGACTAATCAGAGTCTTAATGAGCCATCAGGGTTCAGGCTTAAAGGCTGATCTGTGATAGACAGGGTTCTAGAAATTTCCAACAGCTACCCCACTACCCAGAGATCATCCCTTCAGGTTCTCTGACCTTTGAAGGCCACTTTTAGGTTTTCTTTCTCTGAAGTCAGACATAGTTTGTTGAAGATTCAATACAGCCTTCTTCCCCCATACATAGACCCAAGTCCGAACACTTTTATCAGATAATTCCCTAAGAGCAAGCTTTTGCTGACAGGATTTTTTGTTGTCACAAGAGACTGACTTGATTTCACGAGGGACAAACAAACACTTCCTAGAGGCTTCCTTGCTGGTCATTTTCAAAGTACAGATATTGGCTCAAAAACAGACCTTTTAAAAATAGTAACTCCATTCCCTTCCCAGTGTTTTAACGAGAAAGACTCCAGCAAAGTGGAAACATAGGGTATTGTGATTCTCATTAGTTTTCAGTAAGCACTTGCACGAGGCACCCTCAGCCCCTGATGTCAGGACAGCTTACCGAGAGGAAGGTGACCCATGCTCGTCATGGAGATCTGGGCCCGACAAAACGTCTTGCTGTCCAACAAATCTGTAGCAATGAAATGACAAACGACATTAAGAGCCCCCTCCTTAGAATGTAATTCTGTGGCTGTTAGAAAACAGAATAAAAAGAATGTCAAAGGCCCTTAAGTGTTGGGGAGTTAGTTACCTACTGTGCTACCATAGTTGGTGTCATATAAAAAGTTTTCTTCTTTCCAGGTGTTCATGATGGAAGGATCTACAAAAGACAGAAAATGGGAATGGTCAGCCATCATATTTTCCTAGGTGATGAGTTTGCCTTTTCTAACTCACTGCTCATCGGAGAGGTGCTGGACCTTGTGGGTGGTCCTCTGAGAGGCAGGATAACATTCTGCTTCTACCACATGTTATTTTATAAGAATCTTAACTCCTTTTTCTTCCAGTGTCCAACGGGAGATGGGCTTTGTTTTGGCCCCAACCATGTGTTCTACACCTACGCCTCTTTAGAAAGGTGAAAGGAACACTGTAGTGAGACCCTGTCCTAGGTCCATGCTTTGGCTTCCTGGGGATCTTCCCAGCATGCACACAGCAGGCAGTGGGCTCTGGAGCCTGGCCTCGTCCTGCCTGCTATTGTATAATCACCAGAATATTCTTACAGTAGAAAAAGAAATTATTATGTTCAAATAATTCTTAATTAATGACCATCGTTTCCTAGAAATATCTTCCTGGGAGAATTAATGTTTCTCTCAGGAAAGTCTAGTCAGTCTTCATCATGGTGTTTTCATGATTGAAATTCTGGAAGCTCTCCCTCCAGTGGAGTGACACCCCCCTTCCTTCAGCATTTCTCCAATTAACTCAAGCGATGACACAAAATTCTCAAAACAAAACAAAGGAGAAGGCAAAGAGAGTGTTACCAAATCAAGCAGACAACTTTTAAGAGGGAAGCCCCATTGCCTCATCTCTGAAAAAGAAGAGCGCTCCCTCTCCCCCCACCACACCCCTGCAGAGGGCTGGGGAAGCATGTCTGACTCTTTGGATTTCGGATTCCAAGGAAACTCCCGTCCACCTACGCCAAATGAAGCCCAGCTCCTACACAACCCCCACGTCTGGGCTGATCTCCAACAGGAGCATATTCTTTCCTAGCCAAGAGCTGTGAGACAGGGCAGGCGTTCTCACCTCGTCCCCACCAGGAACTTCCTGCTTTCCCCGCTTCACAGACGGAGGCTGCCCTCAGCTCCCCTCCTGTCTGCCTTCTGAATTTCAGGGTCAGGGTGGTAAGCCACTGGCCGAGTTTCATTTTGTTTTTATAGCATAAATAATATAAAGCCTGACTCATCGGCTAAGTCCTCCTGTTTACGACATAGGGATTTAGCTGGTATTTTAACTAATAGCTACGTGTTTGGGCACCCCAAGCCCGATCTCTTGGGGCTACACCCTCTCTCCTCGTTGGGTCACCTCGTACACCTGTTGTTGTCTCTGAAAACAAACTGAACCGAAAAGGTTTGGGGGGTGTTGGCCCCTTTAAGAGCCTCTTCTCCCCTCCTCCTAGGGTGGACCTTCTTCTCCGCCCCTTGGCTCAGCTTTTCTGAACTGGCAACACGAGAATGTCTGGACGGTCAAGGAGGAATTACCGAGTTATTTGGGCCCTCTCCAACACCAGCAGGCTCCTCCAGTGGGGCTATCCGTCAGGTCCCGGTGGGAATGGGGGTGGAGCCCGAGCCTCTGGGCCAAATCCTGTGTCTGCCTCTAGGGCAGTCAGACCCAGAAACACAGGCCATCCAGGGAACCCAACCCCTGGCTTCTGTGGTGGGTGGGCGTAGGGGGTTGTGCAGGGCGGGGTGGGGGGCAAGGCCAGGAAGACCTAATGAACATGCTTAACAGCTATTGCTTTTTCTTTAATAATGGTGACTAGCCCCTCATAAAAGAGTAAATAACTGCATGGGGCCAATTTCAGCCCCTAGCAACTCCCAAATCACCCAGGGTCAAATTCTGTCCGTGGTGACCCGCATGCACGCCTCAAGGAGGCCTGTGGCGACCTCGGCCATCCGACATGGCTCCCAGTCTCACTGCTGTGGATGTGGGGAGCGACTCTGGGGCAGCGGCGGTCTTATCATGGCCAGGGGGCCCTGGGGGACTTACGGAGCTCTCCCTGGACTGAGAGGTCATAGGTCAAAGGTCAACATGCAAGAAGCTCTAATGGATGCAAGGCGAGGCCCTGGGGCACATTTCTCCAGGCAGTACTGCCTGCCCCTCCCCCTCACCACCACCGCAAGTCCAACAGGTCCCCAGGAGAAAGATTTGGGACAGAGAAAGGAGGACTGATTGGATCGGGAAAGGAGAACAAAAAATAAACGTAGATCCTCTGAGACCGCAGACCCTACTCAGAGTCCAGAATAGTGTCATTTGTCTAAACGTGCACCTGAGGTAGGGAGTGGGTTCCGCAGCTGCTTTTGGATGTCCCCCAGACCCTCCAGAAGCTACAGAAACTGCAACAGCAAATCTGTAGTTTCCTCCTTTTTGGGAAATGCACTCCCACCAAAGGACGAGTGGGGAGGAAGCGCTGGACTTTTCTCTTCTCTCCCCTTGTTTCTCCTAACTTGGCCCAGCCCAGGACCCTGACTCTCTTTGTGTGAGAAGGAGGCCCTCCCAAACCCTGCATTTTCCCCAGCTCTTGGACTCCAACCTGGATGATGCCTTAACCAGCAGCGGGAGGTGTGGACAGAGGTGTGGACAGCTTCAGTCTAGATCAGAAATAGTTGGCAGTCCCTGGTCCCCAAGGCAAGGAACGAGACTCACGGTGGGGTGGCCCATTGGAGAGAGCCAGGGAGGAAGCACCCCTTGGCTTCCTGCCAGAGCACTAGACTTGCCCTGCTCCCACCCTCTCCTGACGCCCTCCCAGCTGTCCTCCCCAGGCTTGGCCTCCCAAGTTGGCTACTCACCACTTTGTTCTGTCTTGACGATGACATTGTGTGCGGACTGGAACAGGTCGCTGCTGCACTGGCCTGTGGAGGACAGATGGGGAAAGTCAGAGCCGGACAATATGAAGCCAGAACTAAAACCAGCTGCAAAAGGTCCAACAAGGACAAAGCTGGCCATTGGAAGGGTTTCTGCCAGTCCTGCCGCCTATCCACCTCTGTGTGCTTAGGTCAGTGGGCTTCCCTCTCAGCGTTTATAAACTGGAGCCTGGAGTCCCTGGCCCCGAAAAGCAGGAACTGGGGCATCTACATCCGATGCAATTATTTGACCATGTCGAGGGAAGCCATCCCAGGATGGTGGAAATAGAACTTAAGAAGTCAGAAGGCCAGTTTTCCCACTGATAGTCACAGGCACTTGGCCTTTCTGGCTCTTGGTTAGCTCGTCTGAAAATGGAGGGGATTAAACCAGATAAAGCCAGTAAAGGCCTCCAGGGTGCTTTCTCCTACTAATATAGATACAAGAAGAGAGCAAAAATCCAGGAAGAATCATTTTCATCAGCTTGATTCTTCTTCGATCTTAAACGTAATCAAACCCATTTTGATTAGATCCAATCTATGAAATATATCTGGATAAATGAAACAATATTCCTCTTTTATGCCTTGCAACTCCTCTCTTGGAGATATATATATATATGTATATACATATATATTTTTTATATTTATATTTATATATTTATATATCAAATATAAAAGCATATATACACCACACATGTGAATGAGTTTAGCATGTTTTTTCCTCCCCAGCCAGGTTTTTACAAATATCTCAGGAGCAGAGGTCATAACTTTAACCTTTCTGACCTTCATGTTTCCCATCTGTAAAATGGGTACAATATTTATTTTTTCATAAGGTCATTAAATGAATCAATTCACTTAGAGTGTCCAGTATTAACACTCAATGAATATAAGCTAATAGAATGTCTACAAAAAGGCGAACAATGAAACAAAGGAGAGAAATCTGGTCATTAGACAGTCAGAGGCACCGACAGCATGAAGTGGGGACAAAGAAGTTATGGAAGGGCAAAGAGGGAAGGTCAAAGACGGCCACCGCCCTTTTGCTCTCTGCCTCCTAAGCCTCTGCCCCTGGCTTCAATCAGGGCAAAGCTTTGAAGGAGTGGATCTAATTGAAGGTAAGGAGGTAGGTATATTTACATCTTCAAGTATAAGTCTGCTCCTTCTGAAGACTCCTGGGGGTTATTTATAGAGCCTTGTTTGGTTTGGTTCTAGTAAAAGAAAAATGAGCAACCATCTCTGTGAGGTGGATGGGAAGAAGGGAGTGCCCGGGAGCTGAATGAGGTCATCCAAAATGGCTTCCCCAGCTGCCAGCTTCACGGTCAGACCCTGGGTCCTCCTTAGTGTGGATGCAGCTGTCAGGGTCTGAATCTGGTTCATAGCCCTGGACCTCACGCTTCCCAAAGTTCCAGCTACCTGCTCAAACATAGGTTCTGCTCAGACGTGCCTGTTCTGATATGGACAGGCCGGCTCACTACTCCTGTATAATATTACTGTCTTCCAAGATGCTCAAAGCTCCCAGAAGAACTTACTTTTTTTTTTACCAGCATTGTCAGGAGAACCTTATGTCAGTGTCAAAGACATTCTGCAAGACTGGTTGTTTTCCCTGTCGTGTCTTAGAAGCCAGGATAGAACGTGTGTGAAGAAACTACCGTGGACGGACAGTGTTGAGGCGCTAGGCTGCCTCTGCTCTAGGTGGGGCCTCCAGATAGACACATAGGGGGCTCTAGGGCAGCACTAATTCCAGAAATCTGCAGAAACATCCCACACGTGTCAAGACCACTGGTTCTAACCTTTTCCCTCCCTCTCTTCTTTCTCTCTTCTTGAGTTTTGGACTCTTTAAGAATCTGCTGAAATATTGAGAGCCTTCTTCTCCCCAAAACAAACACAGACCTAATTAATCCTCCATCACTTCTTAACACATGTAAGTCCCATCTTAAGAACCTTGGTCTAGAAGTTTAAAGAAAAGAAAAAGCACCCATGATGATCTCAACAAGCAAGTGACTGGAAACTAGGCTATCCAAACCTGTTTGTAGAGGTGGGGCAGGGGGCAGAAGAAGAAAAGTTTTTCCTTTTTTTAAAGATTTTATTTATTTATTTGACAGAGAGAGATCACAAGTAGGCAGAGAGGCAGGCAGAGAGAGAGAAGGAAGCAGGTTCCCCACTGAGCAGAGAGCCCAATGAGGGGTTCGATCCCAGGACCCCGAGACCATGATCTGAGATGGTGACCTGAGACCATGACCTGAGCCGAAGGCAGAGGCTTAACACACTGAGCCACCCAGGTGCCCCAAGAAAAGGTTTTCTGAGAGCAAGTGTTCTGTGAATGCCCAACTAGCCTTGTCTCCTTAAAAATTAACCAGAAGGAGAAAAGCAATGACCTTGAGTTCCTGTGGGTTTGGGCACCTGGAACCTCAGATTGCACCTGTTCTCTCACCTCCTCTCTCCTTCCCTCCCTTGGGAGACAGTGATTTGGAGGTGAGACACACACACCCCCACCCCAGCCTTGGATGTCTAGCGGGGTAGAGAGAGGTAATCACCATTCCACTTGAGGTGCTGCAGGTTGCCGTAGAGAAGCTGGCCCGCCGCCCCCGCCGCCCGCGTGAACTCCTGCAGGCTCATGCTGCACAGGTGCTCGCCGTTGACATCGAACTCCTGGAAAGGGATGCAGGTGGCGTCCAGCTGGTTGGTGTCCAGGAGGTGCTGGAGCCACTCCCACACCTGGTACTTGGTCCAGTACTGAGGATGGATTTCATGCCACTGGCCTCCAAAAAACCCGCTGGCAACTGTAAAACAGGAGGCGGTCCCGTGAGTGACCCGTGGTTCTTCCGGTACATAATCTTGGACATGGGGAGGCACCGCTCGGCTGCCAAGTGTGGGCACAATGGCAGTGGGGATGTTGGAGCATGAGACGGGCTCTAGAGAGGAGGCCGTCTGGAATGTGCCTCCCTAACTCTTCCCGTCCTCCCTAGCAGAGTACTTAGCCCTGGGACAGGACACAGCCTGAATGCCCCGAGATTAGGAGGGCATCCCACAAAGTACAGAGAAGGCTAACACATCATTACAGTTTCACCAACCTATTACCTATCGTCCACACCCACACAGTTCCCTTCCTCTCTTTTCTCACTCCCATTTTAACTGTCTTTTACACACACACACACATAACCCCAAATTCAGACCATTTTCAACCAAAAACGAGGCCTGAGAGTAAGATTCTTTTTCTCCATGATGCCTTTGCTCCTCCCCAGAGTGGTCCTGCTTAGCCGCCGGCTAACTATGCTGATCTACCCCAGCCCCACACCGGTTATTACAGCCGCTGTGATGTCACTTCCCTACTCTGCTGCCTTCAGGAGCTTTCCGTTACTCACTGAAATTGGGCAAAAAATGGCCAAGCCAGGCATCGAGGCTCTTCTGTAATTCTCCTCCAAGTGACCCATCACTTCTGCCCTTTTTCTCTGGTTCTTTCAGCCTGGTTTATATTCTGCCAGTCATTCCCGGTTGAAGACTTAGCCAGCTTGCTGAGTCCGGCCATCCCAAAAACCCATCACAGACCATCCCCCCCCCCCAAAATTATTATTCAGGGCTTGATGTCCCCTGAATCTCCAACAGATGTTCTTGATATTTCTCCTAATGGCTTTTGTCATGTTCTGCTTTGCTTTACGCATCTCTAGGTTCTGGCTTATTCTCCTTTGTAAATTGTAAAGTCAAGGTCATGGACTCTGTCTTAGTCATCTTTGCCTCTCCTACAAAAACCACCTCAGAGACTATGCCATCATCATAGGTGCTCTCTGTATATTTCTTGGTGGAATTTCTTGCCAAAGAAGAGATAATGTAGAAATCCAGAAGAGTTCCAGGTGCATTCACAACCTGATTAAATAAATACCAGTGAAGAAGTCAAGTTCGTCCAAGCTAATCGATATAGCTGAACTGGAGATGGGCTAAACTTCTACATAAGGGAATTCCCCGTGTTCCCTTCAGAGAACATCACAAAGTTAGCCCAAAGTGCTGGGAGGGGATGGAGAAGAGAGAGATATCCTCTGAGCACATGGTAACGAACCTGAGATCTTACCGACCCCTTGAAAACAGAGGTCACAGGGAGGAACTCTCATCCAGGAATGATGAGGGGCAGGGATGAGGGGAAGACACTACTGGAGCCCACTGAGCTGAAGTGGGGAACTGAACTTAAGGATAGACCAACAGCGGAAAACAGAGGGCAAGAAAACTGTCCCTACTTTTTTTTCTTCAAAGGCACGTTAGATCAGTACTTCTCAAAGTCTAATGTGATTGTCAATCACCAGGTAATGTTGTTCCAATGCAGATTCAAATTCCATAGATCTGGAGTGAAGCCTGAGTTTCTGCATTCCTAGCAAGCTTCCATACGATGACGATGATGGTGATGATGACGATGAAGATGATGACTCATGAATACAGTTTGAGTGCCAAAGAGCTAAAGAGCTCCAAAGGTTTGAGTCTCATAATGGCCATTCCCTAGCCCTCAGCACCCCCAGAGAGACTGAAGGGGTAATGTGTCCAACCTAGTCCCACTTGTATTCATCCCCTCTGAATCCATCCCCTGCTTCCAGACCTCAGGAGCACTAACGGCAGGAGATGGAGGTCATTTAGGGACAAAGATGAGTGCCATGGGTCACGCTTACTACTCACAGTATGTCTTCACTCCTCATACATCATGGCCAGACAAAAGCAGCCCTAAAACCCTCTGCCTGGGGCCTGGAGGGGAAGCCAGTTGTGGTGGGGAACAGGGACAAGGATCGGAACAATCCTTATAGAAATCCTACAGAAATATTCCCAAATATACAAACACACAGAACTCAGACTGAATACTTCCATGTCCCTCCAATTTTGGGGTGTCTCACAAAAAAGAGCTGTTTAAGGATGGGATGTGGTTTTACGGCTCCCTGAGGCTTTGATCTTTTTTTCCAAAATAATTACATGACTACGACAGTACAGCTCTGAGTCTGCAAACAAGAGACAGTAACTCTCAGTAACCCGACAATAAGCTTCTCTATTTCCTCTTCCAACTTCACATGATCCAGACTAAAGAACAGTTCCCGATATCATATCCTGTTAGAACATGGGAGAACCAGAGGATTTTGTCTCAAATCGACCAGGGGATTCTTCTAGCTGCCGGGGGGCTCTTTACATCCCCAAAGTTTTAGGAAAAGCTGTGAAATGCCTCTGAGTTCAGCTCTTGTCTGTTGATCAACTTACCTCCCTCAACCTCAATCATGATTGGGGGCTGGGCCTTCTTTGGGGCCTCTGGAAGTTAAAACATACAAGTGGAACCCAAATACTACTCCCTGAAAAGCACACTGCCCCAGCTTTCTCCAAAGCATGCAGGAGGAACGCTGCCATGATCCAGGGCCCAGACTGGGAACGCCACAGGCTTTCTAGTCTGAAGAAACTTCCTACCCAATTGGGAACCCTCCTTTGAGAGCCTCACAAAGAAGCTGAGGCCTGCCACAGCAAAGTTCACTGCCCAGAAAGGACAGCAGTTTTGTGGCTAAGTGACCAAGTAAGGGAAGGTCCCCTGACCACGCTTCCCAGCCCTGTTTGACTGGGCTTCTGCTGGAGAATACAACCCTTCCATTATCCTCCGCCTCCTGCTTTACAGACTCCACTCAGCGGCAGGTCCTCTTCTTTCCTCAGAAGAAGCAGGAGCAGCAGGACCTCCTTCAAGGAGATCAGCAGTAAGTATGGGGCAGGAGAGGGCCTGGAGCTCCTTAAACCCAGGGCAGCCTGAGGCACCGGAGTCTGCAAGACCTAAGGCCTTCACGGCAGGGGGTGGGGCCAGATTCGGCAATGTCTGAATTCTGCTCCCGTCCACAGTAAGCCATGGCTTGATCCCCAAACCCTCTATTAAGCCCCCGAAGCAGGCCCTCCCTTTTCTGACCCAGGGCTCTAAATGAAAGCGCTTAAGGGAGGCACATGGTCTCCTAACAAATCTCTCCCTTTACACAGGGAGGCCACTGGAAGATGAAGCAGAAAGGATAAGATGCTGTGACCCTGTCTTCCCTAAGTTCCATGCTTCTGCACAACACACACGCACACAGGTGCACACGCACACATGAATGCAAACACGCACGTGCGTGCACACGTGTGCACACACATACACACCTTCCCCCACACACACCCCTTTCTTGATATCCAATCTTGATATCCCAGCCAAACACTGTTAAAAACATCAACAGGTGGCCTTCCCTTCTGGCATATCTTCTAGCACCTTCTCTGCCAGGCTGCCTCGGATATTGGGAAGAAACGATGGAAAATCTCCAACGGGCTTCTATCTGGAGCCCCAGCAGCCCTTGGGGACCTCCAGCATGATGTGTTCTCCATTTCCCCGCATCCCCACACCCCTGCTGAATAAAACCTGTATTTTTCAAACATGAAGTTGGGAAATGAAGCCTAATGAGAACAGAGGGGGTAAAGCCCCTGGGGGGGGTGACACTGACACCTGTGAGGTCCCCTTACCATTGCAGGTGGGGTAGCCGTCTGTCCAGGCTGGCTGCTGGTGGAGGAGGTTGTTGCTGGGGTTGAGATTCATCACACCACTTCCTTCCAGAATCATGATCTGTAAGGGGACCAAACAGGGCGCTCAGTCAGGGCCTCCTGGACTAACGTCGTCTGAGAGCACAGACCATAGAGTTAACCCAGGAAGAAAAAAAAAAAAGAATTTGTCCTTCCATCCATTGCCTCCAAAGCGTGTTACCACAGTGCTTTCAGTAAGAGCAAAACTCCCCGGCAATTAAAAATTTCCAGGTTCAACTTTCATGTGCATGAGGCAAGTTTTTACAGCCCCCTATTCATAAATGAATAATCTCTGATCAGGAATGAAGCAGAGGAAAAGGCAATAGCTGCTCGCAGGGCGAGTCTGGCCAGCAGCCACGGAGCTGGGTGGTTTTTTTTTTTGGTGTTTTTTTTTTTTTTCCTTTTTACAAAAGTGAAAATGCCAAAGAGATTTTGTGTGAAGTGGAATTACAATCAATAAAAATCCAAGCCTGTAGCAGCCAACCCTGGGCACCTGTGCGGGAGCTCGGATCTGAAATCCGACGTTCACAAGTCCCCACAGTAGAGCAGCCCTGCACTCAGACACGTAGACACTAAGATTTCTTAGTGCAGACAGCCGCCACGGCCCAGGGCCACGGCCACGGCCACATCTCTGAGGACTTGAGTCCTGTGTCCCTAGAGCGCCTCCAGTATTGGGCTCCATGATAACATCAGGGATCAGTCGGTTTCTCCAACAAGACACTGCCCCTGTCCTTCCTTCCTGGTGAAAATTCTGACAAGCTTTCTCTCTCCTTTTAGAGCCCTGGAGAATACCAGAGGCTTTGAAGCTCACCTGGACGTGACTTTCTCATCTCGTTTTTGTAGGAAAGGGCATGGAGGAAGAGCCTTTCTCACATGGGGCCGTTTGGATCTTTTTGAAACGACGTAAAAATGTTACACTTTAGAAACAGTCACCTCTGTCCTCGGAGTGTATATTGTTCCCTTCCCTGAGGCCGGCCACCCTCGTCCTTTCAGACTCAAACCCTAGAAATGTGTTCAATCACTCAAAAGAAGAGTTGCCTGTTTCCAGAAGGCGACCGAGCGTCCCTCATGGCCTATAAAGATAACCTGCTCTTTCTAAGCTGTTGGGGCTGGGAGAGGAGGTAACCTTATAGCAGCAGCTCATGGAAATTTTTCTGCCTATTTTGGGGAAATCTTGCATCCTTGGGTCTCACCAATGTCCCCAGGGTTGAAATTGATCAAACAGGGCAGTTCCAGCCCCCCAAACCCCTCCCTCTAACTTAGCTCTTACTTCTCTGGTTCTAGGTAGGGCTTCAGAGAGGGAAAGAGGGGTCTGGCATAGGCATACAAATTCATTTGTGTATTGATTTATTCAACAAATACTTACCTGCCTTACAACGGGCTGGGTACTGTTCCAGGGACCAGGGACAGAGCAGTGACTGGGAGTCAAGCTAGTCCAAACAGGACATTTGTGATTATTATTAACAGTGTCATGGTTGTTTGGCAAGTAATTAGGCCTGAATTCTGCCTAAGTAGCAGGTAGAGAAGGAAAGATAGGACCCCAGCAGACCACGGGCTGGGAAGAGGGCAGAGCCGGGTTCTGGGTGGTGGCATCAAAGCCAGAAAGAGCTTGATTCCAAGCTCTACCCCTTACCAGCTGCTTAATACTAACCCAGACAAGTCACTGTCCTCTCTGAACCCATTTCCTCCCATGCAGACTGCAAGTCACCGTACCTACTGTGTGCTTTGGCTGGAGGTTAAGTGGGTCTCTATGCCTGGAGTGCTCAGCACGAAGTAAGGCACAGCTATATGGCTGGTGTGATGAGAAGCAGACTTGCTCCCCCTCTGGTAACTCAAACCAGAAACAATCGCGGGCCTCAGTTTCCCCGCACAAAAATGTAAAGAAGGTGACTACTTCGATTCTTCCGTGCCCGGTCCCGAAGCCTCTTTGCTTCTCAATCCCGGAGAAGGGAGACCAACCCAAGTCAAACCTTCCTCTCCTTTTTCCCATCCAGCTTTCTAGAACACTTGCCCTCAGCTAAGCAATCCGATGGGGGGACTCCAGGGCAAAAGAAAACCTGCAGGTCCCCCAGAGAGGTGGCTGGGGGAGGGGAGGGGCATGGCCCGGTGTTCTGTTTGCTCAAGGCTGGGCTTGTTCCTTGGGCGTTTGTTCAACCACAAGCAGTAGAAAGGTTACTGTTTAACCGTGAAAGAGCTGAAGCTCAGAGCCCTGCCCATCTGCAGAGAGAAAGGACTGACCCTTAGGCCTGGGGTTGGGGGTGGGGAAGCCTTCCCTGAAACGCTTTCGGAAGGGTTTGCCTACAGGGCTGTTTCCAAGCGGCCGTTCAGTGGGAGCAGGCCGGGCCCTGGGCCAAGCCCCAGCTACTCCTCAGCCAGTTCAGGGTTTCCATTCCCCCTCCGCCCTCCACATCTAGAAGGCAGGCTGATATGAGGGCTAAGCACCCCAACTTTGGATCTGGGGAGAGGTGGGCTCAGATCCTACGTCCCCCACTTGCCATGCATGAGGTCAAGCCACTCCCAAGCCTGTATAGCCCCCAAAAGTTTCCGATCCTCCCTTTCCCCAGCCATAAAATGAGAACAACCCCAGACTCAAAGCTGAGAGAATCAAACGAGGTCGTGCGTGTGGAAAGCTTAGCAGGTTAGAACAAGGAATTCAATAAATGTCGCAGGACAGCACGGGCCACTTCTCCACTTGTGACCAAACGCCCACAAGCCCCTTCCCTTGGGGCAGGTGATCTTTTCTCTCTGCCATCTCCTGAAGGCATCTGGAACTACTCTCAACCCACAGAGAAGCCTTTAGGACCAGGAGGCCCCAGCAGCCCCAACACTGCCCGCCCCCCACCCAAGAGGCTGGCCTATGTGCAAGAGCACTGCGCCCTTCTGCTCCCCTCCCCCACCTCCCCCCATGCCCCCCCCAACCATGTCCCACCCCCCACCCCGCCAGGGAAAGCAGCCAGCTCAGTGAAGGGCCTTTTTTTTTTTTTTTTACTGGGCACAGTAAATGGTTACTACTCATAAAAGAGTTTTATGTATCTTAACCCTTACTGAGTCAGAGTTCACTTGAGCTCACCCAGGCTCCTGAGAAAAGGAGGTCAGCCGTCATGGCGCTGCCTGGCCACTGCCCTGGGGTGGGCCCAGGAGGCCCAGGGCTAGCATCCCTCAGAGCCTCTCCCCAAGTCCTACTCCCTCTGAGGCCCAGTCCCTCAGGTGGAAAATGAGGACATTTGCCCCCCACCGACAGCCTCCCAAGTGTCTTGAGGAGATCAAATGAGATAATAGATAATAAATGTCCCTGGAGAATTGTAAAAAAGCATGATTATAACCAGCTCACCCACACTCCCATATACTAAAGTACACTTTCTATGACACGTAGGGATTACTTTATGGGGTATAAAAAGCGATCCTTTTAATTACAAAGTAGGGGGATTTTTTTAATGCTCCTCTGTAAGCTTCCCAGTTTACCATCAGAGTAGATTTTATTGTTTCTTGAAGAAAAAAGCATCACTTAGATACAGGTAGAGAGCAGACGTCCCATCCATACACCACGTGACCTTGAACAAGCTAACCTTTCCAAACTGAGTTTCTACTCTGGCCTTCAACAGGGCATGGAGGGAAAGGTCGATGTCCTGTTTTGAAGGATGAATAACCTACTGGTTTGAAAGAGGGCTAGCCCAGCACGGCACATGTGTCCTCCAGCAAAAATTAGTTTCTTTCCCTTTCTTTAAACATCAATTCTGAAGGTGTTTCTCCACCACATTTAGCTTGTTCCCAAGACTGGAAGAAGTAAATTCGGAGCCTCAATAGGAACAATTCCACCTTTTGAATCAAAAGCAAGCAGAGAAAAGAACCCTCGTCTCCTCATCTCTATCTCAAGGGGGAATTCTGGCAATGACCCTGGCCGCGTGCTCAGGGTGAGAAGCCGACTTTCTCAGAGTCTGTGAAACTGACATCCTGGGCTTCGAGGGCTCCATGCTGTCCATGCAGGATGGTAGCTGTCTCCCCAGACTCTAGCCACTGCAAGCCAGACACAACCGCCACCAGGCCCCTCCCCACAAAATGTCCCCTGTGGCCAAATCACCACCCCCCCCCCAACCCCCGAGAACACTGGTTAAAAGGGAGCCTGTGGTGGCCGCAGGCTTTGATCATGCTGGTGTGGTGACCTTGGGCCGTCCCCTAACTTTTCTGAGCTGCTATAGCCTCTCCTGGGAGGCCGGCATGGCATTAGGACCCACCGCAGAGGTTTGCTAGAGGATTAAAAAAGATAAGGGGCTTTAAAGCCCCCCCCCCACCCCGCCCCATGCAGTGCTTGGTACAAATAAAGAGTAATTACTTGGTAAGTGGTGGTGAAGAAAATGCAGGGGCATCCGGGCCACCTTTGTCTCTTCCTAGGTGCTGTGCGTTCTGGGAATAGAGCAGAAACTTCTTTCAAACCCAAAGTGAAATGAAATATGGATTATCCAGAGGTTTTTTCCATCTGCATTCTCTTACCCCTCCCTCCCTTCACAAGAGGCATCAGGGAGAATGGTATTTGACTCTGCACCCCCAGCGATGGTCCCGAGTTCCACACGCAGCCAGGACCTCGCCCTCTGCACTGCATTTCCTTTCTTTCTCCCTCCCTCCCTCTCTTCTTTCCTTCCTTTTCTTTCTTTCTTTCTTTCTTTCTTTCTTTCTTTCTTTCTTTCTTTCCTTCCTTCCTTCCTTCCTTCCTTCCTTTCTTTCTTCCTTCCTCTCTTTCTTTCTTTTTAAAGATTTTTTAAAATTATTTTTAAGTAATCTCTACACCCAACACGGGGTTCAAACTCACAACCTGGATATTGAGAACCACATGCTCTTCCAACCGAGCTAGCCAGACGCCCCGATCTGCACTGCAATTTCTAAGACCGACACTTTTGGAGACAGAAGCCTGCTCTTCGTTTGAAAAGGGGGAGGCACGCACACTGCCAGTAGACCGCACCGACGCCTACCTCACGCCAGGCTTCCAGTCAGGACCTATTTGACCTTGGGCATCAACTCCCCTACAGATGATGAGCTGCTAGAGTTTGGCCAATCCCAAAGGCATTTTTGCAGAGAGACAGCACTGCTGTGTGCTGGGGCAGCCACAGCCCATGTTCTGGGGGGAGAGACAGGCCACTTTCTGCTCCCCCCACCACTTTATTCATGGAAAGCTGCAGGTTAAACACAATCCCCACAGTGCCCTAATCGATAAGGACTTGGACCACATCTGCATCATTCACACGGAGAGACGAGCCACCATCCTCGTGGCCAGTCCTCCTCCAGGCTTCCATCAAAGCCTGAGTTCCCATCTAATACCAGCTTGACCCCAACGCAGAGGATGGGGTGGGTGGTGGGGGTGGGAAAAGTGGGGGAGCCAAAGGGTTGACGGGGTGACCCAGCACCTGGCCTGGCCCTGAAGTTTAAGAGTCTCACACTTTGGGGGCACCTGGGTGGCTCAGTCTTTAAGTGTCTGCTTTCAGCTCAGGTCATGATCCCAGAATCCTGGGATAGAGCCCCACATCAGGCAACCCCGCTCAGCAGGCCTATTTCTCCTTCCTCTGCCTGCTGCTCCCCCAGATGTGCTCTCGTACTCTCTCTCTCTCTCTGTCAAATAAATAAATAAAATCTTAAAAAATAAAAATTAAAAAAAAAAAGAGTCTCACACTTTGGCTACTGCTCAGGGACGCAAATGGGAGATGGTGGAGCGTAGTCACAGAGACTGAATGTCCCTTATATAGTCAAGGTGTGCGGAGCTCCAGACCTCGCCTCACGTTCGCATCTCAAGAATGGCTCGTTAAGAGGAAGAGCTCATGCCTCCGATGGTAAGGCTAGAAATCTTTTTTTTTTTTTTTTAAGATTCTATTTATTTATTTGACAGAGAGAGACACACGAAAGAGGAAACACAAGCAGGGGGAATGAGAGGGAGAAGCAGGTTTCCCGCTGAGCAGCAGGCCTGATGCGGGGCTCAATCCCAGGACCCCCAGATCATGACCTGAGCCGAAGGCAGACCCTTAATGACTGAGCCACCCAGGTGCCTGGGGTTGAAATCTTGATTCTGAACCTTGGCAGGTTGTGTTGACCTCCAGGAAGTACTATTTTCTCTAAAGCTTCAGTTTCCCTATATGACAAAAAGTGGGGGGACATGGAGCTGATGTGTGGGAAAAGTGAAAATATTTGTAAAGTTCTCACATATTAGCTTGTGCGTGACAAGTGCCCCCCACGCGTCAGCTATTAGAAGTTCTGCCTGTGAGTCTCTCATTAAAGTGTATTGGTTGGCTTCAAGGACAGTCTTGGGGTCAGGGTAGACCCTTCAGAGACTGGAGAGTGCAATTGTTGGGAGCGCCAGGCTCTGGGGTCAGACAAACACAATTCACATCCTGGCTTTGCCAATTTGCTAAAAGGGCAAGTTTGGACAAGTTATTCAGTTTCTCTGGGCCCTAATTTTCTCATTTATAAACTGGAGATGATATGAAAAGGGTTGTTGAAAGACAAAATGAGATGATGCCTATAAAATCCTCAGAGAAGTGTTCAACACATAGTAAGGACTTGGGGAATGTTAGCTGGTTTTTATAATTATTATTATTATTTATTTATTGTGTTATTACTAGGATTTTATTGAATCTCCAAGGATGAAATTGACAGCCAAGTTTTTTCAAGCAAGGCCTGGAACTTCTACCATCTACACAATGTTTTGCAATTCTAGCTTTAGCTGGCACAGTCAAGTCTATGTTGGACCTCCTGCCTCCCCACCCCTCGTCTGGGGCCTCTGTGTGGAAATGCTGTTAGGCTCAGCTGTGAACCGCCCCTCTTGGCCCCGGCTCACAGAAGCCGTGCTATGGTCCTCTGGGTATGGTCCTTGCTCAGGGACTAAAAGCCATCCCTCCTGCTCCCCTTCCTCCCAGCAGACACACCATGCTTGGGACTGCCAGGAACCGTGGGAGAGCACAGCCCCACAGGCTCTGTGTTCTGGCCTCCGCATTGGACTTTCACCTGGTTTGCAGGTGCAAAGGACAGCAGCATGTCTAAAATGGGGGTTCCTGGCAGAGGGTGGCCAGAGAGCTTCTCTGTCCTCCAGGCTCCCTTAGCACAAGGAGCACTCTGTCACTGCAAAGCTGGGATTCCAGCTCACAGGGACAGAAAAGCAGTGGGAAGATGGCACCCCTGGGACTCTGGCAGGTTGCTGGAGCCATTCACCCCAGAACCTAGAAGGTTCTGCCCATCTCAGGGCCCCTGACAAGGCCAAGGACTGCTCGGCCGCTCTCTCTTCTTAAATATACAGAGAAAACCTGCCAGCAGAGACAAACACAACCAGCTTGGGTCGGGAGGGAGGTATGCCTTTTGCTCCGTATGTGGAGGACTGGACGCTTTAAGCTATAAAAATACATACGTACATACACACATACATATGTAATAATATACAATAGAAGCTGGGGTTTATTGAACATTTAAGATGTGTGAGCTCTGTGCTGAGTTTTACATGCATTATCTCAGTCAATACCCACAATAGCTCTGTAAGGTCTGATATCATTCAACAGATGGCCTATCTAAGGCTCAGAGAGGTCAGGTAACTTGTTCAAGGTCACACAGCTTAACAAGAATTAGAACTAGAAGAGATTTCAAACTCGGACTGTCTAGCAACAAACTGTGGGAAATGAGCCACTTTCTGCTGAGAAGGGGCTCCTTTGCCAGAGCATAAAATCGCCTTCAACCCATCCTCACCCCCACCTGCTGTCCATATATAGTCACAGCCTTCTCCCTGGGCCATCTGGGGCCTCACACCTTTACCAAGCTTCTCCAAAATTATAAAACTCTCTGGCTCATTCAATTATGCTGGGATCCCGGTTGAGCCCCTCTTCCCTCTTTGTCAGATCAACCTGTAGCCATCTCTCTTGGCAACGTATCCAAGCGAGCCTTCAGAATGAAAGAATAGAAAGTCGCCTTCATCTAGCCACTTCATGATATGAGCAGGTAGGAATGCATTCATGGCTTAAAAGCTAGGCCGTGATACTCCTTTAGCCATTAGAATAGATCTCTGCATATATACAGTATATGTACACACATATATATGAACATATATGCCATGCATACATACATAATATAAATACTTTTCCTATGACTCAAAGTTATTTTTATTTTATATTTTGGAAATAAACTACCCATAATTATTTTCTTCAGCCGAATTAGACCTCAGGACAGAAAGCCTGGTGTTTGCTGTGAAGGTGAAAATATACTGGGAGCAATCAGGGTCACAGAGTAGATCTTAAGCAAGGCTTGGCCTGCATTCCCTGTCACCAGGCCCAGAGGACTGTGAGTCAAAGTCACGGTCTGCCTTCCTCCTGACTCCTTTATTCATTCAACCACATCATCCCCAAAGTGCCACAGAATTGGCTATCTTGTGGGTATTTTTACTCCTCAAGCCAGAGGAGCAATTAGGCATTTTAAATAATTACTTTTGTGATGACAGCGATATACAGACCATTCTCAGGCCTTAATCAAAGTTACCAGCAGGTGAATTCACAGCATTTGCCCTAAGGATATTGTAACAGCTTGCTGACTTCCTGTTTCAATATGACTATCATTTCAAAAGAACTACTCACAAAGAGGAGAAAAGAAAATCCACAGACATGTGAAATTTAACTGGATTAAGACAGGCAATAATTCTTGCTTTCCAAATGAATCAAGATGTGAATCAAGCTTAGGGAATGCATTTGATCCTCTCGGGATTACATCACAGGTAATTTCATACCCTCATAATGTGTTTTGAAATAGACATTTCATGTTCCCAGGGGCAACATCTGAAGTATTATTCCTGGGCTTTCAAGCGTTTTCGTGAGTGATGATGTCGTGTCGGGAAGCCAAGTGTTGATCCATGATAGATACACTTTCCTGACGGTAAGCCATCTGGAAATATACATGTTATGCCGATCGTTATCATTCTTGGTGCCAGACCCAGACGAGATGCAGATACTGACAGAGAGCAGGCACCAAAGTCGATCCAAAGACAAGATCGCCTTACATGACTTTCAGGGCCTTTATCAGTCCCTTTCAGATGTGGCAAACTAAGAAGAACGAGGCAAGCTTGACTCTAAAAGGTCATAGAACCTTTTGACATGAGGCTCTCATCTACACTCATCCGTACCTTGCTTTGCATATATTCTGGGAGCGCTGGGCCCTCTGAAGACCATCTCTACAGATCATTGACCTCTACCTCATGGATCTTTAAGAAATCTCTCTTGCATCCACATTGGATGGACATCTAAAGAAAACTTTGTAGTGGAGTCAGGGTTAGGAGATGTAAATGTATTCCAACCTATGAGAGAAAGCCTCAGAGATTTTATTCTTGCCCTCTTTCTTAGCATGGGCATGGCTTATTCCCCTACAGTGACACCGGGAAGAGCCCCACTGTCCCTCTTCATTGACAGGTGAAGCAGGAACCAGACTGCGACCAGCAGGGCCATTCTGGACATCCATTTGTCAATGCAGTAATGAATTCACCATTTTCCCCACATCACTGTCTCCCTGCTAATCCCCCTTCTCTAGTCTAAAACCAAGTAATCGTAAAATAGAGAGGAAAATGAATAGGAGAAGAAAAAGAGGCCTTGCTTCCTGTACACCCGTAGGTCTCTGTAGGTCTTTGGAAAGGCACAGATATGGAGATGGGAGCATCCAAGATTCCCAGGATGCTTCATTTCCATCCAGGCTGAAGAGGCCTTACAGGGCTTCTCAAGGTTTGATCTATAGACCACCACCACCATCATCATCACCTGAGGAGGGGCAAAACGTCAGGTTTCCTGGGGTCCTACCCCAAACCTCTGAACCAGAATCTTCATATTTTAGAACTTTCCTTAACCAATCCTCAAGCATTCTCATGGTTGAGAACCTCACCTCCTCGCCTTCCCTCAATGTTCACAAGAAGATAACCGACTCCAGGAGATAGTATCCTTGAAGGTAACACCTATGAATGGAAATCCATGTAAAGCCAGAGACAACACATCCCATCCAGAGAATGGGAGCTCCAAACCAGCTGTGGAGACTCCGTCGATGTATCATTCGCCAACTTGAAAAAGATAAGCTCCCGGGGCTCAGTACCACCAAACTGTGAAATTCATCAGCGCTCGGTTACTCACAAGTACGAGATTCTGATCGCTGAGCGAGCAAACCTGGCCTCAGAACACAGCATTTGCCAAGGATTTCTACGACCATCACTTCCATCCAGAGAATCTCATACCTGGCCGAGACACCCCTTACCCAATCCCGCCCCCATCTTAGACCCTCAAAAGATGACTTAGCCCCCCTGGATTGCAGGCCTCATACCCCAGAAAATCGACGTCTTAGCCTTCAGTGGAAAGAAAGGGTCAAGGAGACGTGCTTGTCTTGCTAATATAAATATTCATTCATCCCCTCCAGTTACTATATATTTATTCAATGTCTACCAGATGCTGGGCAGTCTGCTAGGGATAGGAGACACAACGATGAACAAAACACAGAGCTGTCTTGCCCTGATGGGACTAATTCAGCAAAGACACCGCTTCCCAAATAATGGTGGCTCTTTCCAAAGTCTTCTGAGCTCATTCCCCACCTCCTGCTGCGGACAGAGTGAAGCTTGCCCAGAGGGGAGCCAGGCCACCTGTTGGCATCTGGAAGCAACCAACCTTGGAAAGAACTGTGACTGTGTCGAAAAGCAGGTCCTCTTCTGTCCGGTAACCCCAGGGCCTTGCCTTCACGGGAAACCCATACTGAGCTGTCGAGTTGGCGGCCAGGATCATGCCCCCGAGTTTCACAAAGCAGCCTCAGCCAAAACCAGTCTCCACTCGGGGCAGGATAAAGTAGTTAGTTGTCTGGGTGGCTGATTGTCTCTCCCGGAGACAATGGCGTGTTTATGTGCGGGAGGGTAGGGAGCAGGTTGTTAACACAAAACCCACCGTAAACAGAGCTGTTAATTCAGTTGCTGGCAGGGTCTTCTGTTATCTTCTGAATACCTCCCAGAGGGTATAAGCCCTACCTTTTCATTTGAGTTGGCAGTAGAGTTATTTTTTTGCACCTGTTGCTCTGCTCCAATAACAAGCAGTTAAGCATTGATTTGTTGGAAAATAAACAGAAAAAAGCAAAGAAAGGCATCTGCCCAAACAGCCTGAGCTGGTTCGGCTAAGCATTCATGCCAATTTGTTTTTCCTATAAAAACCGAAGAAAAACCTGTGCCTTCAGTTTGGATGCTACCTTCCCACTCCCTCAGAAGAAAAGGATGTATCGAATTGACCCGCCAGAGCTGGCAGGGCCAGGAAGCCAGAAGACACTGTACTTTTCCATTGGCTGGTCCTGTGAGGGCACTGAGGGGTGTCCGAGATCTGCAGAACGACATGGCCAGGCTCCAGTCAGCCCAGGTTAAGCTCATGAATCAGATCAACAGGGGCAGAGAAGGGACTGCCGGGATGTGATCAAAACCCAAACCACACCCTTCCCCATGGTTGACTTCCGAAAGTCAACACGGCCCAGGGAGTAGGTGTGGTCTACAGGTAACCTAGAGCAGAGACTCAGCGTGTTGTGGGGAGTCTCAGTCCCGCCTCTCCCACAGACTTCCTACGTCCAGCCCTGGGCAGCAGGCATAATTTGAAAACCTCTGGTCCCTGGACCAGTTTTTCCATCGGTGAAACGAGGCTAGCCATACCTACCTTGAAGGTGGGCTGTGTAGACTCGCTCATGTCCTGCTAAGTGACTTGAGATCCCACTTCCCAGGTAGAAAGGACCTGAGATGTCTGGGTTCGGGGTGTGATTTCTGCATTAATTCAAGCATCACCGCACTCCCTTTCTCATTGGTTTGTCAACATCACGTGATGAGCTCAAGCCAAAAAGGGCCACAAAGTGCTAAACAAATCACTCCAATGCAGGTCACAACAACACTAATTAAGCAATGGTATCATCACACAGCCTTCAACAGACACACAGTCGGAGAAAGCCCCCCCAACACCTCTTTGTAAGCCCTGAGAAGAAAGCGCAGGACATGGGCAATGTGCAATGTTCCCCTAGATTGCCACCTTCCCCTGGCTTTCTCTCAGCTGTCGGGTCTTCATTACCACCAGACCACTGGCTTAATGGGGGAGTCATGGCAGCCGGGGGAGGCCTCCAAAACACCGCTTCTCAAGGAGCGTGAAGAACAGGGTGTTCCGACAGAGGGATATGGCTGGCTGGGCAGTCCCCGGCATTCTTGTAGTGAGCAGGGCAGGGAGTGGAGAGCCTCAGAACCAAACAGGGCAGCCAGAAAAATAAGAGATTTAACGACACCCTCTGTTGACTGAAAAATAAACAAGACCAACTGTGCCGGAATGCAGGAAGGGTGGAGAAAGGTAAGAGGTGGGGACTGGAGCCAGGGAGGGGCTGGGAGGGCCTGGAACAAAGGATTTGACCGTTTCGAGATTGAAGTTTCTTTCCAAGAAAAAATCAAGATGTTCCAGCCAAAGAAACATCAATAGCAGCTACATGGCACCTCACGGACTAACGGCAAAATAACAACCAAAACTACAACAGCGATGATAGTTTCTATTCTTGGAGCGTCCCCAGTGTGCTAGGAATTGATCGAGCTACGCTTTACATGAATGATCTCATTGAATCTTTGCCATACTCCCGGACACGGGTACTCATATTACCCCCATTTTACAGATGAGGCCCAAGAGGTTAAGTGACTTAGCCAGGGACACAGAGCTAGTAAATGGACTGGATATATTACAATGAATGTCCTGGGGAGTTGGGGAGGCTGGAAATGACAGGAAATGCAACATCGTTCTCTGTCACTGAAAATGGATCCTTGTATTTCTAAAGTGGAAGAGGATGTCTTTTAGAACCTCACACTTCTGTTTTGCGAACGGAGATCCTTTTAGAATGGCTCCCATCGTTTTTTTTCCCTAAATGTGAGTAGGAAGCACACCTCTCCTTCTTGTGCCCGACAATAAAACATCCTTTAGGTGTCCAACTGTCCCAGCGTTATAGAAAGAGCAGATCACGGCCACGCCAACCCACCTGTGAAAACTTTCGTCTGACTTCTTGTTGAAAGCCCCAGATTGACTTAGGGACTGGGCTTGGCTGCTTGAAGCTACCTCAGACTTATTAGCCATGATAAAAGAGCAGTAATAATAACAAGGGGAAAAAAAAACTGTTGAGAAGTGAAGGGGAAGTTATGGCTCCTTTAGAAGAGCTCTGGACATCTGAGCCGTCACACAGGGATCCTGATGACAGACCTGCTGTGTCGTGTTGTAGACATCACACCGGGGACAGACAGACTGTGGAAGTGTCATTTGGGAGCCTGAATTCCATCACTCTGACCAACAGATCTAGGAAAGCTCCCCCCATCCTTCTTCCACCATGTCCATGACCCTGGAACAGTTTGTAAAAACATAGCTATAGAATGCAGACGGAACCTCACAAGGCTTATTCCATGATCATCTTTGAACTTGAGAAGCAACTACTATCTGAATTTCCTCATAGATTAGAGGATTTCCTCTTTAGAAATAGGGTCTTCTTTCTGCACAGATAATCGTTAAGTGACAATAGCCAAGAAGGCCAAGTTCATGCACATCATCCTCTTAACAAGAATGATAGATTCTCATCACACCCGGTCTCATTTTCCCTTCCAGTAACACACTTTGCTCTGCTTCTCCTAGCTCCCTGTGTATGTAGTAAACACCCTGGAGAATAAGAAATGAAAAAACCCATAGGAAAGTAAGCAACTCCCTACCAGAATGACTTTCCAAGGAACCAGGCACATTCCAGCTGGTTATTCAGCCTTTCCTCCAGTTGCTTTGGAGGAAAGAAATCTTTATATTAAAAAAAAAAATCACAAAATTCACCAACTCAGAAACTACAGCATCCTTCAGCTTTCCACCAAAGGTCAGCTAGATGAGTAAGGGGGATCTCCAAGCAGATTCCCAGCTTCCCAGTATCAGGAGCTGTCATACATCACAACAACTTCATCATATGCAGGAATGGACCAAGCTTCCTAATTCACAGGGCTCGGTATCCCGCATTCAAAAGCTTTTTTTTTAAAGAATTTCAAGACCGCAATAGCAGAGCATTAAACCATGCCCAAGGGGCGCCTGGGTGGCTCAGTGAGTTAAGGCCTCTGCCTTCAGCTCCGGTCATGATCCTGGGGTCCTGGGATCGAGCCCCACATCGGGCGCTCTGCTCAGCAGGGAACCTGCTTCCTCCTCCTCTCTCTTTGCCTGCCTCTCTGCCTACTTGTGATCTCTATCTGTCAAATAAATAAAATCTTTTAAAAAAATAAAAATAAAAAATAAACCATGCCCAAGACCTTTCTAAGCATGGAGCCCTGTGTTACCGCATGGGTTTTATATCCAGGACACTGACCCTGTCCAGGGGGTCAGTCCCATCCCTTCCCTTTACCTGCAGCCACACTCTGTCACCATGGGGAGCAGGGGGGAATCTTTTGTCTTTGCCCCACAAATGACCTCCTGAAGTAGGTGGTAGTATTAAACAAAGTATGACATTGAACATGCCTGTAATAACACCTGGCTTACAGCAGGCACCCAGCAAATGCTAGCTGTTATTACTATTATTACTATCATTATTAATTATTATTAATCATTATCTCCATTATGCCAAGATCCCTCCACAACTCCAGAGCTACCCATAGGCAAAAACAATGAGTGGGAAGAACATATAGCCTTGTTTTAACAGAGACCATCTATTAGCTGACATCATTCACAAATCATTTCAATGGCCCCATGCAAGAGAATGATATAAATTAAGGGTTTCTCGACTTTTTTTTTAAAGATTTTATTTATTTATTTGACAGAGAGAGATCACAAGTAGGCAGAGAGGCAGGCAGAGAGAAAGGGGGAAGCAGGGTCCCTGCTGAGCAGAGAGCTTGATGTGGGGCTCGATCCCAGGACCCTGAGATCATGACCTGAGCTGAAGGCAGAGGCTTTAACCCACTGAACCACCCAGGCACCCCGGGTTCCTCGACTTTTATTTATATACATGGACCCATTTTGCAGTCTGCTGAGACCTATGGACCCCTTCCCAAAATAATGCTTTTAAATGACAAATTAAAATAACAAGATTAGAAAGGAAGTTTATATTGAAATACGATTATGAGTGTACTTCTTAAAATTAATGTGTGAAATCATAATAATATAGGTGCTTCTTTATTAACACATTAAACAAGAATATCTAGTGCAGGTCAAATAATGTCCAGGAAATCAAAGTAGTGATGAACAATGATATTTTGAGACATCGTCAACAGGCATAATGTGATACGAAAATGTCTGTTAATCTCTCTTGGGGACAGTCAGTCACAGCTAATGCTATCCTAGATTTTGCCTATATTTATATTGAGAGAAAATGTTAAATTTTAGTTAGATTATTAAGAATAAAAACATCATTCTCTTACACATCCAAGTTCACCAACTCCCTGAATTTTTTCTACAGACACAAGGAGCCTCTTTGATCCTAGGTTAGAATCTGGCTCTTTTATTAACCGCAAGGACTATTTGTTCAACAGCTAGAAACCACGTCCCCATGACTAAAACACACTATCAGACACTACAAGTGTCATTTGAACAATGTACCAAGAGGCAGACCCCATGGGTCTTGGCGATTTTTTTTCAAAGCCTCTAGAACCCTGAGGGTAGTAGTCAGTATACATCTGGAGACCCTATCAAGAATTTTCAGGGTGGGCAATGGTATATGATGTTGTGATTAGTCAAGTGAACTGCCTGGAGGGGAATCAGTTTCTTCTGGAAACCCCTTACATGCCAGGCATCAAACACACAGACAAGTACGTGCTGGGTGCCCACATCAGGTCTTCCCTGGAACTCCCCCAGGCTGTGGTTTGCAGCCAGCTCAAGACAAGCTCAATCCGGAGGTCCCTCATTAAGATGGTTCATCCCATGTCCTGGGCAGAACCTACGTCGACCACCTTGAAAAACAGAATCCCAGAATTCTACATCCAGTCTGACCCAAACAAGGTCCTCTGAGAACGCCCATATTGAGGACTTATCCTCAATTTCCACTCTACAGATTACTAATTATTTACTCACAAGCATTTGTCCGGGTGTTTTCAGATTTTTCTGTAATAATTTAATCCTGACAACAGCCATGGGCAGATGCCATTAACCTCGTTTTCCAGATGAGGAAATTTATAATCTAGAGCTTACATAACTCACCCAAACTCACTCAGCTACTCAGTGGCAGAGTCAAAACTGAACCCAGGTACTCTGACTCTAGACCTGGTATTCTCTGTAACACATTCCAGCTGCTTCCAGGCAACCAAAATCTCATAGCCTCCTGCCCGGTTCAGATACACAAGCGGCCAAAGTCTACTACTGTTCGTCAACGTCGTTCCACCCACAGCCTTCCAGCTGGTGGAGTTAAGACAGGTGAAATGTGAGCTGGGACATTTGGCTGAACTTGGGGCCCAGTCTGAAGCCCCCTGCAAAGACAGAACAAATCTTGTGAGTGGTTATCATGAAGACTGCGCAGAAAATAGCCTTCACCTTCCAGACCTCACTAAACTCATCTACCAGAATCTATTGTTGGTCCTCCCGAGGGAGTATTTTCAAAGGTTCCTGAGAGGGATCGCAAAATAATCTCTACAAGACAACCATATTCTCCAAGCTCCATTGTCATATACTAAATGTAGAAAGCCCTCTCTGTGTTCCATGAAAGACCCAATAGGCTCTTAGAAGACGTTTGTATCAAGTTGAGAAAGGGCAGGCAGGCTGGCAGAAACTTCTCTTATCCACGGTTGACCCAATGAGACCCAGCCCTCAAGACTGTTTGTGGTGTGTCCATGACACAGAGTGAGGGGGAAGTGACAAAAGATGTAATTTTAAGGTCACCACAATCACAACAACTTCAAAAAAAAGTGGGCATCTAGACGAGGTCAGACAAAAGTAAAAATAAGCAGCTATGGTAAAATAATGAGGTTAATGAGGAGGTGTCTAAAAATATTATGATAAGCATTTAGGTTCCTTTTTATTTTTTGGCTTTGTTTTCCTCAGAAAACATGTTTTAAATAAATAGGTAGATACTCTAAATAATGATGAAGATGCTTCTAAGAAAGACAGAGAAGGAGGCTCTAAGGGTCAGGGTGTGCAGGAAGATAGGAAGAGGAGAGATAATGTGAATCCAATGAACCAGAACAAGGCGCCCAACCCACAAAACAAACTGAAGACCGAGTGTGGTTAGGTGCTAGCGAAATGAATTTTCAAAGGAGTATTTTACAGGGTGTCTCTTTCAAAACAAGACCAATTAACCCCCCTGGAGCCTCCTTAAATGGGCCACCCTGTCTGACCCTATTGCAAGGTCTGGTTACTCCAGATTCAGGCTGAGGCCCTCTGAGAACACCAAGTCTCCAGGGGGGCTGTCCAGCAGCCGGGCCGGCCATGCTCTCCTGCTTTCGTCTCAGTTCTCCTCTAGGAGATGGGAGTCCGTCTCTGGCCGATAATCACTGGGCAGCCAGTCAAGCAAGCTGATCAGCACCCCTCAAACGGCGTGGGCTCCTCCGGGTGCCCGAATGTTTTCAGCGGGCTACTCTGGTGTCCTACAGAAGACAGCATCAGAGCGCCCCGTGGCCATGCGCTTTGGTCCACTTGCACACCCCCACCCACCTCGGACGCCCGAGGCACACTGATAGAGATGAGACGTTGTCACGCGAGCAGACGCTGACACCCTTAATGAAGACTCCAGGAATCTGGGCGTCGTACCTCCCCCGGGGATATCCCTTCAGCCAAGTTCCAAAGACCTTAAGGAAGGGCTCCCGCTGACCTTTTTGCCTGTGTCATCCTTACCAGGGTATCCCCCAGCCCTTCTCAGCTGCCGCAGACTCAAGCAACACCTGCTGACTGCTAGGCTTACCTGCCTTCTCCCAGCATCAGAATCTGAAGGTGGAAACAGATCTTAAAAATAATCAGGTTCAAATGCCTTTGTCTGGAGGAAGGAACTAAAGCCCAGAGAGGTGGGGTGTGCCGCCCTGGGCACCCGGCTTTGCCAGGACTAGAAAACCAGGTCTCCTGACTGCCAGTCTGGTGGACTGCCTTATGCACACTCCACTCCCATCATTCCAAAATGTAAGTCTGAAATTCTCTGGGGGAAGATTCTTGAAGAAATTTTTTTTTCTTCCCCTCTGCAGCCCGATACATTTTTTATCAAATAACTCTAAGGGATCCATGGAAATTTCTACTCTAGCACCTCTCAGCTTCCTGACATCAATGCCATTTGGCTTGAACATACGCCTCACCCTAATATTAGCTGCTGTGGGAGCCAATATCTCCACTGCATTATTTGTTCCCTGCACACCCCAGTAACTTGGTCTTTTAAAACCCCATCAAACTGAAACAAACATGATATAGTCACCTATGTCTAGCGAGAGCCCAGTCACCTTCAAACAGATCATGTTATTTAAAATCGTATTACTAAAAATAAGACAAGAAAACACTAAATAAAATTAATTATCGTCCTCATCTCTTCCATTGTTCGGCAACAGATTTAAGACAACACTGGCAAGATTGTGCTTGCCATCCTCCCTCTGTCTTCAGAGGGCAACTCCCTACCACAGACTCAGTTTACTCAAGCTGGAAGCCTCGACATGGCATCAGTTACCCGGTAACAAACCAGGGCGGCAACGCGCACTCCCTAAACACAGAGCCCACAGTGGACTCCGTGCCTCCCGACCAGAGCCCCACCCAAGCAGGAATGACTATCACTTCAGTTTTACCAGAAAGAGATCTCAAACTAGGGAAATGGGCTGAAACAGCCACCAAAAGGTGTCACCGATATCAAGTTCCAAGTTCACATTTGGTTTCCTACAACCGTGGTGTTACTCCTCAAATTCGTTAGCCGGCTCTGCTGTGACTTTCTTGGTATCCACCCCACCCCACCGCCCAGGGTTCTCTGAAAATCACATCTCTTGGAAAGCGGGGTAGAGAGGCCTCCACCTGGAGAAAGGGGAACAGAGTGAAGGGTTTCTAAATGATTTGTTTAACCTTTTCTGTCTGTGCCTGATGCTTTGGCATTGAGCAGAGGCGGTCTAAAGCATACAGCCCAGGGCTAAAATTCCCTAATTTGTGGAGCAGGGGGAGAATGAGGAGAACATAAAACATTACAAGAGTCCAGAAAGCTAAATTCTACTTTCTGGAAGCGAACTTTGGCCCAAAGCACTCACATTCTGACCTGGGACCCAATCTGAGTTTCTTCCACTTTCCAATTAGCTAATTGAATACAGTTGAGTAAATATTTTAACCTCTCAATTTCCTTTTTGTCTCAGCGTCTCAAGGGTCAAAAAGATATTGAAAGAGGTAATTTAATGGGAGCCAAAAGGGCATGGAACCATTAAGTGTGAATGTAGGGCTTCTCAGAGGTCCAGAAAGATCCAAGACATTTCCATTTGGGGGAGCTCAAAATATATTAAAAAATGGAGAAAAACGATCAAAAACCTGTTGTTTGAATTTAACAAACAGATGCTTTCTAACACGAAAGGACAAAATAGAATTGAATTTGCGATCTTCCGTACATACAAGGCCTGAATCAAATTCCTTGCTCTGCCCACAGTCATTCTAGAAGGGGCCTAATGCCGCCATCCTGAACAGCAATGCAAGAGAACCTACAGCATTCATGCCCTCCAAGTTATTTTCTTTTAAAACATTTCTATAAAATACTTCGAAACGTGAAGAAAGATTGTCTCCATTATATTTGTTATTTTTTCCATTGTGATCACAGACTTCCCAGGGACCCTCATTTCAGGTTCCCTTGGTTTTTCACATCCATCCACACCAGTCGTCAGCAGTTGGTGTAGAAATGACAGGTCCTACGCCACGCTGGATTATAAGAACACAGAATGGATGACTTATTTCATAGTCTCAGAATGCTTGATCTCCAAAAGATGACAAGTGAAACCTTCTGTCAATTTCAAATACAGCTGTTAAAATTACTCTTGAAATCTCTGAAGAGCCTCTTTCTGGTGGGACATCTTACCCATGAAGTGCTTCCTAATGACTTCATCTTCCCTATTGGAAATCAACACGTCCCTTGACCTCCATGGCGTGAATGCATGGCCACTTGTGGTCCTTGTCTACCCTTTTACACACTGAAAGTCTCTATCTGAAGACATCTTCACACCCATGCCTGCAGAACCAATTCCTGAATTAGTCCTCCATGGAAAAGTTCTCAATCCAAAATCCCCCACTTTCTCCCTGTGACTAAGGTCAGCGCAGATGACTAGCAGCGACACCTGTGAACATAGATGCACGGGGTCTCCCAGTTCATCTTAGAAAGACACATCCTTCCACAACACTCAAAGGCAGGCAGTGAAAATGTTACTTTCCTGACTCGATGTTGTTATTTACTGCCAATGTAAGTCCACACTGTTCCCAGTTCTACCCACATTGAGACCAACTACGCTTCTCTTTGGTGGTCAAACAAATGAAAAGAGTCCCTGTTTTGGAAGGCATTTCGTGCTGCTGACTCACGTCCGCCTGTCCGGTCTTAGTAGCCCATGATGGCACAAACGAAGGGTTGGTCTGTTCCCTTGCAATGTGGCAAAATCCTTCGTCATTTTTTCTGGAAAGAGCCGTTTTTAAGTGTTCAGCTCTCCCCAGGGTCCTCACCTCCTTGGCCTGCCTGACCACTTTTTCCAGCGTGAGTGCATATGCCGCCACCCGTTTCCAGCCATTTTCCAACAACGTGATTACACCAAAGACAAACCTGCCTTTCTCTCTGACCGGTGAGTCAGAAAAACTACCAAGAGGAGACGTCTCTGGAAAGTGAGAACATGTGCTCTGAGCCCCAATGGCTATTCAGCCAACCCCGTGTTTCACCGGGTTATCTCACGGTCATCTATCTCTGTTTGTTTCAGAACTCAACCCAGGGACATGGCTTTGCCACGCAGAGAGAGGGAAACCAGGGAACTCTTTAAATTCGTGGTGGTTGGAAGTCCAGACTCAATGAAGCAAATTCACAGATAATATCCGAAGAAGCCCAGCTGCCTCCCAAAATAAGACTCTAACCGGCCCCAGTGAGGTAAGCACAGGTGAGGCGAGCTGCACTTCCTGCCAGCTGCCTCCGGGAGCCTGTTTTATTTTCATCTGATTCAAGGCAGGCTGCCCTTTCCACTCAGGTGTTCGAATTCCAGGTTCCAAAGAAGGTTTAAAAATAAAAGACTTACCTCATTTACCTAAAGATTCTGGGTGGGAAATCCAATAGCTGTGGCTAATGGAGGGGAGGCAGCAGGCAGCCCGCACGCCAGCTCCCACGGGGACAGGGAACCACAGGTGTTATCACGTCTGAGCCCTCATCAAAGTGAAGATAAATGCATATGACAATAATTTTAAATCATTTTGTAGGATGTTAAGCAATAAGCCACCAACCGGGAATTCCCTAAGTCACTTCCCCCTCTTCTGATTGGCTGCCGGGCTCTTTAAAAAAATAAAATAAAGGATTACAAACATTGGCTCATTTGCATTTGGCCAACTCACACGTTAGTGTTCAAACAAAACAGGTCTAACCAGGTTATGCCTGTGTCTCAAGAACAGAGAGACGACCTGTTAATGGATGAGGAATTGATTTGGTGGTGACTGTTCTTTTCAGCTTAGAGACTGTTTCGGGTGAAAAGCGCCGTGCTAGCCCCCCAAAGACACCATCTCCCCCAAGACATGTAGAAGCGAACTAAGCAGAGGTTCAAACATGGAGGATATGATGGTACTGGGGAGTGGGGACCCTCTTAAACACCTGTCTCGTGTACTAATCTGTATTTAGTCAACTCTGCTTTGGTATTAAGACCTGTGCCCTGGCCGTGCAGGTACCAGGGTCTGATGGGGCTCTCCGCAGGCACCATGATGGCGTCTTTGACAGAGACACTTGGCGACGTCAATGGACTTGGAAAAGTCACTCTCCCCCCGACCCCAGCTCCAGATAAGAGCTTTGGGAAATCTGAAGGAAGAGTCCTGAGAGGGAGGGTCCACTCTGAGCTGTTCAGGCAAGAACAGTCAACCCTCAAGGGCTGACGATCCGGTTGGAGGATCACCCAGCTTCTTTATCCCTTCTTGACACTTACCTGGGTTTTTTTTACGTTGACACTCCCTATAGGAAGGAACTAGAGAGAAAAAGAGCTGAAACTGGAAATAAAACAATACAGTGTGGACAATGGGGCGCCTGGGTGGCTCAGTGGGTTAAAGCCTCTACCTTCAGCTCAGGTCATGATCCCAGGGTCCTGGGATTGAGCCCTGCATCGGGCTCTCTGCTCAGTGGGGAGCCTATCCCCCGCCCCCGCCTGCCTCTCTGCCTACTTGTGATCTCTATCAAATTAATAAATTAAAAAAAAAAATCTTTAAAGAAAAGAAAACAGTGTGGACAAGAACTATACAGTCCTAGTCTCTACAAGGGGGTATCCTGGAGAGGATCCATGAATTTCAAGTGCCCTGGCAACCCCCATTCCCCTGGGCCAAGGGCCTGCTTCACTGGGTCACAAATGCATTCCCGCCATGTAGGTGAGTGACGGCTGCTGGTGAGGAAAAATACCACCCCCTAACCATTAACTTTCTCTCTTGGGTCTTCCTGGACACTGGCCTGACATGAGCCAAAGGTCCATGCAGACTTCTTTAACTCATCAGAACTCCCCTTTGTGGGAAAGAAAAGGGAAATTGAGTTTTGGCAAAGAAACAAAGATTTTGTGATCAAAACCAAGAAGTTCCTTGTATAAAAAAGAAAGTGTGTATGTGGGCAAAGACTGAATAGAACAAGAAGTAAGTGTTTGTGCTATTCAGGTGGAATGGTGAGGGAAAGCAATGTTCCCTCCTTGCCTGTGTTCCTACTTTATGTAATCTGAATGCAGAGGTTTGGGAATGTGTGAAAAACTTGGTGGGAGAGCAGGGGTGCATTGGGGAGGGTCTTGGAACTCGGGCAGGTCTCGGAGGTTTGGAAGGTTTGGGGAGGGCAATTTAGGCAGCCCTGAAAAACCCCTTTGCCTCCTAGCCTCCACCAAACATCGCCACCCTCCCCTGTTGTCCACCTGTGTGTTTCCCAAGGGCCCTGTTAAAATGCAAATGTCTGATAAAAACAGTAAATGTCATTACTGCGCATTATCACATTAGCCCCAATTAGTTTATCAGCTCCAGATCTGAGAGCAGAGCCCTGAGGGAATAGACTGATGATGTTTAGCTTGAGAGATGAATCAGGAGCAATCTCAAGGAGCACCTCCACCCACTGGGGAGTACTTGCGCGTGCACTTGTGTGTGCGTGTGTGCACGCACGTGCACATGTGTGTGAGGGTGTGTGTGTGTGTGTGTGTGTGTGTGTGTGTGTGTGTGTGTTGGGGGCGGGGTGCTGTGGGCTGTTATTAGTGCCAGTGTGACTCCAGGAAGTGAACTTGGCCTTCTTTACGATTTTGCCTGAGATGAACCTGAGACCGTGGTGGGGCAGGTGGCAGCGAGGGGCTGTGTGGTCAAGAGGGTACACTTTAAAGACAATCCCAAAAGTGGTGTGGCTTACTGGTCCAGGTCCAACCACTTAAAATTTACAGTCCCTTTCATTCCTAGCTGAAGAGTTCCGAGTACATCTGCGTTCCTTTATTCACTCTTCTCCTGCTATTTTCCATCAAAGGACTACTCCCATAAGGCAGTCCCCAGAAGAGCCATTTGGGGATGGTGGCAGTGGAAGGGGATGGAAAGATGTTACCTCATACTCACCAGCTATTCTATTTGTGGTGTCTTCATGTATATAAAGTACCTAGCGATGTATCTAGTACTGGGTTCTTGTCAAGTATTGGTTCTTTTCTTTACCTGGATCTTAGCTGAACCTCCTAGAAGAAGGACAAAAACAATACTTCCTCTCCCCCTCCCCCCACCCAAAAAACACCCAACCTGGATTTTTTTTTTTTTTGGCATGTTAAATCCATAGAGAAATTTCTTCAGAGTATAAGGTCTTTCACCCTACCTATGGTCAATTTCAACAAGAAAGCACTTGCATCAAATTAGATGATGGACTGATAGATGATAGATCAATAGATAGATCGACAGAGAAAAAATGGGTGGAAGTCCTGATTTTTCACTGAGAATGCTACAAGTTGGATTTAGGGCTGAGACCTTCTGTTGCAAGAGTCTCAAAATACATCAAGCACGTCTCTCCTGCATATGAAATTTACAAGTGTAACCACAAAAACATCAAGTGCACCAGAGCCTTTACACAGATACGTCCTTTGTTTTCTGAAAGTCATAACCTTCTTGAGGAGGAATCAGGCAAGGTTCTCGTTATCATGTCAGACCTCCAATCCTAACACAGATGCCTTCCATTCTGTGCTCCCAGGACCGGGGAGGGGGGTGCGGGGAGAGATTGAAGAAGACACAGGAATGTGAACAGAGTGCTGAGACAGAGCCAACTGCCTGAGCTTTACAGATGGGAAGTCTTAAGAGAGAGGAAGAAAATGCAGGTTGCTCTCAGGTCAAGATCCAGATAATACTGGGATTGGGAACCAGCTCTACAAACCCAGTTACTCTTTCTGGTCTTCCCTGCAGACCCAAGGCCCCATCTCCCTCTCCCAGTTCTGCACAAAGACACTTGAATCAGGTCCTGATGCTGGTTCCCACAGAAGAAAAGAAAGGTAGAGCACACCAGACCAGGCAGTAGGCAATAGCCCGGGACCCTGAGTTCAGTTGGGTTGTCTACTAGGATACTCCTCTTTTCTAGTAGACATAGAACCAAAGAACCCCAGGAGACCTTACTTCCTAAATCAAGGCCAAGATAAAGAATCTCTCCAAGCCAAGTATAAAGCCCTAAGGGGTCTGAATCTTAATACCAACACAGGCTGTGGTTACAAGGTTAATGAGAATTCTGTGCTTGCTTTGTGAGAAAGAGGATGCTTGCTTACTTTACAAAGCACCTTTTAACTAGAGGCCCTATATTTATTTTTGAAGGCAAGTGTGTGTTTGTGTATATTTCTGTCTATCATCCCCTCTTCGTGACATGGAGTTACCTCCGGGGCAGAACCTGACAACTGTGTAGTGAGAGCCACACGAGAACATCACTGTAGAACAGACAGCAATGAGAAGTTCTGTCTATGGTGGAAGGAAGGTTACATAGAGCAGAACATGATCACCAATTACGCTGGCTAGAGTCAAATAAAGAACTAGGATTCATAAATAACGTCTTCCTCCTAGCCTACTCCCCTCTAAATGCCATGTTCCCCAAATCCTTACATTTTGACTTAGATTAGATTCCCAGGAATCTTTGAATGCCCCAAGGAGAAGTTTCATGGGCTCCGAAGGTTCTGTCTAGGAGATCTGACACTGATAGTTGTCCTAACAGATTTGCATGGCACCTCTCTGATCATGCCTTTTGCCATCACTTCTGTGCCTACATTTGAGCAAATCTTCCACCAATGGCACATACCACTGAGCCTCTGAGGTGGGGGACAACCCTAGTGCTAGAGAGGGACAGGGTGGCTTACCCCATCTGGAAAGGATGACCCATTTCCCACAGGCATGTATGCGCACACACACACACACACACACACACGCACACACATAGCTCCCCTTCCGGCCACGTAGTAAATCGCCAGTCTCAACCATGCACAGACTAGAGTTTTCAGAACGCCCCCTTCCTATTTAATCATTCTCAACATACCCATTCTTGCCTGACTTAAATCACCCGGCTCTGTTCCTTCACCTGCGAGGTATCGTGCTCTTTCTTACCTTATCTTTCCTCGCGAACAGCTCTACGCTCAGGGCCAACTTCACTGCTGAGATAAGCACTTCGGTTCTCCAACCCAACAGCTTTGAGTGTTGAAACAGTATGCCCGTCAGCGACTCCGAGAAGGCACATTCTCCTTCTCAGAGCAGGCGGGAAGACGAGGCAAACGTTGGCCACTTCCAGGCAATCTGCTTGCAACCAGTATTTTCTTCTTTTCTGTTTGGGGAGGTCTCTTATAATTATAGCCGATGTTTTATGTTGTTTTAGCATAAGAACCCGTGTGCCACTCTCACGGAGCCCCCAGACAGAAAATGGAATGAAGACATGCTGCTGTGTGTGGATTGGGGGGGGGGGACACAGCTGGCCTCTCCCCTAATCTATTGCCCTCCCTGGCTCCCCCCGGCTGCACACAGCTCTCTGCTAGATGGTCCCTCTGACTCTGTTCCTTGCTCTAAGCCGACGGAGCCTCAGAATCACCTTCACAACTCCAGAGGCTCTCTCCACGCCCACCAGAGTGACACCTGCGGGGTTGGGTGACAGCAGAAACAATAAGCAATTTTTTGTTCATTACGATCTATTTATATTTTGTGAGCTCCCGTATTATTCCATTCATGATAAACCAGAAGACTGGGTTCCTACCATCTAAAAGGACATTTTAATGGACCTGACCTTGGGTGAAGGTCTCCCTGCTTGGTCTCTTTTACCCAGGGACTATGAGAGACAGCGGACTCTCAGACCCAAGGAGAAAATATGTAAAATCACTGCCTAGATGCCTAATGTTTTCGGAGAACCCATCATTTTGGAAGGCTAGGGGTGCTCGGAACCTATTCTCTCACCCTAAAAAAACAACATGACTCAGCTTTCTCGGGAGCAGCCTGGTGTGATAGAGAGGAAATGGATTTTGGAGTCAGGACAACCTTGTCACATCTACTTAAACTTTAGGTCTCAGTTTCCCTAGCTGTTCTTTGGGAATCTTGACTTCTGGGGGAGCTGTAGGGAATTAAGTGAGAAATTGTGTAAAGCATTAGCAGAGTGCCTAGGATTCAGTGGGCTCTCAGGAAATGTGTACTGTCTCCTCTAAGTAGGAACCTTCAGTCTTCAGTGATCCCCTTAATGATACATGAGGCTGTGTACAATGGTCAGCAAACTAATTCTCCATGTTTCAAAAGACAAAAGAGGAAAAGGGGGTTGAAGATGGAAAAGTCATAAGAACAGAGAGTGATAATTACTACTTTATGAAGTTTTAACCATGTCCTGGTCACTAGACCGAGAATTTAATTTGCATCTGCTCATTGAATCCTCATAAAATTCCATCAGAAAGGTGTTATTACCATTCTTACTTCGCAGATGAGGAAATTAAGCCTCATAAGGCTGAGAAGTAATTTGACCAAGGTCACACAGTAAAGCTAATGGCTAGAGCTCAGACCACAGTCAGTGTCATTCCAAAACGAGATCTCCAAACCACAACCCTCTACCAAAAAAGAGAAGCTTAACAGCTTGTTGAAATTTGGACTATAATACCTTACTGAGGCAGGGAAAACCAAGCTCCATTCTGGAAGGCAATTGGAAATGTGAATGTTTTTTAGAAGAAGGAGATGGTAAAGTTGAAATGAGAGAAGTATGAAATAAACAAACAGGTCTGGATCCTGTTATGAAAGTTCTCAGCCCCTGCCCTTCAGTACCAAATACGTAAAAAAGCTAAATGCTCAGAGTAAGAGTAGAGGGGAAACCCATTGGAAAAGCTGTGACTTGGTCTCGCCTGGGAAATCATGAGACTCTTTTGACACAAAGGTCACTGTGCCACCCACCAGGCTTAATAGCACTAGGCAGGCTAAATACCACAGTGAGAAGCCCGTAGGCATCTTGGTCCAGAAATGGCAGAGGTGTAGATCAAAGAGTCAGTGCAATGATGAAGCCATTAAATATGAAGCTTGAATGGAATCTAGTTGAGGGTGCGAATTGCTATCAATTCCTAGTTTTCTTCCATCCCCGTTCTCCATAAGCAGTTGAGAGTGGATCAAGGTAATATTAAATGCTAATTAATCAGATTCTGCCCCTAAATGCATTCCAGATAGAAATTAAGGGGGGAGCCTGGGAGGCTCAGTGGGTTAAAGCCTCTGCCTTTGGCTCAGGTAATGATCCTAGGGTCCTGGAATCGAGCCCCACATTGGGCTCTCTGCTCGGCGGGGAGCCTGCTTCCTTTCCTCTCTCTCTCTGCCTGCCTCTCTGCCTGCTTGTGATCTACTGTCAGTCAAATTAATAAATTAAATCTTTAAAAAAAGAAAAAGAAATTAGGAATTCTGGGTCTGCTCATGCCTCTGGAAAGAATGCATCTAGACACCTCCTGGAAATAGTATCTGAGAGTTGACAAACACATCCATTGGGACTGTGCAAAAAACTCATTTACATAAATAAATTATCCATTCAGTCCATTCAAAACATGTGCACCTGCACACTGGTGGAATGTCAAGAAAGAAGCCCTCAGAATTATTTCTGAATAATTATCCCATATTTGGGGGAAGTCCAGATGAAATTTTCCCTCGTGTATCATGGCATGTCTATGATTTTTCTCCCCTATCTCTCCCTCACCCCCGTTCTTAGCAACTATATGTGAGTCCAGGGTTTGAAATTATTCAGTCTGTCTTCCTGGACAAGGACAGTGTACCACACAGTCATATTTTGAGACCTAGTTTCTTTTATGACAGTGCCCCAGGAAAGTTTTATGAGAATCTCGATTTAAGGTTTGAGGTTAATGGCTCTGAAATTCTGAGAACCAAAAAATATTGTGTAGGTGGGTGTACAGTAAAAGTGAAATGAGGAACTCCCTCTCTACAAACTTGACCCAAAATCTGTACTGTTGGTTTATCTGAAAACTTCTCTGTCAGTGGGCGGGGGGGCAGCCCTACTTTAAAAGGGACCAGCCACCGTCTATCCACTTCCTTACAGCAGAAAACATGGAAGCCATCGAGTTCTGTTATGCTAGAAAGAAGGGGACAGCAGGTGAGGGGCAGGAAAAACTTCTGACAAGGTGACTGTGTGAGAAAGTCACGGTCATCTTCCCGGGGAGGTTCTCCAGCAACAGCAAATTCGGTGTGGATGGACTTTTTCCAAAAGACTTCAAGGTCTGCCCAAGGCTCACCGTCCTCAAACTCACCAGTTTGTGGGTCTCCACATTGCCAAAGCCACCAGAGCAGAAAGCCTCAGGGACTCCAACCCCAGATCTCACAATTGTGTGGGGTTGAGGTGGAGGGGGGTACCCTTGGCAAATGTCTGATTTTTGCTGATCTCTTTTCTTTCCAGCTTGGCAGGTCACCTTAACTTGGAAGCTGAACGCACAGCTAGGGAAAATAGGCTGGTTAGGGGATGGGTCAATGCTCTGCAAGCCTTGGCTGGGGGTAAGATTCTTTGAACAACCAGGTAAGACAAGTCTAAGGAAGTCGCAACACTATGCCAGTGTGGGTATAGTCAAGAGGCTTCCAGACCCACCGCGGATCACCTCATGGCCCACGGCCTCACTGAGAGTGCGCCATTCCCCTAACTGCAGGCGCCATTCTCCAGAGCTCCCGGCAGCCAGCGTTAGGTCATAGAGCTGAGCTGCTAGGAAAAAGGGTGTAGCGAGACCAAGAAGGAAAGAGACAGCTGCATGTTTTATCCTGATGCCCGCAGACAGACTGGGAAATGCTCCCACAAACTCACCCTGGTAATATTTCTTACCATTTTTGTCACAACTGTACCAGAGTTTCATGCCCACGCTCCCATTCTTCATGTCTGCCGCCTTCTCAGAAAGCCACTAGATCCTTCCCTCAGTCAGCAACGTTTGCCACCTCTCCACTCCCTGGAGGTGTTCCTCAGAGAGAAGTCTACCTTACAGAGGCTAGTAAGCGAGAGATGACTTTCAGTGCAAATCATAATTTTTATTTTTTAACAGTTCTGTGTTTTTGACGTGAAGTCAAATTTAGTTAAGCATAAAAGGGAGTCCATGTAAGTCAATGTGAAAATTATGAAGTGAATAAATAGGGAAGTACACAGACATGGCAAAAATAGTGTTCAGAAAATATAAGATGGAAATTGGAAAAATAATGGCTTCAAGATGCACAGTCCTAACTCCCTGAGGGCAAGCCACTTACCTGCCCTCCCCTACTTGGTCCCCACCGGTGCCTGAAGTCCACTGGCCCCGAGCTGGGGCGCCTCCCAGGCGCGGTGGCCTCCCACAACTCCTGTGCATGCGTCACGAGCTCATCAGCTTCCGGCATGTCCCACCCCTTGCACCATCCCGTCCCCATCTTCACCCGGTGGGACGCACCCCATTTCCTCCCTTCGGTCTCCTACAACTGCTTCATCGAGGTTGAAATCACCAGTTCGTTTGTACAGATGGCCCCAACTTACCATGGTTGGGTCAAATAATTTTTAAACTTCGTGGTGGGGCAAAAGTAATCCACATTCAATAGAAACCATACTTCAGATTCTGAATTCGGATCTTTTCCCCGGTTAATGATACGTGGTCCAATCCTGTCACCCGATGTTGGGTTGGGCAGCCACCCCATCAGCCCCCATGACCCCAGGAGTCCACAACCAATACACCCAAAACACTCATGTGCCCACCCAACAATTCTGTCTCTCACTCCCAGTACGGTAGTCAAGAAATTACATGAAATATTCCACACTTTATTATAAAATAGGCTTCGTGTTAGAGGATATTACCTGACGTGGGCTAATGTAAGTGTTCTGAGAACATTTAAGGTGGGCTAGGCTAAGTTAGGAGGTTTGGTAGGTCAGGCTTACGAAGCACATTACGGACTTCATCATTTTTCAATTTACATGGGTTTATCAGGATGTAATCCCACCATGCATCAAAGAAGAACTGTACTTGGGACCACTCAACAGCCAACAGTGAGCTAAAGTTTATTGAGGTTCTCCCATGTGCCAGGTTCTGGGCTGGCAATGGGGACGCAGCCATAGGAGGGGGAAAAAAGGTACAACTCCTGCCATCACAGAATGTAGAATCTGATGAAGCAAGATGTCAGCACGTTCCCTATTCTGTTCTGCGGCGCGACTTTGGGGTTCTGCTTTTCCCCTCCCCCAGCCAGCCTGCCTTACGCAGACAGACAGGGTTTTCACTGTCCTATCCCCAGAAAGACTGGACCTGACTCCCTCTTGAGCAGCGGGACTTTGAATTGGCCGTTCCCAGAGGTTGAAACTCCAGACCTGGGGCTCAGGGGTCTAGAAGCAGTGATATAACCCCCACACCCTGTGGATGTGTGGTGGTTTAGAAACTGTTCCCTCTGTGTATCTCCTTAGATCCTCCCAACATCCTGGGGCATGTGACACACCAAAGATAGTTGAATTGATGACCCTATGGGGGTCTTGAGCCTCTCTGTGCAAAGTTCTTTAGCAACTGCTGAAAAGGAGGACCTCCCCCGCAAGAATCCTATCGGGAGCAGGAAAAGCCCTGGACATCTTTCCAGAAACAGTTGCTCCTCCTGTTCTCTCCTGAATCTCCCTCTTGTCCTCTGTCTCACCCCCATATCTTTTCCAGAGCCACGGCTAAGCCTCGGCAGGGAAGCTGCAGGTAGAGTAACCCACTCATCCCAGACTTCCCCCAGGTTTAGCAGGAAACCCTGTGAGCCCAGGAAAGCCTAACTGAATGTCACACAGACATTCTGCTCTTCTCTAACGGCTGTGTGACCTTGGGCAGTTACTCACCTTCTCTGAGTCCCTATTTTCTCAGCCGCAAATGGAGATACCACCCCCAGAGCTGCCACAGGGATTAAAGAGGTGATGTAAGAGGTCTAGGGAGCCACCATGCACCATAAAGTGCTGCTGTCAATACCTTTGCAGGTGGACTGGAAGCTGTGTAAAAAGGGATCGCTGCAGTTCAATCGAAGGACCTATGAGCCGGTGTGCCAGGGACCTTGTAGCCAAAACAGATAGCATCTCACCAGGGTCCCTGATTGAGCAGGAAACAAGAGACTTGCTGGCAAAGCACTGTAAACCAAACCCACAATCCACTCGGCACTGCCTCATTCTTTTTCTTAAGCACTTATTATGTGCCAGATACGAAATACTTTATTTCCATGTGATTTCTCACTTAATCCTCACACAGCCCCTCAAGGTAGCATTATAATCCCCTATGTTAAGGATGAGGAAGCTGGAGCTGAGAGATATTTAGTAGCTGGCCCAAGGTCACACTGCTGGAAAGGACAGACAGAAACCAAGCCTGTCGGACCTTGGAATCTAGATCCCTCGCCGCCCCCTGCTCGTATATAGGAAGCATCCTCTTGCTGTGCCTCGGCAGGAGAGGACTGCTGTTCTCCACCAGCACAGAGAAGGAAACAGGGCACCGAGCAATCTCATCAGCCTTGGAGAGAAGGGGAGTTAGCAGGTGAGCCTTTGCTTGCTGGGGGATGGCTTACCCTAAACCCTGCTGGGCTTCCCAGAACCCCAAATAAATATTTCCATAATCTCATTACGTTGCTCCTGGCTTCAGACTGAGGAGAGAACATAGGACCAACTCACGCCAATGAAAGCCAGATTGAATGGGTTGTTTTTCAGTCCTCAATAGTCTAATACGGAGACGCATTCCTGAAGACTGTCCATCACAGGGGAAAGGTTTCCTGACTTAGAAACAGACGGGGGGTTTTTTTGTTTGTTTTTTGTTTTTTTTTTTTCCCTGAAAGATTTATTCATTTATTTGAAAGAAAGAGAGAGAGAGAGAGCATGTGAGAGCATGGGGAATAGCAGAGGGAGAGGGGGAGAAGCAGATTCCCTGCTGAGCGTGGAGCCTGACCCAGGGTGCGATCTCAGGACCCAGAGATCATGACCTGAGCCAAAACCAAGAGTCAGACCCTTAACCCACTGCGCCACCCAGGCACTCCAGAAACAGACAGGTTTCATCCAAACTCTACCACTTAGTAGCTATGCCACCTGGGACAACTTGAGTCTCGGTTTTCCCATCTGCAGAGTGGGTGTGAACTTTGCCCTTGGATTATCAGCAATAACATCATCCCTCATGGAGAAATCACATTATCTGAAGCACGATACTGGCATCTTAGCCTCGACTCCTCCCGAAAACGCTTTGAGGCGGTCACTGTTTTAATCGCTGTTTACAGTTGAGGAAATCGAGGCTCAGAGAATTTAGGAAATGGAGCCAAAGTCAAACATGGAGTAAACCAACGAGCCTAGGTCTGAAAGCCAGGCCATCCAAGACCCTTCCCCTCTCTCCCACTTTCCCTCCTTACCCCCCATCCTATCTCTTGTAGCATGTACCCCATGGCTTTCCATGAGGTGACCCATGTGAACATGCCCCACTCACAGGCCCCCTGTGGTCGCATCCTCCTTCCCCAGGTTCTCAGCCCCACCTCCTGACAAGTGCCGAGAGAGAAGGGAGGGGTTCGCCACTGGAGCACCCTTGCCGTGGGAGCACCTCACTCTTTCCCAACTGCATCGCCCTCCCCAGTGACAGCAAGGGACTGACTCCTCGGTGACAGGAATCCCAAGGGACCTGCATCTCAGGGATGAGCTCCTCACTGCAGAGGAAGGCCAGGCAGCAGCCTGTGGCAGAGCTAATTAGCTAATTGCAGTCGGGAGAGGCACCGTGAAGGCCAAGGGCTCCACCTGGCCACTGGAGACCCCACTGGAATTTTAAAAGTAAATCCTCCCCCATCCTGACCAGCACACCACACAACCCTCTTGCCTCTCTTCCCCTGGAAGTTGGTGCCAAAGAATCCAATGCCAACCACCCCTCCCCCACACACGCACAACTTCACCCAATATTCTCAGAAAGTATGGGAGGATGGCTGGGATCGCACTGTTGGGAGTGTGACAGCATTGTCAAATACACAAAAACCAGCAATGTGGTTGAAAAATGGAAGTCGTGGTTCTTCGTGCGGCCCTACGACCAGGCAGAAATAGATCCTTTTTCAAAATAGAAAATGAAAACCTGCCGCTTTCATATCGGGCAATCTGGGACAACATCCCCCACCCCACCAGGTGAGCCCCGCCACGCCGAAATAGAGGCTCCACCAGGCATTTTGGTTGTTAAGTCTGACAGACATGAGTTTGGTTCCATAGCTGCTATTTGCAGCTGTGTGATTCTGACCAAGTGACTTGACCTCTCTGAGCTTCCGCCTCCTCATTTGTTAGATGCGGACTGTAACAGTACTAACTGTGTTGGGTCACTAAGGGGATTACATTAGATAACCTATGTAAAGAGCTACTTTGTCAGTTATTTTCTGCATTATTCCTATAATGCTGAATTCTGCCTCCTTGTTTCCGGTACTTAGCGATCCATCTTCCACAACTGCCATTGGTCACTGTCTCCCCATAGACCACTGGGCTTGACTCCCTGCCCGAGTTGGGCGAGTTTTAAAATGGAGCCAGTTGAACTGGTCATCAACCCGGGTCTCGGGTTGCTGAGTCTCTGGTTATCCCAGACATGCCAGCCGTGGGGCCTGTGCTGTCGGTAATCCAGTCCTGGAAATTTCCAGTGGCCCCTTGTTTTAGGTTTCACAGGCTAAAGACTCCCTGTTCTCCCCCTGCCACCACTCTCCTGCCCCTCCCCTCACTGTGAGTGCTCACTCCCAGAGGTCATGGGCTCTTTCCATGGAAATGCAATTTGGTTGCCTGGTGTTTTGCATTTTGTGACACCCCAGGCCTGGATGTGACCAGGACACGTGACCAGCACAGCCTGACAAAGTGACACTTTGCAAAAATTAACACCTCAGCCTCCACATCTTCCTCTTCTAACTACCATCCCACTGAGCACAACGGAGATCCGTAAGTCAGAACTTTCTAGAATAACAGAAACCATCCTGACCATAAAAGTGCTAAGTACTTCAAGTAGATTAACTTTTGCTTCTAGACTTTCTGTTTGGAAATGGAGATACTCCATTTAGCCCTAAAAGCAAGCCTTCCAGATAAGCTCAGGCCTGGTGCCTACCATTTTATTGGGTGACCCATTGTCCCATGGCACTTGCCCACAGCAGTCATATAACACTCCAGCAGAGGAGCTAGGAATACTGCTGGCCAGTGGCCCACGGGACCAGTGCAGGGAGCAGGAAGATTTCACTGCTTTAAAACCCCCAACAGAACAGGCAGCACCCAGCGTTGGTTCGAGCAGGGGGAGGCAGGAACACTGTGGGAGGGTATTTTTGTGCAATCTTTATAGAGAAAACTTTGGGGGAATCTATCAAAATTATAATGCTTATATCCTTGGACTCAGCAATCCCATTACTTAGAATTTCTCCCATAGAGATATGTACATAAGGCCCACAGAAATATATGACGAAAAATCGAAAATAACATTAGTGCTCCTCGGTAGGATACTTAAATAAACTATGGTCCCTTTACACCATGAAGTCCTGTTAGGAAGACAGAGCTATATGCTATGACATGAAACAGTGCAAAAACAAAGCTTGCGTATAGAGCTTAAAATATGATGCATTCTTTTTGTTTAAACACATGTATTTTTATCATTGGGTGAATATGTGACAAATGCAGGAACAGTGGCTGCTGGGGGGGTGGGATTGGGGAAAAGTTCACATTCGTCTTTGTTTAGATTTTGTGACAGGTGTATTTATGTCTACATGACAAAAATATCCCAACACAATGGATCTCAGCTTTTCTCCCCACCATCCCTCTGGTAGATTCTTCTAGCAAAGAATGCATAATCACCCCCAAATAAACACTTCCTCAGTGCTTTGCAGTTTACCAAGCACTTTCACGAACAAAATCTCCTTTGAATCTCACACTATCCCCATCTGATTATCCCCATCTTTCCTAGACAGTCTTCTAGAGAAGAGGTTCAGCGGTGTGGGAAACAGCTGGTGGTGGGTAAAGCCAGGGCGAGAAGCCCAGGTTGTCCTCCTCCAACAGTGGCACCTTCCCAGCCCTCCCAGCCGAGACCTGCAATACTCCTTCCCTGGCCCAAATCAGATGATGCTGGCCTCCCATCTTCTCTAGCACAGGGTGAAAACCAGAGTACCTTGGCATTGCTAACAAAGCTGAGGGGGATGGTGTTGGGGGTGGGGCAGGGGAAAAGCAGTAGGGGAGAGATTAAAAAGGTTTGAGAAGGACAAGATACTTGGCATCCTGTTTAATTATCCTGTTTAATAATTCCTATTTAATAATTCCATCAGCAAACCAGGTAAGCACACCCCTAACAGGTGCCTCCATCCCAGGACGGCTCCGTTGTTTGGGGATGAGTCATTTATCCCCACCTTGCTCGAAGCTGAATGGAGGCAGGCTTAAACCCCAGTGTGGTGGTGGGACCACTGCCATCCTAGGTATGCTGCATGAACTGCTGCTCAAGACACCCACAGGGGTTTGTCCTCAGAGCGACCGTAGGAGAGGAGATCTCAGAGGCCTTTCTATAACGAGCACCTACTTGTTTCACATGCTTCAGTGACCCCATGCCCTTTGGAATAAAGTCCATCCTCCCCAGCATAATTCGTAAGACCTCTTGTGATCTGCCATCCCCTTCTAAGCCACATCTCCAGGTATTTTCCCCCAGTATTCTGTGCATTGACGTCACTCAGTACCCTCAACAGGCAGGCCTCCCTCCCCTGCTCTCCCCTGCTCCGTCCTCCCTCCTTCCCAGACTATTCCATAAGCTGTACCATCTGCCCAGAGCATTTCGACTCCCCCTTCTGCTGGCTAACTGCTCTGCGTGCTTCAGATTTTGCCTTCCTCTGGGGAGAGTTCCAGATAGGCCTCCCCTGCCAACATCCCCCCCACCCCACTTACTGAGTGGTTGCCCCCATTCTCCCTGAGTCTTTGTCTCTCAAGCACTTGCCACAATGCATTTGTAATGGCTTATTTGCTTGTGTCTCTCCCTGGCTGGACTAGCACTGCGTGGCTGATGTGTTACAGGAATCCCTAATTATATAATTAACAAATGAAGAATGGCATGGTATGGCTGTCACCCCATGGTAGATGACAGGTACCTGTCTTTAGCAGTGGAACTTGGCCTTGGCAGCCCTGGCAGGCATCACCCAGATCCTGCTGCCTTGATGCGTATGGCCAGCTCCTCTCTGCCATTGTCTAGGAGGTATTAAGTCTTGAGTGACAAGGTCTATTATGAAGGGCAGCAACTGTAGGGAGGTGCGTTGTGAGAAATTTCTGGTAGTTCCAACCACAATTCTTTGGGGGTAAAAATAGAACACCCTCATGTTTACAAGGTGGTAATAGAACCTGATGGCTGTGACCAGGCTCAGGAGGTCAAGAGTCCATTCCCCTGCCTCCAGGCAAGACCGGTTCAATCACAGACAGATGGGAGTCTCCTTATATTATTAATAGGAGTTTATTATCATTATCATTATTATTATTATTATTATTATTATTAGCAGTATAATAATGGTTCCACTAAAAATAAGCATTCACAGGGAAAATGATGTCACAACCTCCCAGTAGTCATTGGACCATGGAACCAACATGGTCTCAACTGTGTGAGGTCTGACTATATCTGTGATGTTAACAGGATGGCCCAATACCAGGGAAAGGGAAGCAAGTGGGTTCTCCTTAAGAAGGCAAAGAAAATGTTCTCGAGTCAGGTCCTAGGGACACAAAGTCACCGGTGTCACTAACAGCTATCCCCCCGCCATTTACAAACGCCTCAGCGCTTCCCCCATGCGCAGGGCTTTATGGCACCTGAAGTCCTCTTCCATCCGTGATCTCATCGGGTCTCCACAAAACCAGGATGGTGCATGCAGCCTAGCTCTAGGAAGAAGCTCAGGCCGTGGCAGGCTTTAGGTTGGTTTCCCAGAGTTCCCAGTCCTAAACAGGTGGCTGGGCTAGGATCAAGGAACCAGGACATTTACTTGCCAGTCTGACATCGTCCACACTTTGACATTCTGCTTCTCCATCCAGGAAGAAGTGAGGGATGGGACCATCCAGCCCCCATGGCCCGCAGTCCAAGTTTTCAGTAAATACATGAGTTTTCAGTAAATACAGTAAATACATGAGTAAATACACTGACTATGTTCTAGGCACTGTTCCAGACTCTAGGACTAGAGCAGTGACTAAAACCGATTAAGAAGGATAGGAGAGGAAGAAGAAGGAGAAGAAGGAGCAGGAGGAGAGAAAGGAGGAAAAGGGAGGAGGGGGAGAGGAGGAGGAGGAGAATGGGGAGGAGAGAAGGAAAAGGAGGAGGAGGAGGAGGGGAGGAGGAGAAGGAGGGGGAGAAGAATGGGAAGAAGAAGAGGAGGAGGAGAAGGAGGAAGAAGAAGGAAGAGGAGGAGGAGGAGAAAGGAAAGAAGGAGAAGAAGGAGGGAGAGGAGGAGGAGAAAAAGGAGAAGAAGAAGAAAGAAAAATGAAGAAAGACAAAGAAACCCAGTTCTCCTGGAGCTTATATTCTGGTGCTGTGGTTTTTATAAGTAGCCGTAAATGACATGATCTTAGATGACACATGGGCCTGGAATTCAACAACATTGAAGTACCTGGTGAGAAAGGTGTGCCCTCTCCAATTGTCTCCCGATCCTTTCCAGACTTAGAAGGAGGCCTCAGTCTGCTGATACCCCTTTCAAGGAAAAGGGAGCAGCTGCAGGAACCCGTGAGAAGTTAATTCCATCCGTGGGTTCTCATCCCGCTTATTAACAGTTAACGCGTGTGGGGGGCAAGTGATGCTAATTTTCCATGAAAGGTGGTGATATGGTCACTTTTTAAATAAAGGTAAATTCTCTGATCAGTACATCATTTTTGAAGAAGCACCTGAGAAGCGGCCAGGACAGGTGGTCAGTGACCGGGGCAGAGCCCTGGGCGTCGGGGAGGCTGGAAGCAGACAGTGCCACGCGCGTGGCCAGGAGCCCCGCCGCTTCCCAAGAGCCACAAGCGCTCCTGGCCCCGGGCTCCTGGGCTTTGAGGATCCGGTATCGCGAGAGCTCCGAGGTTCACGGCTTGGGGCCCTCATGAATGCTGCACCTGCCACCGCGGTCCCCCGCCAACCCTGCCACCACCGCCGGTTCGCGCCACGCAGTCTCCGGGAGAGAGGCCACAGGAGCCGGGCCTGGAGCCCGACAGCAAACACCCTGTCCTTCCCACCACCGCCAGCGACGCCGGCAATTTATCTCCCTTATCTCAATCTCCACACTCTCACTGAGGACGAGGGTCACTCGCAGGAAGCTTCTGGAAGGTAATCCGCCTTCGTTCTTAGAAGCCAAGGGCACTTCTCCTACTCGGCGGGCAGAAGAACTGAGGCCAGCCTCCGGGGAACCCGGCTTTCTCCCAGGGGAAGGGGTGCGGGGGGATGGGTCCCGCGCGGGCTCCGTATCAGGAGCACCTGCGGAGCGTGACCGCACCATGAAGGCACCTTAGGGCCCCACACAGACTCCCCGAGTCAGAGTCACCCAAGGGCGGGGCCTGGCAAGCAGCATTCTGTGCTCTTCCCAGAGTTGGCCTTTCAGCTGGGTGGTGTGGCTGAGGAAGGACCCATAGTTATCTTAACAAGTTAGTAAGTGGAGAGGTTTACTGATGAGGGCTTTGGTGTTGAGCAAAGCTCTTTTCAAATCCTGCAGGCAGCACAAGGCAGTGGCTGAGCGGCCTCAGGCAAGCCGCTCAACCACTCTGAACCGCCCCGTCTGGGCTGTGAAACGGGGGTAGCAGGGGCTCCTGTGCGTCCTTAGATTGTTTGAAGGTTTCCACGAGGTAACGTTTGAAAAGTGCATTGCTCAGTGACTGGCTTCAAGTAGGAGCTACCGAAATACTGGCCAGTATTTTTTTTAAAAGACTTTATTTATTTATTTATTTGAGAGAGAGAAAGAGTGAGTAAAAGAACGCACAACGGTGGGGTGGGAGAGGCAGAGGCAGAGAGAGAAGCAGACTCCCTGCTCAGCGGGGAGCCTGATGGGGGGCTCAATCCCAGGACGCAGATGCTTAACTGACTGAGCCCCCCAGGTGCCCCAGTACGGGCCAGTATTAACACAGGGTTGGGTTTTTATCTTGGTAACCAAAAGGGAGTCACAGCGGTCTGCCAAGAGGACAAGGGCGGAAGAAGAAGAAGTGTGGGAAGGAGGTAGGGGGAGAGCCCAAACCATTGCTGCGGTCCAGACTCCTCTGCTCCTTCCCTTCCCGCTGTGAGGTCCCTAAAGCCAGAGGCTGGGATTCTCTGTCCCTCCTTACTTCTCTGCCCACAGTGATGTGTGCCCAACGTTACCCAGTGACCCACAGACGTGAGGCAGCATCTCATGGAGAGAAATATACCGAGGGATCGAGGAGCATTAAGGGGGACACCTGGGACCCCATGTCATGAATGGGAGGCTTGGGGCAGCCTGCCTCTTCACCGACAGAGGAGGCCCTCCTGGGTCTCTTACACTGAAGTACTTTTTTCTTCACTTGGAAACTGGGGGACAAACAGAAAGCCCATGCTGGGGATCAGCACCTCCTTCCTTCATTCCCTCCCTCCTGCAGCACATGGCCTGCTGGCTAGCCTGCCCTGTGCATTGAGAATTCAGTACAAGGTTGGGAGCCTTCTGGTTCCCCTGCCTCGTTTTGTACAACCTGGAACCCAGAAGGTGAAATGACTCAGCCTTGGTCTCGCCACCAGCCAGCACACAGGGATGCTAGATGTGGATCCAAGCCCCGGCATACACGCCCCCCCCCCCGACCCCCGCACATACTGTGCACACAAGAGGCACGAGCAACAGCTCCGCAAGGACATTTGGTTCTCGGACGCCATCAGTCGCCTGGCACAATGTCCAGAGCTCAGCAACTACTCACTGGGTGAATGAATGAACGGCTGGGGAACCGAATCTACTACAAGGAGAAAAGTGTGGGATGTGGTGGGGGCCACGCTTCACCAGCGGCAGCATGTACGGGACTCACCTGCCGAACATGCAAGAAAGGCAGATGCTGACTCCGGGAGAGCTGGCGGGCTGGGCTTCTGCAATCCCGGCAGGCTTCTGGGTGATGACAACACGGCCAGCCCCGGACGTAACCTGAACATCATATAGCCAGATGGCCTGGACTCGAAGCCCAAGTCTTCTCACCAGCCGTGTAGCCTTGAGCTACTTACTGTGCCTTGGTTTTCTTGCCTATAAAGGGGCGAGACGTGGTACTAGTGCCTGCTTTGCAGAGTCACTGGAGGCGGGAGGTGATGAGTTAGCACGTGTTAATCACTTTGCTCCATGCCTGGCACATATAAGGCATCAGAAACCATTGACTGTCATCAGAAAGTAAAGGAGAGCCTTTCTCATCATAAGGCCATCTCCCTGCTTTCTGTCCCGGACACCCACCCCAGACGAGTCAACACATTCTCCTCCGACATCCAGCTAGTCTTGGGCCAAGAAGGATAAGCCAGCATCGCCCACGGAATGGTCCGGCAGCCCAGGGCACCACGCGCCCCTCCCCCTTCACCCCCTGTGGCTGTGGCTGGTGTGAGTTGAGCAGAGGACAGTGCCCCAGCAGGCAGAGAGCAGAGCTCCCCCTTGGAGGGCTGAGGTCCCAGCGGGCTGTCGTTTCCATCTGTTTTCTCTAAAAGCCTCTCAGAGCTTTCAGGAGGCAGAACATTTTTATCTCCAAGATCCTGAAGAGCCAGAAGGTAATAAAGATCTATGCCGTAGCCCTGTAGAACTCTGCTGATAGCGTCAAAAAGAAGGCGGGCGTGCTTATCAGGGGTGTTCTCAGAAGGCATAAATTCAGAGTCCTCGGGGTCATCGGGTCAGCAAGGGCTTGGGAAAAACTAGGGACCAGGTACCCAGAGGTTGGTTCCTTTTTCTCTGGCTGGGGGATTCTTTATGTCTACTCCTGGCACACAACCCCCCCCCCCCCCCCCGCCCAGCTTTCCTGTCCCCCAGCAAGTCACCTCCCATCCACATCATGCCCACAGAGGCACGATTGGCTGTCAGCAGCCTGAGTGAAAGTGTGGACTTTTGTTTTCCCCCGGAATCCAAGTCTTTGGCTGAAGGAGAAACACTCCACTAAGAACATTTTCCACGTCAGCCACGGGGAAGGGGCAGTTGGAAGGAAAGTGATGTGGTTTTGAGGTAGGGAAGCCCTGAGTTTGAATCAGGCTCCAGCATTTGCCAGCTGTGTGTCCTTGGGCAAGTCACCAAGTTCCTCGTCGGTCAAGTGGGGCTAGTTCCTCCCGTGCAGGCTGTGGGATTCGAGATAACATACAGGAAGTGCCAAGGAGCATGCCAGCGAGCAGCACCCCCATTAATGACCGTGGATATGACCTCCCCAGCTCGGGCTCACCCTGCCCTCCTAGATCCCCGCCTGGCATCCACTCTGCTATTTTAGCAGGTGGACGGCTGGAAGTCCTTCTTTTCGTGTCTGTTCCTTTCTTCCCCATTTCTCACCGTGACCTCAACGAGGGCAGGGACCCTGTCTGATTGATCTTGGATCTCTGTGTCCTATGCGAGACTGGCATCATAAATGGGCCAATCTGAATTCCAGACCCTGAACTTCAAGATAAAGAGAGCCCTCCCTGGCTCCCTGCCCACCTTTGTCCTCGGGGCTGAGGCTTGGCTGAAGGGAGAGGGTCCGGTGAGGGAGGGGCAGTGGCCGCTCTCAGACCCGCAGGCCTGGCCTGCCACTTCTCCCCCGTGAAGCACCTTGGTTCGATCCCCGCTCCTCGGGGAGGCCAGGTCCCGGCATGTGCAGGCAGGGAAGCGCTCAGCTCTGGGTTGGGCATTTCTCCATTGTTTCATTCTCTCTTATCTCCAGCTAGTTAGTGATTAACTGCTGTTTGAAGGTTTCCCAGCCTCCAGAGCTCCCCAGGAGCACAGGTGGCCACCAGATTGGAGCAAGGGAGCCTGACTCAGGGCCTAGCTCTCCCTGTGAGAGACAGGGAGGACCCAGAGGTGCAGCCCTGGGTCATGGGCCCACTGGGGCAAAGCCAAGAGGTTTGGTGCTGCACTAATAGGGGTTGCTGGGAAGGGCATGTGGGAGGTGTGTCTGCAGGTGCTGTGTGTGTGTGTGTGTGTGTGTGTGTGTGTGTGTGTGTGTGTTTGGGGGAAAGGTGGATGACAACCAGGACCCAGGAAAAAGCGACCTGACTTTCTCTCACCATCCGCCATTCTTGCCTTTGCCCACCCCCTGGAGCTTTCAGTATAAACCTTGACTGTGGAGCTTCTATCAGAAAGGAGCTATGTTCACAGACATCCCCAAAGGTTGGAGCATACCACTTTCCCCTCCTTTTTAGCCAGCCCCAGCTCAGATGACCCACCAGGGAGACCAGGCTGATTTGGATGAGCACTGTCCAGAACTTTCCAGAAGACACAAAGACCATTTGCTTTCCAGAATGTGGGTCCTGCCTCCACCTTTCCCTTTCTTTAATGCCAGGACTTTTGAGTTGAGGTTGTACCTCTGTAAAGGGACTTTCAGGGAGATCTAGAAGGCCCTAACATACACAGTAAGCAGAATGATTGGGAGTACACGTGTAAGCACATTTTTCTAGGAAAGGGCTTCTATACTCAGCCCAAGGGATGTGAATCAGAACTTATCACGTCTCACCCTAAAACCCTTTACTCACTTCCTGTTTGCTCCATCGTTTTTATTGCAAGCGGGGGCAAACCCTTCCCCTGACGTAAGGGGACCCCGCCTGTGAACCCCGGGATCACGATGCTCAGGCCCCACCGGCTCCCTCTCTGCCCGGACCCCTGGCCTTCGCCCTTGCGGTTCCCTCTCTCTGCCTCCAGCTCTCCTCCAGCTCTTCTCACAGCAGCCCCTTCTCAGAGTTCAGGTTCAGGGCCAAAATCTCACCTTCAGAGAGGCGTGTCCTAACTGCTCTCACCGAGTCAGCCTCATCCCCACCCCACCCCCAGTTCCCCACAGCTCCCCGCCATGTCTCCAGAGCACAGACTAGGTCTTGCTTCGCTTGTTTGTTGAGGGTGTAGAATATAAGCTCCCCAAAGACAGGACCCTGTGACTGTCACTGCTGTAACTCCAGTGGCTGGCGGAGCACCTAGTATTCAAAACGTGTGTAGACTGACCAAATGGACATGAAGCTGTCCTCAAGTTCTCAGAGCAGTTGGTTGTAAACCCCCAAATTTAACAGCTATGGCTCTAAATCAGAAATCAGCAAATGACAGCCTTTGAGGCAAATTAAATCTACAGTCTGTTTTTGGACAACCTGCAAGCTGAGAATTTTTTTATGTTTATGTTTTATGTTTTCTTATGAGAGAAAAAAACCCAAAAGAATATTAATATTAAGGAACACATGAAATATATATGGAATGCACATTGCATTGTCCATGACTGAGGTCATATTGGAACAAAGCCACAATCACCTATTGATGTGTTCTCGAGGGTGTGTCTATGGTGGTGACAGACTGCATAGGCTGCAAAGCCTAAAGTATTTGTTGCCCAGGCCTTTACAGAAGAAGTTTGCCCACCCTACTCTAACTAATACTAAAAAGGGAGGAAGGGGTGGAATCCAACTGGATCCAAGAAGGAATGGAGGAAGGGAAAAGAATAAAAATAAAAGAGAGAAAGGAAAAGAGAAACAATAAGGAGAAGAGGGAGACAAGATTTTATTGAGCACCTGCTATGTGCCATGTACTGCATTTGGTGCTCTACCTACTTCATTTCTCAGGTCTAGACAAAAACTTCAAGTAGAGGCAAAATCTGTGAGCAAGAAGCTTCCATCCCCAGATGCTGTGTTTCCTCTGAGTACCTGTGGCCTGCTGACCATCCAGCCCCCTCTCCTGCCATTAAGGGACATGGCTCTGACCCCTCCCCATAGCATTTTCTCTTTTAGACATTTCTCTCTGCAAAGATCAAAGCTTTCTTGTCCTTTTCCTCCCTTAAGTTCCTGCTCTGTGTAAAGTGACTACAGACATGAAGACAGGTTTTCTCTGTATTATTTCCATCCTCCCAAGCTATCCAGCATGACAAAGGCCACACAGTAGGAACTCAGTAAAGATCTACAAAGTGATTAAATTAGACAAGCAACCACACAGAGCCTTGGTTCTCTTAATCACCATTTCTTAGGACAGAGGACCCCAGTGGAGAGCATTTCCGTAAGGATGACTAATGGCAGCAGATTCTTCTTGATCATGCTACAACCCACCCATAGAGACCTAAGGGTTCTCAGCTCTCTCCCCCAACTTCCTGTCCTGGGTACCCTTCTGTGGAGCTTCCCACTTCTCATCCCACAGCCCATGTCCCTTCTGCTTATCCTATCACGGTCTTAGGCTCTTGCCTGGTCCAGGGAGAAGCACGTAATTGAAGGAGGGCTAGTAAAGTTGGACAAGTGGCAAGAGAAAGAGAGCTTATATTTGGAAACTGCCCTTCCCCCGTGGTCGTTCCAAGACAGGAGTGGGAAATCCAAGCGAGCAGGCTCAATAGAAACTAGTTCCACATGACGTCCCTGCATGATAAGAGGTGATACCACATCTATCTGGTTTTTCCTGTGAGGGTGATGACTCTGACTTTGGTGGCTGGTTTGGGAAAGGGAACAGGTCGCCTTATAAAAGAGATGGAAGACATAAACTCATGAGCACTGGTCTTGGGAAAGCCAGGAGGGAAGGGGAAGGCAAAGGGATGGGACAGATGATTTCAGAACTATGACTGATACATCGGGGAAGGCAACCAGGAGAGAGCTGTGGGGTGCAGCCTGGTTCCTTTGCTTTTGATGACACCATCGGCAGAAGGCTCTCCGTCTCCTTGTGCCTCCCCCGCATCTCTTAGAATGGCTTCCAGCGGCAACTACCAATGACTCCTGGGAGAATCCAAGATTGGAAGTGAGGCAACTCTGGGTCACAAAGTCCCTCTTTTCAGACAGCAGGAAGAACCCACGGAAGAGAATCAGATGGCAGCAGCAGAGAAATCCGTGGAAATCATAGCAGAGGAAAGTTGGATTGCGTAGATTGCCTTGACTTGCAGATGTGATCCATCATTTCCCAGGTAGAGGCAGACCTTTCTAAGCGTTGCCCCACCCACGCTTTCAGTCTGCAACTACCACGGTCTCCTCCAGTGGGCGTGGCTCTTTTTGCACAAACGAAATTGAAAAAGAAAATACAAGTGTCTGTACAACTTATGGTCTTTTTTCAAAAGATTTTATTTATTTATTTGAGAGAGGGAGAGAGAGAGAGAGAGCACAGAGGCAGAGGGAGAGGGAGAAGCAGACTTGCCGCTGAGCAGAGAGCCCACGAAGTCATGAACCCACATCCAGGTATAAGCCCCAGGACACTTCAGCGCCTGCTCTCAAGGTGACAGTACCGAGAGAGTCATCATGTCACTGTTAGTAAAATGAACAACTGGGGAAAGGACTTCAGTAGGAGAACAGATACCTACGTTGATAAATAAATCCACAGCTTCCCCATTTGTTGTTTTATTCACTTTTTTTCTGTTCAGCACCTTTCCTTCTCTTGTTAATAGGTGTAAGAATCACTTGGGAAGCTTGTTTAAAGGGCAGAGTTTCTGCCCCCACCCTCAGAGTCTGAGTCTTGGGTCTGGGAAGGTGTCTAAGGCAGTGTGGGGAGGGGGATGGAGGGGGGGCTTGTGAGGGCAGCACCTGACACCAACACATGTGGTCTTCGAGTCACATTGTATCTGGTCCTTCATCTTGAGGTTCCATCTCAAGCTGGATTACAAAACTCTACGGGCCACATGTGGCCCCTGCTTACTCATCATTTACTAGGCAAAGCGTCCTGATTGCCTGGATCAGCAGGATCAGTGGAGGAGGGACTGGGTGAGGGGGGGGAGGGGGATGCATTTCTCCTCCATAGAACCCAGTCCTTTGTGTACAAGAGAGCCAAACTGGAGTATGGCTCCATTTGTCCTCGCTTCTGTGATTCTCTCCCTCGATGGCCGTGTTGTCCCATAAGTAAGCAGTTTTCCAAGGGACCACACAGCCCTACCTCTGTATACAGCAGCCTCTATATTCGATAGCGCTCCCTTAAGCAGAACTCTCTGGGAATGAGCACTTCCGGCTCCTTCCATCCCTCCGTGGTCCCTGTACCCTCCCAGCGTGTCTTCACCAAAAGAACGCTAAGTATATCTAGAGACCATTTCCCAACCCAATGGAGAGAATACGATTCTAATGGCTTGAAAAAGGCAACACATGCATGGTTGATACCGAAACTACAAGACCCAGAATATCTGATTCATTATTTGACTGCTGTTGAACTGGGTAGGGTTCAGACAAATGTTGGCCGAATTCCCTACACACACTTACTTCCCTGCCTCTGTGGACAAGGAAAACTAATATTGACTGAAGGTTCAAATAAAAACTTGATTCCGTGCCACGTCTTTTCTCATGAATCTTGGTCTTTGTGGAGGTAATCTTTGAATCTTTGCCTTTGAGACTTTTTTAATTTCTGAATTTCGTCATTAAGTGAGTCTGAGGCACAGGATGGAGAGTGGGAGCTTTTTTAGCTCCGGGACAAATTCCACTCACGAAGATCTGTGGGTAGACCTATGTCCAGGCAAAAGATCAGAAGATATGCTTGTTCTGGCCCGTTTGCCCTCAGATCCATTCCCTACCCCCTTTTCTCTCGGAGGCTCCCTCCCTTTCCACTCTCTGCCTCCTCTTTGTCTGATGCTTGAGGCTGAAGGCTTTTCTGGGGCTCCAAGCTCCCCTGCCAGCCAGCTTCAGCCCAGAGGCAGCCAGTGAGAGTGCCAGTAAGAGACCGGAGGGAGGAAGCCAGGGTATTTCTTCCCTCGCCCTCTGCCCTGGGCATGCCTCCAGCAGCCACTTCCTTTCCTCCTGGACTCCAGCTCCCTCCAGACAAGCCCATCAGGGACTCTGGAAACACCACCTCCTCCCCTTCACTCTCTATACTAATGACTTTATGCTTCGGTTAACCTTTCAGTTACCTTGCCATGCTGTTCAGCTTCACAGAGCTTCCAACACTGGTGTGACCCATTGCCTGCATCAGAGTCCCTCTGTTGCCAACACTTGAGCTCCTTTCTGTTTTCTTGGTTAGATGCCAACTGCTATAGGAGATAATTAACCTCACCTCTCAGCCCAGTCAATATCAGAACTCTTTGTCTTCCATCCTCTTTGAGGAGCTTGTCCTTTTCAAAGCTTGTTCATATCACCAAAGCCCGCAGCATTCCTGAGATGCAGACAGGGCAAGGATCACCACTTTATTTTACAGGAGAGGGAACACATCTAGAGATGCTAAAGGGCTATGCCAAAGCCGCACATCTAGTGAATTACAGAGCAAAGCCAGAACCCAGGTGTCTTGTGGGCTGGTGTTAATTTCCCTATGGCATTCAGCCTCCTCTATCTCTCCCCAACCCATTCTTTATGGATCAAAATAAGGATTGACTTGGATCTCATTTGCCCTTGATGAAAAGGTGCTATGACTATGCAAATTGTACATCCAAAGGAGTTTGAGGGAGTATGCATTTCTATTTTAGTCTTTAGGAAAATATCTTGCTTTTAAGTCAACCAGGCTTTGTCAGCCTTCTCTAAATCCCAGAGCAGAGTTTCCCAAAGTCAGAATTGCCTGGTGGGGAAGGTGGGGAAGGGTGTCTGATAAAAACTCAGATTCCTCTAGAACTTGTACAGGAATTCAGTAAAGTGTCAGGATATAAAATCAATGCACAGAAATCAGTTGCATTTCTCTACACCAACAGCAAGACAGAATAAAGAGAAATTAAGGAGTCAATCCCATTTACAATTGCACCCAAAACTATAAGATACCTAGGAATAAACCTAACCAAAGAGGCTAAGAATCTATACTCAGAAAACTATAAAGTACTCATGAAAGAAACTGAGGAAGACACAAAGAAATGGAAAAATGTTCCATGCTCCCGGATTGGAAGAATAAATATTGTGAAAATGTCTATGCTACCTAAAGCAATCTACACATTTAATGCAATCCCTATCAAAGTACCATCCATTTTTTTCAAAGAAATGGAACAAATAATCCTAAAATTTATATGGAACCAGAAAAGACCTCGAATAGCCAAAGAAATATTGAAAAAGATAGCCAAAGTTGGTGGCACCACAATTCCAGACTTCAAGCTCTATTACAAAGCTGTCAGCATCAAGACAGTATGGTACTGGCACAAAAACAGACACATAGATCAATGGAACAGAATAGAGAGCCCAGAAACAGACCCTCAACTCTATGGCCAACTAATCTTCGACAAAGCAGGAAAGAATGTCCAATGGAAAAAAGACAGCCTCTTCAATAAATGGTGTTGGGAAAATTGGACAGCCACATGCAGAAAAATGAAATTGGATCATTTCCTTACACCACACATGAAAATAGACTCAAAATGGACGAAGGACCTCAATGTGAGAAAGGAATCCATCAAAATCCTTGAGGAGAACACAGGCAGCAACCTCTTTGACCTCAGCCGCAGCAACATCTTCCTAGGAACATCGCCAAAGGCAAGGGAAGCAAGGGCAAAAATGAACTATTGGGATTTTATCAAGATCAAAAGCTTTTGCACAGCAAAGGAAACAGTTAACAAAACCAAAAGACAACTGACAGAATGGGAGAACATATTTGCAAATGACATATCACATAAAGGACTAGTGTCAAAAATCTATAAAGAACTTAGCAAACTCAACACCCAAAGAATAAATAATCCAATCAAGAAATGGGCAGAAGACATGAACAGACATTTCTGCAAAGAAGACATCCAGATGGCCAACAGACACATGAAAAAGTGCTCCATATCACTCGGCATCAGGGAAATACAAATCAAAACCACAATGAGGTATCACCTCACACCAGTCAGAATGGCTAAAATTAACAAGTCAGGAAATGACAGATGCTGGCGAGGATGCGGAGAAAAGGGAACCCTCCTACACTGTTGGTGGGAATGCAAGCTGGTGCAACCACTCTGGAAAACAGCATGGAGGTTCCTCAAAATGTTGAAAATAGAACTACCCTATGACCTAGCAATTGCTCTACTAGGTATTTACCCTAAAGATACAAACGTAGTGATCCGAAGGGGCACGTGTACCCGAATGTTTATAGCAGCAATGTCTACAATAGCCAAACTATGGAAAGAACCTAGATGTGCATCAACAGATGAATGGATAAAGAAGATGTGGTATATATACGCAATGGAATACTATGCAGCCATCAAAAGAAATGAAATCTTGCCATTTGTGACGACGTGGATGGAACTAGAGGGTATCATGCTTAGCGAAATAAGTCAATCGGAGAAAGACAACTATCATATGATCTCCCTGATATGAGGAAGTGGAGATGCAACATAGGGGGTTAAGGAGGTAGGAGAAGAATAAATGAAACAAGATGGGATCGGGAGGGAGACAAACCATAAGTGACTCTTAATCTCACAAAACAAATTGAGGGTTGCTGGGGGGAGGGGGGTTGGGAGAAAGAGGGTGGGGTTATGGACATTGGGGAGGGTATGTGCTATGGTGAGTGCTGTGAAGTGTGTAAACCTGGCAATTCACGACCTGTACCCCTGGGGATAAAAATATATTATATGTTTATAAAAAAAAAAAAACAGATTCCTGGATCCCACCTACTGAAACAGAAAATCTGAGGAATGGGACCTGGGAAGGTGTGTCCTTAACTAGCATTCCAGAGGATTCTTATGAAAAACAAATTTTGAGGGCCACTGTTCTATGAGATAGAAAAAGGTTGTCATCGACCACAGAGAAGGAGAGGTCAGCAAGATGATAAGAAGGCTGGTCTGGGGCCCATCAGATAAAAACCCAGGTTGTCAGGCTTCCATCCCAATAAGAGGTACCACTTATGACAACCTTCCATGTGTCAGCCTTATTCTCAGACACTGCATATGCAGGACTCCATTTACTGTTCACAAGTAACTCTATAAACAGTAGCTATTATCGTTCCCATTTTACACATAAGAAATCTAAGACTCAGACTGAATTATTGCCCCTGGGTCATCTAGCTATGACCCAAATTCCAGTAAGTTCTGCTTGACTCCAAAGTTGCGCCCTTATCTGTCCTTGTCACCCCCACCCCCTGCCCCAGAATGGAACCGACTCCATCTCCAAAATGATCATGGGAACAATGATACGCTGATCTGGTTCTGTGGGGGGCATCCTAACCCTGTTCTCTAAAGGGTATGGGTTTTCTTACCACTTGTTCCTGAATGAGATGCCAGTGTAGCTACAAAGGGGGCAGATGGATGGTGTTCAACCACCCCTTATAAACCATCAAGTGATAGGAAGGGATCCTGGCAAGAGAGATTCCTAGTGATCTCTTGATTGTCCTCCTCAATTTTCCTCAGGTCTTCTCCCCTTTACTTGGCTCAGAAGTTTCTGGTTTTGCCCCAGACCAGTAGGAACCAATCAGAAAACTTGAAGCCACAGACGTCTGCATTAATCCATCCAGGGAGGCCTCAGGGGGAAGCAGCCCAACTGTTTTTCTTATCACAGATGTTGAAAAAATTAATAACATGAATGGGCAAGTGTGCAAGCACAGGGTGCTTAACATCTGGACGATCTTGCATCATCTGAGCCGCCTCTCCCTTTTGTCTAGGACATTGCTTTCCATGGCTGCTCGTCATTCTGTTGACAATGCTGTTTGGATCAAATAGGGCAGTGAACCCACCACACAGACACTGAGTGATGCAGGGGCAGGGGTGGGGGGGTCATCAGACCAGGGTGATGATTTGAATGGTACATGGGAGGGTGCCCCCCAATGTCTTCAGTGTTCTCTTTTTATCCTTCCCAACTGCTGTTGAACCCCACCCTGTGTCACTTAATTTTATGTGCAAGTCTCAGTAGGCATTTGTTACCTATGTCAGGCTGTCCCACCTAATTATAGAAGGCAAAGGCCTGGGTTCAAATTCCAAGTCAATCGCTCACTAGCTGTGTCTCCTCAGACATGTTAAGTAACTTCTCGGAGCCTCAGCCCACCCATCAGTAACATGGAGAAAATAATGACATATTAAATTTCCAGAACTGCTGAAGAAGAACTTTTTAAAAACTTTTACATAAATCAATTATCACAGCACCTAGTTCAATAACTACTTCTTGAGGGACTTCTGTGTGCCAGATACCATTTAAGGGCTGGCGATAATTACAGTCAACAAAAATATCTAGACCTTTCCCTCAGAGAGTTTATAAAATTGTGGTAGAGATAAACAATAAACAGCTACACTTACAACCTTCTGTCCCTTAGTAAAAAATGCTATGAAGCAAATTAGAGCAGGGTGAGGGTTAGAGAAGGGGAGAGGGGAGAGCAAATGCTGTTATTGATAAGGTGGTCAGAGGAGCGCTCTCTGCAGAAGCCACACTGGATAAGAGACATGAATGAGGGGAGGGACTAAGACAGAAGGATATGTGGGGCAAGGGCATTCCAGACAGAAGGAAGATCAAGTACAAGGATTCTGAGGCAGGAGCAGGCTTTTTCATTTAGGGACCAGCACAGAGGCCAGTGTGGCTTAAACACAGTGAACCACAGGGAAGGCAGTAGGAGTTGAGGTTCGGGAAGAAGCCAAAGGAAAAAACTAAGTGAGATGTAGGTAGGTAGGTAAGGATTTATGATGAAATTCATTCATGTATTCATAATATCTTCACATCTTGAGTGGAACTCTGCTTGATACTATAACAAAGACAAAGATAAACCAGAAAGAGAAATTTCTCTTTGATAGACCTTGAACCATTAGTTTAGTAAGGGATAAAAATACCTACATAATGAGATAAGAAGATAACAGATGTCATGAAAGAAATGTGGGTGAGGACTAAAGAAACCCAAAGGAGATGGGATGCCTGGGTGGCTCAGTTGGTTAAGCTGCTGCCTTCAGCTCAGGTCATGATCCTAGGGTCCTGGGATTGAGTCCCACATCTGGCTCCTTGCTCGGTGGGAGCCTGCTTCTCTCTCTGCCTCTGCCTGCTTGTGCACGCTCTCTCTCTCTCTCACAAATAAATAATAAATGAATTCTTTAAAAAAAAAAAAAAGAAAAAGAAAAGTAAAGAAAAAAAGAAACCCAAAGGAGAGAGTCTTTGCCTCTCATGGCTACTCCTACTACCAGAAACTTGGAAAGCTTGAAGAAAGAGATCATATTTACATAAAGACTATAAAACAACTGTGCTTACCATGCTCAAAGAGATAAACATTGAATTTAACATATTTCAGCAACCAACTGAAATTAAATAATTGTAACTCTGAGAAAAAGATCAAATAGAAATGCTAACATTAAAAAAAACCAATGATCAAAGTGAAAATTGCAACAGATGGGTTTAATAACAGATTCAACACAGAAGGAAAGAGAAATAGTGAACTGAAAGGTCAGAAGAAATGACCTAGAATAAAGCACAGAAAGACAAAACAATGGAAAATACAAAGATGAGCAGAATACAGTAAGCAGACTTAACATTTTCTTCAGGAATATAGATTCTCAATATTCGCAATATAGAGAATAACTCCTCAGAAGAAGTTAGAAAAAGAACAGCAAAATAATCTCTCAAATATATAAAGGAAATAAAAAAGATAAGAAGAAAAATTAATAAAACAAAAATAAAATAGTATTAAAGAGGTCAAAATTTGGATCTTTGAAATGATCAATAAACTGATAAACTTCTGCTAAGACAGATCAAGACAAAAAAGGGGAAAGGTACAAAATAATTAATGTCAATGTTGGGGGGAAAAAAAGCCGTAACATATGTTGCAGACATTAACAAGATAATAAGGAAATATTATAAACAACTCTGTAGATAAATTTGAAAATTTAGATGAAATAGACAAATCCCTTGGAAAACATTACTTACCAAACCTAACAAAAAAAGAAATTTAAAAATCTGAATAATCCTATATTAAAATACTTGTTTTTTTATTAAAAATAAATTTCTCACAAATAAAATATCTTTCATGGCTTCAAGCAAATTTTATGAAATGTTTGAAGAAGATACAAATGCTAACCTTAGACAAACTCTTCCAGAAAACAGAAAAAGTGAGAACACTCCCCATTTTGTTGTGTGAGGTTGAAGTAATCTTGACACCAAAACCCAACAAAAATGCATGGCAAAGAAAATTACAGGCCAATTTTCCTCGTGAACAGGCAGAAAAGTCCCTAAACAGAATATTAACAAGCCAAAGCTAACAATATATAAAAAGGAAAATACATCATGTTCATATTTGACTAATTCCAGGATGCTGGTGTGACTGTTGCTTTATTATCAGAAAATCAATGTAATTTGCCGCCTCTTCAGATCAAGTTGTTTCAGAATTTAACAAACGTGTTCTACAATGTATATGGACTTGCCAAGGTCCAAGACTAGCCAAGAGTTTCCTGAAGAAATACATGGGATCAGAGGAGTTACTCTGTCAGGCATTGAGTCTTACTATAAGTAAGAGTAGAGTGATTGAGACTGTCGTCTTCACTCAAGGATATAGAGGAAGACAGATGTCACTAGTGTTTTCCAAGATCTGGGTAGCCTCCCCTTCCCAGCACATGGCAGAAAACACTTCATAGCTCCTCAGACATTAGTTTAATTTTCTGACTGGTTCTGGCAAATGCGTTGTAGGAGGAAGTGAATGATGAGTAAAAATACCTGGTGAGTCAGTGAAAATCTCACGGGCAATCTCCAGTCTCTCTCCTCTGGATAGAGAGTGTTCCCAATGGTGTAGACACTTCGTTCATGAAGGACAGTTGCCCTGACACAGCTCCCACATCACCAGTGACCTGTTAGTGAGGAACAAATAACTTAGTATGTGAAGCTATGAGATGTTGCGGTTACATATTACCCCAAACAAAGCACAGCACATCCTATCTTGTCCAACATACAGACAGTCCAATGGGGCACAAAAGTGCCCAGATAGATAGCCACCAGTACATGGACAACTGATTTAAAAAAAATTTTTTTTAAAGATTTTACTTATTTATTTGACAGAGATCACAAGTAGGCAGAGAGGCAGGCAGAGGTGGGTGGAGGAAGCAGGCTCCCCGCTGAGCAAAGAGCCCGATGCGGGGCTTGATCCAGGATCCTGGGATCATGACCTGAGCTGAAGGCGGAGGCTTAACCCACTGAGCCACCCAGGTGCCCCTGGACAATTGATTTTTCAACAAGAAGTGAAATTGCAGAGTAGTAGGAGAAGAATGGTTTTGGTACAACTGTCTATCCATTGCGGGGGGCGGGGGGGCAGAATAGAACTTGTCCCTACTTCATGCCATACACAGAAATCAATTCTAGGTGGATTCAACTTTATTTGAAAGGCAACCCTGTATAAAACTATAAATTATCAAAATTTAGGAGAAAATACCAGATAATTTTTCATAACCCAGAAAAAGATTTTTTTCAATCATAAATAAAAATTGTTAGCTATAAAAGAAAAGATAAATTGTGTTCTATTAAATTTCATGAGAAAAAAAAGGTTGTTTTTTTTTTTTTTTTTTTTTTAAAGAAAATAGCAAAAGGGAATACCTAAATTTTAGTAACAGCCATCCCTGGGTAATTACATTATAGTCTGAATTTCTCTTCTTCTTCATTTTTTTTTTTTAATTTATTTGTCAGAGAGAGAGGGAGAGAGAGCGAGTGCAGGCAGACAGAATGGCAGGCAGAGGCAGAGGGAGAAGCAGGCTCCCCGCTGAGCAAGGAGCCCGATGCGGGACTCGATCCCAGGACGCTGGGATCACGACCCGAGCCGAAGGCAGCTGCTTAACCAACTGAGCCACCCAGGCATCCCTGAATTTCTCTTCTTAATTTTGCTTATCTCTTTTTGGAAATAGTCTATGATGCATGTGGATCTCCTTTGTAATAAGAAATGTAAAAAAAATGAGAAGATATTAGTTTTTGTTTGTGTGTTTATAATCTAGAAGGGACAATCCAAAAATGGAGGATATAAAATGAGAATTTTCCAGACATCATTCTTACTTGTTTGTTAACTCAAAACTCAAAGGAAACTCAAAGGAAAAAAATAAATTCCCAGTGATAGAATTTCAGGCAATGGGGATGGTGGATGGAGGTGAGTGTCGATGGTCTTTGAGGCCTTCCTTAGGGCTCTTTTCTGCATAGATACTAACATCATCAAGATAGCCTAAGGCCACCTTTGAAAAGCCTCTCTGTTGTCAATTTGTAGTCCTTATTTTCAGAGTGAGGTGCCCTTGGCAGGTCTCCTCCTCTCTCCCTCTTCCATTTCTGGTCTCCCTTCTCTGATAGGAAATATATTTTGACCTGCATGTCCTTCATGGAGGTTATCGGACCTGGAGATGTGAGGCCAGTAGCCTTGGCCCGGGGTGGCTGTTCATCAGGCCAGAGACGGATGCTAGAGCCTCCCACTTCCTTTGGTCTCTACTACTACTACTCTACTACTCCAGGCCCTTTGTAAAATCTTTACTAGATACACACTTGACTCTGAGCAACCTGAATATAAAGACCTTTTAAGATCTAAAGCGCTTATAAGGATACTTATTTTTATTCTTCCTTTTTATAGTTTTATTGGCTCTTATTTATTCATTGAACATTTACTGGGCACAGGTAGTAAACTTATCAGAGACCTTGGCTCCTAAAGCCCTGAGAATTCACAACCTAAATTGTGGCAAAACATGGAATGGGGGCGTGGCAGACGAGGGTCATCCCTGAAACCAGTGAGCCATCAACAGGCAGAAATGTCTAGGCGCTCTGGGTCAATGGGGTTTACGTGGGTTCAGACATTCTAGAGTCCCTCACTGTGGTCATAAAGAAGAATCTGGAATAAGGGCATTAACAGCGACCACCTTCATCATCATCACTAGTACTTACTGAGTACCTCTGCATAAACCACACCAGGCACTTCCCATACACCGTCTCATTCACCTTCCCTGCAACCCCGGGATGTATATAATGTTGGCCCATTTTCAAAAACAAGGAGATTAGGACTTGAAGAGTTCGATAATTTGCCCAAGGTCCCCGTGGCTCAAATGGCATGGCCTTAAGCTGGAGATCTAAATCTATGAGCTGGAGACCATCTCCCTTTTTCAGTACCAGTAACTGCTGCTCTGGGCACTGAGTGGCATCTGTCTACACCTTAATAAGGCACTTAAGTTTCACACCCATTTGAGAGAAAATAGGAATTTCGATTTCTGAAGGCCATTCATATCTGGCATCCACTTCTTTAGAAAACCTCGTGTACTGGAGATATTGTCCTCTGTGAGATGGGGACAAAGACATCACTGAGGCCTGGATAAGATCATGTGGACTAAATGCGACATTCGTCACCATATCAGCCACCGTTACCATGTGGCTGTTCCCCAGGCCCCCAGTCTGCTGGTCATCCCACTGTCACAGGTGGTAGGAAACACATCCAAACACACACAGTCTTACTGTTTCTTGGAGTCTGGTGCCAACAGCTTCCTTCGGGAGCATCTCTCCTCCTCCCATGCAACCATGTTCCAGGGAGCCTGTAGACGCAACACTGATGTCACCATGTCTCCAGGCCCTGAGCTGGCTTGCTTTGGCTGAGCCTTCACAGCACAACAGGACCATGATGAGATAGTGGCTGCAACTCCAGAAAGAAACTCCTGTAAGTTTCTATATCAGATCCTCCCAATGGGAGAAAGTGTCATGAAGTACAACGCAGAAGCTAAAAGACCAGAGCTTGAGTTAGGCAAATGAGAGTGTGAATATTGGCTCCACTCCTTCCAGCTGTGTGACTTGGGGCTAGTTACTCAACCTCTCTGAGCCTCTACTATAAATAGATAGCAATAGCTGCCTCACAGCTTTGTTAGGAAGATACTATAGGATACAACTATGTTAAGCGCTTAACACAGAACCCAGTCCATAGGAAGCACTAAATAAAAGGTCGTTGTTATTATATTATTATCAAATGCAAACAAACAAACAAACCCTACCATGACATCTGTTTTACAGGTTAATAAACAGTTGCTTTAAATGGGTTTTCTCAGGGCGCCTGGGTGGCTCAGTGGGTTAAAGCCTCTGCTTTTGGCTCAGGTCATGATCCCAGGATCCTGGGATCGAGCCCCGCATCAGGTTCCCTACTTGGCAGGGAGCCTGCTTCCCTTCCTCTCTCTCTGCCTGCCTCTCTGCCTACTTGTGATCTCTGTCTGTCAAATAAATAAATAAATAAATAATCTTTAAAAAAAAAAAAAAGAAGGATAAATGGGTTTTCTCTCCTACTCGATCAGTCTGCTGTCTGCTGTTCGTGGTCTTGAGACAAACCAACCAGCTCTTGGAGTCTCTTTCAGGACAGTGTGCCTGGTGTGCATAACTTAGAGGCTTGGCAAGGCCCGGAGGCCAGCAGGCTTAACTAGATGTGCTAGCTGCACACACCAGAGGAGACAGCTGAAAAGTCTGTTTGAAATGTCTAAGGAAGAAATAATTTGGCAAGGAGGTGGAATCAGGAGAACTGACCCACCCTGCACCTCAGTTTCCCCATCTGCATGCAGGGAGGGGGTAATTGGACTTCACGCTCCCCTCTCGCACCTCTGACCTTCACAAGTAAAGCCATCTGATTCTGGCAGGACCACCTCAGCCGTTCGAGCAAGCATCAGGCACCACTTACTCTCGCATAGCCTGGGAAAGGTTGGCGTGCAGTGCCCTTCTCTGGGCGGAGTTTTGCAGGACTTGCCAGGCGCACGACTAGTGCTATGTCCACTGCCCCTAAACCCCCTAGGATCCAGGAATTGCAGCATCTCCCACCACCCCATCGCTGCCTCCGTCCCCTGTGTCTTCCGACCCAGTGTCCCACTCCACTCCTTGCAGGGAGGAGAAATCTCGAAACAGGGGGCCCTGTGTCTGTTTCCAGCACAAACTGCCCAAGGTGTTCAGAAGGAAACTTTCTTCTTTCCAGCTGTGGAGAATCATTCTTTCACACAATCAGGGGAGGAAAAAAAAAAATAATAAAACAAAACAGAACAAAAAAAAATGGCTACAAACCTTGGCTTTTTTTTTCCCCCTGAAAGAAAACTTGCTTTGGGGTTAGGGAAACATTGCCACCTGGTGGAATGATACTGAAATAAGTAGATGGGTGTCTCTAAAGGACTGAAATCCCAGTATCCCAAAGAGAAAGACCTGGAAGAGCTTGGATCCAATTCCCTTCCTTGGGTTGAATAATGGCAATGTGGTAGAGGCAGTTTGTGTCAGAGCTAGAAACCAGACCTACTGAGCCTTTATGCGAGTAATTTTAGCCCTTGCTCTCCCTACACCCTCCCCTCAACATACACTCACCTCACACTTGTTTTAAGATTTTTTAAAGCTTTTTATGATGTTCAATTAGCCAACACACAGTACACCATTAGTGTTTGATGTAGCGCTCAACGACTCATTAGTGTAACACCCAGTGCTCATCCCTCACACTTGGGCTTAAACGGATTCCATAACTGAGGCCAGCACGGACAGGATCGTCCTCGCTCTGCATGCCCCCTCTTGCTTTTTATTGACTTCACGGAAGGCAAGAGAGGAAGACAAGAGGCATTTTCAACTGACAACCCGCACAGAAAGGAGACAGGTGGGAGACCAGAGGGGAAGAGAGTGGGCTGACGTGAGAACTCAGAATGCTGTTCTGTGCTTTATCTTTGCAACTCGGGAGTCAGTGATGGTGATGGCGCTTGATCCGTCATTTCATCGTCGTCACTCTCAGGGGCCAGCAAGAAACATGTGACACAACAACAGTGAGTGCTTCCGTGTCTGTTTGGCACACTCGTGTCCCAAAGATGGTCTGTTCCGTGAGTTGCGTAGAGAAACCCTCACGATTGCTGCAAAGGGTGAAAATCTAGTATGTGTGAATTGAGCTTAGTACAGACAGAGTCATTTCTGCCTCCTATTTGAAAATAACTTCACAGTTTACTACATGCTTCAGTCCATTTTAAATTATTTAATCCTTACAAACACCCTCTGGTGGGAATAATGAGTCATTACCAAGGAGGAAATAGAGGCTCAGAGAAGTGAAGCAATTTTCCTGAGGTCACACAGCCACCAATGGCAGCCCTGGGACTTGACAGGAGGGGGAAAACAATGGTTAATCCACCAAGGGCCGGGCAGGGTGCAAAGGGCTCTGCACACAGCTTCCAGGGCTTCTCTACTCAGGGAGTGACGAGACCGCGCTCAGCCGGTCCTCGTCCTTCCGGCCCGACAACTACAGAAGCATTTCTACGGCTGCCACATCCCACAGTTCTTAGCTTGACTGTAGGACACACTGGAAAGCCATAGGACATACATGTTCATTTAAAACTGACTTAGAAGAATAAATAAATAAATAAAACTGACTTGGAGAAATGTTGCCAGATATTGGCCTCTCTGAGAAAGAGGTGGGATGCAGAACATCTCCCTCTAACAGAGGCCACTGGCCTGGGTCCGGGGGACTGTCAAGTGGACTTTTCCTCCAGTCCCCACCTCAACCATTTCCAAGGAGCCCTTGGGCAAAGGCCCTGACAGAAAGGATTCTTCGTGCCTTCTCATTTTATAAATACAGGGTCTTCTCAGCTGTATCCTCCCCTCTACACATCAAGACCCAAAGCCCAGTCCTCAAACCACTTCCCTTCTGCATCTAATCTCCCTCGACACATGGGTTCATCTAGTCTCATGCCAGTAAATGCAGAGTATCAGCTGATGATTCCTAAACTCGTGCCAACACCCGCAGGCTCTCCCTCTGCATTCCAGATTCGTATATGCAGCTGTGTACCCCACATCTCTACCTCGTTGGTTAAGCCATCAAAACTATCAAGTCCACATCCAAACTCCTGGTTTCCCACTGTGGTCAATGGAAGTCCCATCCATCCAGTTCCTCAGGCCAAACCCTGTGGAATCCCCCCAGGATTCCTCTTCTCTCACAGCCCACGGCCCATCCAGCTTCACTGCATTTCCAGAGTCTGCTGATTCTCACCACCACCCTGGGGCCCACCCACCTGCACTACTTGAGGTCAGTCTTCACCACAGAGCTAAATGTGTCGCCCAATGTGATGAGAGGAAATGGGGATTCTGTGAGAACAAGCCATTGTCAAGGACAGGACTAGCAAAAAAGGGGTCCCTGAATAGCCAGAGGGGCATTACAAGGGCACCGGACACTCTGGGAACCAGGTGTGCTGAGAAGAAGGGGATTTCTCCCAGAGATAGGAAAACAGGCTTGGGGGGCAGGGGTGGAGGGGTGGTTGGGCACCACGGGAGAGCATTTGAACCAGCTCATGACAGAAGATTGTTACATGCTCAAAAATCTTGCAAACCACTTAAAACAACCATGTTAAAAATGAAATGGGGGCGCCTGGGTGGCTCAATTGGTTGAGAGTTGGACTCTTGGTTTCAGCTCAGGTCGCGATCTCAGGGTGGGGAGATCGAGTCCTGCATTGGGCTCCGGCGCTCGGCACAGAGTCTGATTGAGATTCTCTCTCTCTCTCTCCCCCTCCTCTCAAATACATAAATAAATAAGTTTTTTAAAAAATTAAAGGTTATAAATTTATAACTAAATAAATTCTATTCAGAAACAAGGATAGGAAATACCAAAAACTTATCAGTTCTTAATTATCTTATTGCGTTGTCCGGTGATGGAGGGTTCTGGAGGCGACCGACACGTGCCGTGGCTGCATAGTGAGAACACGGTCCCAGGCGATGCTGCTGTGCCTCTCCTCCCAGCTCTGGGTTTAGGGACGGCATCCTGGAAGATGGAAATTGGCCACCGTGGGCGTAGTGACATTTTACAGAAGTCAGCAAACACCACCAGATCAAGGCCTGATTTATTGTTTTGTTGACTCTCTAAACCCGGCTTTGGCCAAAGGTATTCTGTAAAGGGCCAGACAGTAAATATTTTGGGCTTGGTGCCTGTACACTCTCTAACTTACTTAGGCCACTGTAAGGCAAAGGCAGCTGCGACAATATGTAAAACCACAGAGCGGAGTGTTCCAATAAATTTGATTTACAGGAAGAGGTGGTAGAGTCAGATTTGACCCACAGACCCTTGTTTCCAGATCCCTGGTCAAGACTTTAAAGAAAGTATTAGGAAAAAGTTAATAATGTCGATTAAATTTTAAAAAGTGTTTATAGCCAAAATGTTATGAGTAGCGTGTGCGCGCACACACACACACAGACACACACACACACACACACACACACACACACACACACACACTGTGGAAGTATTCCTCCGATATTTGAAAAAATCATCTCCTTCTGGAAAGAAGTTGTCCTTGTCATTGACAAATGATTGGAGACCTGACATCCAGCTTTGTGGTTTTGCTTTCTTCTCACCTATTAACATAAAACATCAACCCACTTTCATGTTAGACCTGCACTCGTTCATTAGTTGAAAGAGCAGATGGGAGACACTCCAGATATAGGAACCCAGGGCCAAAGTCAAGACCATTCCATGGGAATCTGTTGGCTATAAGGAAACTATAATAAAGAGTTTTGTATCATTTGTGATTTATAAATTGCTTTTGCACGTCCTTTATGTTAATAAATATTTACCAGCTTTCCACTCGACTTTATGTACTTTAATCTATTTTGTTATGGCCTAGGCCAGGTAACACAGGGTTTTTACAACCCACATGAGAATGAATCATGTGCCATAAACAATATTTTTTCTTTTCCTCCTTTCAGCCCTGCCCCATCACAGAAGCCCCCACCGCCAAAGACATGGTCTGAATTCCCAAGGTTTCTGCAAGAGACTTTCTAGTCTAGAAGTCAAGAGATCTACAAAATACTGCCCCCCCTTTCAAACTGAATTCAAAGTTTCCATTAGAAACAAGTAACAGTTGACCCTTGAGAAACATGGGGGTTAGGGGTGCTGACCCCCGACATGGTCAAAAATCTACATAGAACTTTTCTTTCCCCAAATATATTACTAATAGCCTACTATTGACTAGAAACCTTGCTAATAGCATAAACAGTTGAGGAACACATATTTTGCATGTTATATGTATTATATCCTGGTTCTTACATAAAGTAAGCTAGAGAAAAGATGTCAAGAACATCATTAAGAAGTGAAATACAAAAAAAAGAAGTGAAATACATTTACAAGATCCTACTGTATTATAAAAAAAAAAAAAATCTGCATGTAAGTAGACCCATGCAACTCAAACCCATGTTTTTCTTTTCCATTTTTTTTTTCAAACTCATGTTTTTTAAGGGTCAAATGTACTAGCTAGTTCCTACACACTTGACCCTTGACCCAGGAGGTGAATCCTATTTTCAAAGCAAAATTATGTACATGTTCAGACAGTGTTTTTTATCTATGGAAACTAAGAATGTTGTAAGGAATTTAGGTCACAGTGTTGTATTCTTGGACTGTGTACCTTCTGGGCCCACAACTAAGTTTATTAATGAGGTTTTAAAGCTTCGATAACAAATCCATGAAGATCAACGATTTAGGAGAATAATTAGACCTAAAGAATAAGAAAAGAATTTCAAATGTGTTACTCTTGTTTCTAAGGAATACAATTTCTGGCCCAGATTAAGAATCAGGCTGTCCAAGAATAGTGTTATTTTAAGTCTGTTTACAAAAATGCAGCCTAATTCTGGGATCATTAAAGATATTGCCGGGTATAGTGGAGTTAAACAGTCCACTGTTTAAATTTAATTGTTTAAATTGTTAAATTGTAGTGTTAGGATTGTGACCCTAAAAACTGTGTGAGATTCTAGAGCTTCTCTAACTTCCTCATATTTTTCCTTAAAGATTTTATTTATTTATTTGACAGAGAGAGATCATAAGTAGGCAGAGAGGCAGGCAGAGAGAGAGGGAAGCAGGCTCCCTGTGAGCAGAGAGCCTGATGCAGGGCTCGATCCCAGGACCCTGAGATCATGACCTGAGCTGAAGGTGTCCCTAACTTCCTCATATTTAATTTTGTTTGAAGACCCTGTTTACATCCCTATAGGCTTATTAGGATGCTCATGCTCTTAAAAGCAATGATTATGTTTTCTTTTTATATCCCAAATGACTGACATATTACACAGTATAATTCAGGAGCTCGCACTGCACAAGGAAGAGGTTCGTCACAATTATTAGGTTACAACTTAGCATCCCCAGCCAGGGCACTGGGAGAGAAAGGGTGTGTGTGCCCTCTGACCCTTGCACAGAGAAAGAAGCAGCGTTGGTAGATCAGAAAGAGAGCTGGCCGAGCCTCTTGACAAACACATCCAGAGTCCCTCCACTTGTCCCCATCTCCCTCAACACCCCCTTCAGGCAGGCAGCTGCCACCTGGATTATGACATCTGGAGCAGCCATCCCTTGGCTCTCCCCAGGTCCACTCTTGCCTCCTCCCATGTAGTGTCCCCACAAAAACCCAAAGGAGTTTTTATTTATTTATTTATTTATTTATAAAGATTTTATTTATTTTTTTGACACAGAGAGAGAGAGAGACCACTAGTAGGCAACGCAGCAGGCAGAGAGAGAAGCAGGCTCCCGGCTGAGCAGAGAGCCCGATGCAGGGCTCAATCCCAGGACCCTGAGATCATGACCTGAGCCGAAGGCAGAGGCTTAACCCACTTAGCCACCCAGCCCCCACCCCAAAGGAGTTTTTATAAAATAAATCTCATCATTTCATTGATAATATGATGATTTGATCATTCACTGATCAAACCTCTTCATCGCCTCTCCTTGTCCTCAAAGATAACCGTCAGGTTTCTAATAGAGCACTGAAAACCTTCACACTCTGCTCCTTGACCTGGTCACCACTGGGCTTTACAGCACATCATTCCACTCTGTTCTGATCACACTGGCCTATGAGCCCCTCACTAATGCAAACCCCTTCTCACCTCTGAGCCTTTGCTTATGCTCTTCCCTCCCTCTCTCCCTTCCTTACACCTCATTTCATCTGGCTCACTCTCACTAATCTTAAAGATCTAATATACCATCTCCAGAAAATAGTCTCTAATTCCCCAGACTGGTACATAGCGCCTCATACTTCTTTCTCATGGCACTTATTTCAAAGGTATTTAACAAATTACATGTAAAATTATTTGTTCAATGTCTGTCTCCCTTGGCTCAACTAGACTCTGCGTGAGGTCAGAGATGTGTGTGTCTCCCCTCCCCACCCCCAATATATCCCCATCACCTAGCACACAGTAGATTCTCAGTAAATATGTTGAATGAATCCGCTGGAGAAGCTTTATTCTCTGAAATTGTTGCCTCATTTACAAATGGCAATAATGCCCACTTCACAGGATGGCCATGAGGATTAAACCATACAACTCATGTCAAAGCTCTATCATGGTGTCTGGTATATGGTAGACATTTAATAAATGTTTGTTAAGTGACTATAAGCACTACAGCTTCTCAAATGGCACCTCTTTAAATGGGCCTCATACGAAGACTAGGCTAGTAATTAGCACTTGTGAAGGTTTCTTTATTAGGTGATTAATACAACTTAAACCTTGGGTGTTGAGGCTAAGGTATTATTAAGACAAGTGCTGTTGATTGGCACTTGCTGGGCATAGACAGTGGCCTTGTGCCAAACCAGGACACTCAAGAGTGTTGTCCTGGGGGATGGGTTCACCACGAGATGGGGAAGTAGAAGGGGGATTGTTTATGTGCAAGGGGAATCCCGGTGTACTAACAGAAACACCGTCATGGTTCTGGGCCAGTGATTACAAAATTCAGCCCAGAATTCAGAAAATTTATCTTTTGCTATTTCTTAGAATGTTCGTAGTTGGTGAACTAGAGCCAATTAAGGAAATAAACTCAAGAGACAGAAAGACACGGAATCCAGGACACACTTGATCCAACCCAGGAAAAATGAGACCAGAATTCCTGAGATGATGGAAGAGAGGTCAGAAACCCAGGAAGACAGTGGAACAGCCAACAGGAACGACCACCAGAGCAGGGTGGAGGGTTCTGGGAGAGGAGTCAACTGGAGAAAAGGTAGAGCTGAGAGACTACCTGATGGGACAATCTGATTGAGAGAAAAAAAAAATCTTACTGAGATTTGGAGAAAGGATTTGGGAGAAAAATTGGTGACAGGTGCTTGGAAGACTAAGCAAAGGAAAAATGAGGTCATTGTGAATGCTGGAGTGACGTGGAGGGCAGGGGTAGAGGATGAGGACCGGTTAAAGAAAGAATATCTACTCTTAATACATTATTGTGTATGTATATCAGCTGTGAACACCCTTTGTGTAGTGTTCACATAAATAGTGACCTTGACTTACTCAACATGCTGATATTACTACCTGGAGGACGGGGACAGGACTTTGAGTATAAATGAAGAGAGGGGGCATGGCGAGAGGAAAGTACTGAAGGTGACTGATCGAAGTCATCAATTTTGATGGCAATAAACTCAATCAATCAATAAGAAAACCCATTTAAACATGTTGAGAACGATGGAGGTAAGGACCTGAAGCAGCAACTGAAAATATTGGAGTGCTGAGCTAGGAAGGGCTACAGTTGGCTATTATAAACCTGTGGCACTATTTGAATGTTTGAACTAGAAACATGTATTCGTTTGATTTTTAAAAAATCAATAAAATGAATTTTCAAGAAACAAAGGAGGAGATGTGGCCAACAGTGCTTGAATGATTTATTTTTGTTTTTCTCTATTTCCCAATTTTTAAAAAAGTCCACCTTTATATTTTATACAGGAGAAAAATCAAATCAGCTTCTTGAAACAGAACATCAGATTTGAACAGGAAGAGAAATTGGGAAGAAATTGGGAAGCAGGAGAGAATTTGTAGAAGGGGAAAGGAGATTTCCAGGGTCATGGATTAAGTGATGAAGGATATGTTTGATTCAGAAGAACAACCTTCTTTCTCCCCAGTACATGCCCACCAGCACCCACCCTACCCCAAATTACTCTAGCACCCAGGTCCCCCAAATTACAGGGCCTCAGGTGCTCTCCGCATTGCCCCCTCACTGTGTCCCATCACTGAGTCAGTGGGCAATGGGTGTACGTTTCCCTTACTCCTGACCTCTTGCTATCAACAAGAGTCACAGCACACTATGCCTGCTCTAATTCTCCTTATAGCACTCAGCACCGGGCATGTGCAATTAGGAACTAAGAGTACTTAATGAAGATGCAGAGGACAGGTAGGAAAACTACAATAGTGAGCACACTGGCTATGGGGTCTCCCAGACTTGGTTTGAATCCCAGCTCTACACCTACAAGCTACCGGCTATGGGACCATGGGCAAGTCACTTCCGTCTCTGGGTTTACCCATCTGTGAAAGAAGAGAGTAAAAGAGCCTCCTTCAAGAGGTTGTTGGAAACATCAATGGAGACAATGCAGAGTGTCTGGTCTATTGTCAATGTCCAATAAATGCCACCAGTTTTTATCTGTGCTCATTTGGGGTATGAATACAAGGGAAGTCACCACAATTAAACAGTCTTGGCATACATGCCATGGGCACCCTCCATAATGGTAAATATTTTAAACTAATTTTTAACTAATATTTATTTGTTTAGTTTTCAACATCATTGAAAACCTGGTTAATGGCACTAAAAGGCTTATAGTAATAACAACGAAGCAGCAAGTCCCTGTTCCCCTGCTCTTACTTCCCAAGTCCTGTTTGCAGAGGCAAGTTTTGCCTCTTTTGGCTTTTCTTCTGGTATTGCATTCTGGTATTTGGACATTATTTCTTTTTCTTTAAGATTTTATTTATTTACTTGACACAGAGAGAGAGATCACAAGTATGCACAGAGGCAGGCAGAGAGAGAGGGAGAAACAGGCTCCCCGCCAAGCAGAGAGCCCAAAGTGGGGCTTGATCCCAGGACCCCGAGACCATGACCTGAGCTGAAAGCAGAGGCTTAACCCTCTGAGCCACCCGGGCACCCCGGACATTATTTCTAAATAATGTCCCTATGCTGCTATTCCTTCATATGTCAATTTTAGACATTATTGTCAACGAAGATTTAGATTTGGCTCTCTTATACCACGCTGTCCCTGCCCCTTCCTCCAAAATGTCCTGATTTGGGGTTAAACGATTAATCAGTGGCTATGTATATATTATTCAACAATTAGTCAAGTAGTAAAGCATGATTGCATTTCCTTTCTTGAAGACCTTTTTTATTTTTGTTTTTCCAAGAGTTAAGCATTGCTTCTTTACTCTTCATTTATTTGACTTTCTTTGTGCCTTCTGCTATTTTTTATAACTGTTGGGACATACCTGCTACATACATTTTGAAAACTACTTCCAAATGCTTAAGCTGATCAGATAGTCCTTTTGTTTCTTCCTCTGGTGCTGTCCCTTCTAGAGCTCTTCATCTTGCCCTGTTCTTGGGAACCCCCCACCACCAGCTGTGCCCTATACTGGGTGGCATCCTTATTTTCCAGATCCCACTTCTACTTTCTTGATTTAGGTCCTTGTTTTGGTGAAGTACATTTTCCAGCATCTTCTGAGATCAGGTGCATTGGAGGTAAAATTTTAGATAATATTTTCATTCCTCCCTCACATCAGGATTTTGGTTGAAGTGGATATAGAATTCTGCTTAAAAATTATTCTCACTTGGAAATGTTAAGGCATTGCTTCTTTTCTTGTAGCACCCAATATTGTCCTAGGGAAGAAGTCTGATGTCATTATGAGTCCAACTCCTTTATATGTGACTTATTTTTCCCTTCGAAAATTTTTAGGGTCTTCTTGTCCTAAAATTTCACAAGGGTGGGTTTCAATGAAGATTTTTTAAATCTATTTTTTTCAAAAACAAGGTGAATCTTTTCAATCCGGAGATCCATGGTCTTTTGTTGTAGAAATTTTTCTTGGAATATTTCCCCCTCCCTTTCCTCTGTCTCCTGAAATTTCTTTTGGTCACATACCACCTCCTGAGTTGATTCTGCATTGTTTTTGAAATCTAAAGTATTATTCTTTCAACATTATCTTCAAACCTTCTGCCCAACTTTTTACTTTTATTTTGTTGTTCACTTTTTAAATTTCTAGGAGCTCTTTTCTCTTCTCTAATTAATCTGTCTCCACAGGAACTTGTACTTGTTTCAGGGATGCAATATATTTCTTTATCTCCCCAAAGAGTAATAATTATATAAAGGTTTCTGTTTTTTAACTTACTTTCTTTCCCTGCCAGATTTCTTTTCTCTTTACACCATCAAGTTTTTCCCCCCTCTTTATTTTATTCTTTTTTTCACATTGGAAGTTTCTATAAAAGTGAGTCTGTCTTGGGGTGCCTCGATGGCTCAGTCCATTTAGCATCTGACTCTCGGTTTTGGCTCAGGTCATGATCTCATGTGAGATCAGCCCTGTATAGGACTCCATACTCAGTGGGGAGTCTGCCTGAGATTTTCTCCCTCTGCCTCTTACCCAACTCATGCAAGCATGCCCTCTCTCTCTCTCCCTCTAAAATAAACAAATCTTTTTTTTAAGTGATCCTGTCTTTCCATAATTAAGACTAAAGTGCCATACAATAGATTAGAAGGTAGGCATTCAGGGTGAACCCTGACCAGTGGGCATCCCCAGAAGCTGATGAGGTAGTGAGGTGCCTTTTTCCTGGGGAACTCCCAAAAGTAAAGATTTACTAAGAAAATGGGTGTTTTCTTTTGGACTAGTCAGTTTCTCCAGAAAGGAATATTCCAGTCTTCTGCGTGGGGCAGGATGATCTGAGAAAGGGGCTGGCCCAGGCCTGGCTGTGAGCATTCTGAAGAGAGCCAGGGTCTCAGCTGTAGACTTGTACTTCTCCCTTATTTGCAGGATGGGATTCCACCCTAAACTTGGCTGTCTCTAGGTCTCCCCAGCTCAGAGGAAGGGGCAGGAAAGAGTCTCCTGGTTGCTTAGCATGGGGAAAAATAAAGACTTAGCAACTAAGTTCTCTATATTTGGAATTTCAAGAAATCCCCCCTTTATTGCTACCACCTGTAGCACCTGGTATCTCCAAGCCTCACCTTCCTATGGTTCTGACCAGTAATGTGGCTTGTTTCTCACGGATACTAATCCCTATCCCCCTGCCTTAGTCCCTTAGGTATCATTGCTCTCTCCATTCTGGTAAATCAATCGCCATGTCTCCAAATGTTTCCCATATTCCAAAAGGTATTGAAATGTCTCCAATGACCTCTTTTCTTCTGCCTTTCTCCTTGTCTTATACTGCTCCCTTTTTTGCCTAGGTATAATTTACACAACATAAAAATCTTTTTAACCATTCTGAGGTACAGAACACAATGGCAATGAGTACATTCACAGTGTTGTGTAACCACCACCTCTCTCTAGTCCCAAACATTGTCTTCGCCCCAAAAGGAAACCCCATACGTAGGAAGCAGTCATTCCCTGGTCCTCCTCCCTCTCATCTTCTGGAAATCACCAACCTGCTTTCTGCCTCTATAGATTTGCCCATTTTGGATGTTTCCAATAGACAGAATCATACAATATGTGACCTTTTGTGACTGGCCTCTTTGACTTCCCATAACATTTTCAAGATTTATCCACATTGTAACATGTATCAGCACTTCATTCCTGTTCATAGCTGAATAATATTCCATTGCATGGATATACCATATTTTGTGCACCTATTTGTCAGTGGATGGACTTATCTCTTCTCTTTTATTCCTATCCTGTCATCAGGGGTGGGAGTTGAAAAAGAGAGATGACATATGTGACAGGTAGGTCTGCCATAGTTCACCAAAACAATCTCACTAAGTATGGATACAAGCTCTATCTCTCTGACCACACAACAGCCTGGTTTTCATTTTAACCTCTGCTTTAGAAATCTGTCCCGTGACCAGTCCCTGTTGGAGTGACCATAAAAAGGATGCAGTCTACCCCCTCAGAGTCACGAATCAAAATCCATTCCTCTTCTCTGGCCTGGGGTCCCCCCGCCAAGGAAAACCCCAAAAACGTGGTTGGGAAGGCAATCCCAAACTGTTTAGAATAGCATGACTGTTTGGTTATTTAACCCCAGGAATATTTAAAATTAAGTATAGAACGGATAAATTTTTTCAAGTCATTAGAATATTTATATTAAAGAACAATCCCTCAGAGCTAGTATTTTAAGAGCACATAATCTTCTCCTACAGAATTCCATATTCCATACCCTAGTCATTTTGAGACATGAGCAACATCCCAGTTAAAGAATTAGTATGAGGAGATAAATATACATTCTTAGCTGTCAGCACCCATTTTCAGAATATTCAAGGTATATACCATGAGGTCTATAGAAAAGGATTAAAAGGGGCACCTGGGTGGCTCAGTGGCTTAAAGCCTCTGTCTTCAGCTCAGGGCATGATCTCAGGGTCCTAGGATCGAGCCCCGCACTGGGCTCTCTGCTCGGCGGGGGCCTGCTTCCTCCTCTCTTTCTGCCTGCCTCTCTATTTGTGACCTCTGTCTGTCAAATAAATAAATAAAATCTTAAAAAAAAATAAAAGGATTAAAAATAGAAGGTTATGAGGTGCTACCATATTTGGAATTCCCTAAGGAGATTAATTCCCGAGTCAGCATCTAGATCGAAAGAGTTAGGGGTGCTCCTGAGGAAATGTCAACCTGAGACTCTCGAAATTCTTAATTGCATGAAATCTGAACCACCTCGGAGAGGGTGAAGCATATTTCCCAGAAACCCAGCCAATAAGGTTCATGGAAAAAAAAAAAACACAAGCCCCCAGAAAAAGAGCCTAAGGCAAGTTCTTGTTTTAATTCACCCTTACTTATTGGTACTGTTGGATGCAATGCTAACCTTCCTTTGTCCTGATTTTGGAAAGGAGGGAGTCCTTCCTCGACACCTCTCTTGAGATCTCATGCCAGTGGGGATTTGGCCCTTCTCAGGAGGCTTCTCCCGTCACTTGGGAAGCAGAGGCACAGGGCTGCATCGTGGATTTCCCAGACCAGAACTTTCCAGGAGCCCCCGTCTGACCGGGTTTGGGCCTTTGCCCCAGATTTGTTCAAGCACATGAGTTTGCTCCCTACCATGTCTGCCCTCTCTCACATCTGAAAAGATGTGGGTCACCTCTTGAAGAAGGCCACAAAGGGCCACACTCTAGGTTTCTAGCACCACCTATCCTCAGGGGCTAAGAAGCAGGTTCCTTGACATGAGAACCAAATAGCCACTGGCAAATAATGTGGCCCTGCGGGGAACAGAGGGCTGGTTCATCTACTAGGCCTATGTGTATGCAAGCAGAGCAGCAGACTTACAGAGAGACAGAGGCACGGGAGCCCGAGAGGACGGCACAGCAGCAAAACAGGTGAACAGGGCAAAGAGGCCAGGCAGGGAGAAAGGGAAACAATCTAGTCGGTGTATTTGTTGGGTGGGTACATTCTTAGGAGACACAAGGCAGACACTGATGGTGCAGTTCCAACAGGGACTGCAAAAGAGCTTCCCCTTCGGGTCATAGTCACCCCCCCCCAATGTGATCCTCCTCGTAAGTGTCATCATCCTGTCACCGTCACCATCAGTACAAATAAAACTGAACAAGTGAAGACATGTATGCCGCGCTATTGATCATGCCCAATATGACCCCCCGGTAACTATCCCATAGCATCACCCACATCGCCGTCAGCACACCAAACCCTGGGATGAGGGCCAATAAGCACGTGCCTCATGTCGGGTACTCTGTAAGAACGAGGAACCCAGCCCAGCCCTCTAGGAACTCATTCTCATGAGCAGCATCATTATTAGCTAGAATGTATTGAGTACTTACCATGTACCAAGCACTGTGTAAGGATTAACCCTTACAATACCCCAAAAGGCATGAATGCTCTCCCATGATGAATGACAAAATAGATTTAGAGGAGCTAAGTGATGTGTACAAGGTCACGGAGCTAAGGAGGGGCAGCACTGGGATTTGAGCCCAGGCAGTCACCTTCAGGACTAACACCTCACCGTGATGCATTTTGTCTCCCACCTTCTCCAGTTTTGGGGCACGTACAAAGGGACCCATTGAGGGCAGCAAGAAAATATTAGAACTGCCACACATTCTTACTTATCATTTTATCCTTTAGTTTCGATTTGATATGGGTTTTCTGACATACTTAATCACCATTATTGAGTATATACACAGTTTTTAAATAAATAATTCCTATTGTGGATACATGCTTAATTGTTTCCCGATTGAAGTATGCAGTCAAAACTTCTTGGAGACACCTGGACAGAGCTAACATGACCACCCCACATAGCTGAGCAAATGGAAAAGTCAATCAGTTGGGTCTGAGCTTACCTCTGGGGAACTATAGTCAACATCTATAATTCCGAACCATGGTAATAACTGGGTTCTGCAGAATTAAAGTCTTGATTTCAACCAGTGACTAAAAATTTCGACATATCCTTCAAAATGGCCTCTCTTTAATTTTACCTGTTGCCATTCCTACTGCTAACATGCCTATACTGGTCACAATTAACATGTATTAGTTTAACAAATTATTAATGAAGGAGAAATAGTTTCATCACGTTCTAAGTCCTCTCTGAAAATGTCCCAAATGTTTCTTCATTTTAAAAGTAGGTATAGGCTTTTCAAAGGAACGCTTATCTTCTAGAGATGCGTAGTACAAAACGTAGGTGTGAAATGACGGGCTGTCTAAGATATGCTTCAAAGGAAATCTGGAGGCAGCAAGTGGTTGGGAATCAGAAGAGGCAGAATTGGCCAAAGGTTGATCATTAAGGAGGCTTAGAGATGGATATCTAGGTATGTAAGTTATTTGGCCAACTTAAATGTTTTAGTTCCATAATAAGTAGTTAAAAATAGTTAAGATGTAAAGAAAAAGAAAAGAAAAACTTTATGTATTTATTTATTTATTTATTTTACTGAGCACTGTAAGAACTTACCTCTCAGTTGAGAAAGGAGAATGATCAAATGTGGATTTCACAGAAATTATTGTGAGCCCTTTCGTGTCTTCCTAAAATCATGAGTTTGTCTAGTGAACATGTGTCCATTGTTTGCTATTATGTTAGAATCAACCACACACAAGATATAATAATTAGGAGGGGAGGGAAGGGGCCTGATTTTAAAACAACCATGGCATGATCTGTGCAGGGAAAAACTCAAAAAACAGACAAATGTCATGGATCGTTGAAATGATGTCCTTTGCAGACACTTTTCAGCTGATAACTTTTGGTGTGGGCACCAAGGACAGGACCTCCCACACACAGGTAGCTCTCAAGGCCGAGACCTTTGATTTGGAATCTGATTGAAATCTGAATGACATCACTCAGAGGGACGTGTGGCAGCTTAAAGGACCCCAGACCATATCTCAAGGCAAACAGTGAGATGCAGACCAGCATTCCCACAGGGACAAGAAAAACCAGCAAATGCCGATTGCATTGCCACTGAAATTAAACCAAGGGCAGTTCACCAAATAATGCATAGAAGGCAGGAATGGTTGGTGTTCACCATGGCCCACAGCTACTAAAAAAGCACAAAATCGCTCCCAGAGCAACACTCACCTGTTGGCCACCCCACCCTGCTCCAAGAAACCAGAGCCATCCCTGCCAAGAGGCCTTGGGCAAGAGTCCTTCCGGAGTTCAGCCTCCAAGCTCTCTTCAATCCTTTATGTTCTGAGTAAGAATTTCCACACTGAGAGCTCGCTTCCAGTTACACCCCTAGATAATATCAAAATGATAGGTAAAAATAGGCCCAGCTTTCTGGTGGGGCAGCCAAAGCACACAGTGCCACAGGGAGAAAGCAGGCTGATTGGGATCTCTAGCGGTTGTGACGTCTTCTTGGAGAGCGGCGGAGGGCGGTGGGAGCAGTGTCATCAGACTGGGCTACCGAGAAAGCCACAGGGAGAGAAGTACACAAGTGCTCATTGCGACACGGGCTTTCCTGGGAAGGGAGAGGGTGGGTCCGCCTCTCCTCGACACTTGGGACCAAACCAAAGAAAGGTCAGAAGCAGCCAAGCTGACGTGAGAAGGCTAAAGTTGGCCAGTCCCGCCAGTGGCTTGCATGGTGGTGGATCCCAGGGAACAAAAACACAGAGATGGGAGAGCTTCAAAACGTCACTAGGGTCCACCCTCCTTGACGGAGGAACCAAAGGTTTGGGATGGGGGATGGCTTTCCATAGATTCTCCATGACCTCCATCAGCGAACCTCCACGCTGCCCCCAAATAAATACACAATATAAAGGGAAAATGGCGCGCTTGCTCTGCACATGCGTCTTCAAGGAAAACTCCTGTTGCCCCCAAGGAAGACATCAGAGCGCCTAACCCTCTCCTACAGAGGAATTTCGGAACTAGCCCTGTCTGCTCACCCCCACAGAGAGCCAGTGCTTGAATGAACCCCATAAACTGTCAACATCTGAAAAGACTAGGACCTCCCAGCACACCCCTCCGTGGGGAAAGCCACACAGCTGTCAATCACGCAGCTATCAATCATGCAGCTGTCACTGGCGCCATCTGAAACACTGTTCCCAGCCATTTGGTGGTGCAAATCATGAGGCTGAAAATGTCCTTATTCCCTTGAAGCCAGTCATTCCTCTCTAGAATCTGCCCAAAGAAAGTGAGCCTCAACAGGATAAAAGTTCTACACAGAACTGTTTTCATAACATTCTCTAACACAGCAAACTAGGGAAGGTTAAGAATGAGTGATACATCCACTCAACCCAATAACGCTCAGCCATTGCAAAGATGTTTATACAGAGGATGCAGCAAAATTTAAAAAAAAAATGCTTGTAATATCTTAGACGAAGCTGACAATGTGAAGAAACCAGGATGCTGAATTCCCTATTCATTAGGCTATGTTGGTATTTTTTAAGAAGACCCATTTATAAAAATAACTAGAAATGATCCTATTGGTAGGAGGAATGTAGACTAGTCAAGTTCATAGAGACAGAAAATAGAATAGTGGTTACCAAGGACGGGGGAAAGGGAAACGGGGAATCATTGGTTAACGGGGAAACAGAGTTTCAGTTTGGGATGATGAAGAAGTTCTGGAGATGAATGGTAGTGAAGACCGCCCGACAATAAAAAGTGTCCTTAATGTCACTGAACTGTACACTTAAAAATGGTGAAAGTGGTAAATTTTATGTTTGGTATTTTTTGCCACTATATTAAAAAAAAGTGCCCCCAAAATGGCTAGCTGGAAATAAACTAAAAAGAAACTGTTTTTGAGTGGGAGACCTTTGCATGATTGTTTTTTCTTATTTCTAATTTTCTGTGTTGTCTAAAATGTATGTAAGAAATATATTCAGTTGATCTTGGAAACTCTAACAATCCTGATTAAAAAAAAATAAATTTCAACATGCTATTGAATAACAATGTCTCTAATGTCTCTCTGTAAGTTTTTCAGGGCAATAATAATCCACATTCCTCACTTAGGTTAAATACCGCACCTTGCCTGATTACCCTGACCATTTTATAGGAGAGAAAACTGAAGCTCACAGAGGTTGGGTGACTTGCCAGGATTCACGTTTTTGCCAGGGGTGGTTTAGATGATTCTGACTATTGCAACCTCAGGCTGTTTATGCTGGAATGGCCAACACAGATCACCGGGACTTCACATGTATTCTGCCCTCAGACATAAGCTCTCCAAGACGCAGAGAAAGAGCTTGTCCATTAAATGAAATTCTAGCCAGCTTCTACCTTCCTTAACTTTTGGGCAAAAAAAAAAAAAAAAAAAAAAAAAAAAAAAAAAAAAAGAAAAAAAGAAAAAAGAAAAAAAAAGGAAAGGAAAGAAAAAACTCTTGGATTTAATAAAAAAAAAAAAAGACAATTTCTTAATACATCCTATAGCCAGCCAACAAACATCGGTAAACTTTCCCCAGTCTCTGCTTCTCAAGATTAGGACCCTGAGGCTTTGAAACTCTGAATCATTAAGGACTTAGTTATGTTCAAGAGGTGGGACACCCTGAGGTAGGAAATTTAGACTAATCTATGTTGGAATGGTTTTTGACAGCGAGGGCTATTAGTGATTTAATATCCTAATTTCATTCATTTTCACCCATTAGAATATTGAGTTACCTGGAGCATGTATTTCTCCCACATTCTAACTGGTTTTTCATTTTAAATGAGGCAGCAGAGTGTCCAGGGGTCGTGTATCAAAGGTTCTGAACACTTCAGTGATGAAGGTGAATTTCACACCTGTTGATGTTCTAGGCATCCCTTCACCTTTGGTGATCTTTGCATTCTGGAAATGAAAAGTCTGGCAGTTCGTGTTAAGCGCAAGAAGTATTCTTGCGCTCTTTGCTAAATTCATTGAAACAAAGGAAATCAATTCTGGTATCCAGCACCTAGTAATTAAGGAACAACGCCTTATTAGTAACGAAGAGAATATGGAGTAAGGAGAGGTCTCAGCCAGAACTCCTGCCAAGCCCAGAGAACCAGCTTGGTTGGAGGAGGAGGAGACAAATAGATACCGGTGAGTCAGTCAAGTTCAGTACACGCTGACAGCCGTCGAAGCAGAGGACAATCTGGGAGTCATCACCTAACTGCGCTGGGTTTCCAGGTTCTGTGACAGTCACGACGCTAAGATTAGATGCCTTGGGAATACATTACCATTGAGAATTAAGAGCAAAAGGTCTAAATAGACATAGGAAAGGCACTTGACCTCAAACGCCGACTCTCATGGGTGGAGACTGCTTGGAACACTGCGCTGAGAAGGGGCTGATGCTACAATTCCAGTGACCAGGAGAAGGTGTGGGGAGAAGGGGGATGGTGGCAAGTGTGCCAGACATTTGTCACCTGTGGCCCACTCTGTCATGAAAACCACTCTGCCAAAATTTAGGCTGTCTAGGCAACACCTGTCTTAGGTAAAATCGAGAGGAAGATGGAATTTGTTTTTAACACACTGCGCTCCCCTCGACCTTTCCCGTCGTCCCTCCTGGTCTCTGGCACCAAATAACCTGCCGTCCTCTCACAATCAGTTCAGTCTCTCCATTTCTCCAGGACACTAATGACAAACAATGTCAAGTCCCAAGGATTACGATGTCAAGGCAGCTGGCGTGAGATCCCTGGTGGCCCTATTCGGGGCTCAGAGCCATGTACCATTATGTCTGGGGGTGGAAGAAGGGAGACCCCGCAGAAGAGGGACCACCTCTTCCTTCAAGACAGAAACTTGGACAAGAGGCAGAAGAACGTAGACAAAGCTGTCCTCCTTTTGCACCTGGAGTAGCCCTGAGTCTGGTCCAAAGGCAAGCCTCAAGCTCTTCACTGTGAAAACTAGAGGCCTCCCCGGGCAGGTGAGCTCCCCGGAGCAGAGAACCTTGTCCACTCTTGCTGCCAGTGCTCCCTGGGTTCGGGAGACCTATCCCAGGGTGCCGGAGGACCCCTACTCCATCTGAACCAACGGAGCCTGGAGGCCACCCTTACAAGTCTGTAGGTCCCTGGACCTACTTCCCTGCCAATGTCACTAGCACACTGAATAAATGATAACTACGTCAAAGGATCAGAAGCCGCAGCTGGCCCTTCAAGACAGCAAGTCTACCCAGGGATAGACCTTTCTGAATAAGACCCCAGCTGATACAAATAAAAAGGCCAGGCCCTCCAACCTTGCTATGAAGCCAGCCAATTTTATCAAAGCTTCCTGTAGCTAAGTAGACCTCACCCAAGGGATTTCCTGTGACCTCGGAGCTGGTTCCAGCATACCCAGTCAGGACTTAATGCTGTTAGTGGGTGGCCCACCAACCCAGCTCTGCCCTCTCAGCCTGGCTATGCCCTGGGCCCTCTAACCTCCAGGGACAGAATGACACATCCGTGGCACACACAGGGCACAGGGGAATTGCAAGGGCCGGCTTTAGTGTAAATGATTTGGGGCTGCCCCTCCATGTCTCGGATGTAACAGGAGGATAATTACGCCTGCCTCACTGGTGTTCTATGATGTCTGCTGGAAAAAGAGCTCCAGGTCCGAGAGGGGCTGCCAGGCTGCTCCATGCACCGAGCAGCCCCTGCCTGTGGCACCCCCTAGAGTTGTGCGTTGTTAATTGCATGCGATGGCCCTGCCGCTGGGACAGGGGCTTTGTCTGTCCTGTCCCTGGATCTGCCCTAGATGGAGTGCCTAGAATAGTCCTGACTTCAAGTAGGAACTGAATAAGCGCATGCTGATGGATGACTAGGGCCTACACAAGGGCTTCGGGCAATGACGTGGGCCCAGGGCCTGGCTGTGGGGCGCGCACTCAGTAAATGGTAGCAGCGGTTATTGTTATTAATGACGTTGCTGAGGTCTCATAGGAAAAACTTTTTCCTTGAGCCTGGCTTTTATAAATTTGTGGGGCGCTGGACTTGAACGTGGAGCAATATCCTCCACCAGGCCCTGAGCTCCTGACAAAAGTCGCTTTGCTCACATCCTACGACCCAGTGGCTGGAGACCTCACTGTTCTCTCTCTCAGGGCCTGGCCTGGCCTCCTTCTGCCCCCAGCCCGACCTTGACCCCAGCCTGCCCCCAAGGCCACTGGGGGACAGCAGGGCCGCCATCTGGCTGCCGTGGGGCTGGCTGCCTCATCCACGTGTGACAGTCAGGACTTTCTCTTCTCTGCCTTTTCTTGGCGCCGTTGTTTGGCACCGGGGCTGCTATTCAGTAGCTGAGTCTTCCTCAAAGTCCACAGCTCCTTCTTAGAAATGGCACAGACCTGAAAACAAGGGGCCCAAACACCTCTGCCAACAGGGACGTTGCGTAACGACAGCACCGCGTTCCAGGTGCTGAGAACCCGATTTCAGAGAGGCGACAGGAGCTCGAGACACTCAGGGAGCCTGCATGGGTGTTTAAGCTCCCTCCCATTCTCAGGGACAGATCTGGTTTTGAAAATCAGACCACCCTGGCTCCAACCTGGATGGGCCCCTCCTTCCTCAGCATCACCACACCCACAGGGACGATCTCCTTTCGGGGGACAATAGGTGGCTGTCACCTCTGTATAATATCAACAATGTCAGCAAGGAACCCACCCAAGAAACATGACCTCCCCAAATACCTGGGATTCCACTATTAGTGATTCACTCCTTTGGTTCAGTACCACCCACTCTCTGGCCCATTCTGGGAAACACACATTCACCTGGGAGGGGTGACAGGTGAATAAATTCACCAGATATTTTATTTTCTCCTGATAGGAGAAATACACGGGTGCTTGGCCCACGGAGTTGAGGTGGGTCTCACAGGAGCCAGAGAGTGGGGAAGGCTTTGTGGTCAAATTTCTTTAGTGTCATCAGGTTTCTAAGAGCTAGGCCTGCTTGCCCCCTCCAGCTGCCCCTGGAGCTGTTGATCCCCATGAGTCAATCACCAAAGGATTCAAAGAGGCAACATACAGAAAGGGCCAACTCGGTACCCCATGTATAATCAATACTTGACAAATGTGAGTCTGTCCTACTCCTCCCATGAATGGAAAGATACATTTGTCCTGGGGGAGAGCACTGGTTCGCACTGCTCCTCATCTTCTGGGAAAGACAAGTCAAAGAAGTCGGGTTTCTCCCCTACTCCGTTACAACATGGGCACTCCTCCACCCCTCCAGCCCACGTGATCCATGGCTCCTTCACCACCACTGGGGGAGAGAGTGCGAGGATCAGCTGCCTGAGCTTGAGCTATGACTTGGGTGGGGGAGACGTGGTTTCTTGGTCCCAGGGCTGTGAGAGGTTGAGGAGCCTCTTGCTTGGTGTTGATTTTGCTCTGCGCCCCAGCTCTGCACATCCTCTCCTGTGGATCAGGTTCTGCTCTGGGCCTCAAGAGGTTGGCTTCCTGTAGACTGCATTGCCAGCCTCCTTTGCCCTCTGCCTTCTAGGGACACTCAGCCAATAGGAGGTGCCAGGAGGAGATTGGGAGGCAGGAGGAGAGAGAGACGAGTGATTTATTGCCCTTACTTCTTTCCTACCGGGCCAGGTTATGGCAGTAGCTGGTCCCCCAAGCCATGGTCACGGATCCCATGAGGCAGCCCCTCTCCCTTGGCTCCTGTGCTCACTGGGGTGATCCGTCTAGAGACTAGAAAAGACTTCTCACTCTTGCTAGTCCGTGGGGACACCCCCATCTGTAACTGACCTTCACCCCTTTATTTCCCATCCACCAGGGTTTATTGTACAGACCAAATAGGATTCCATGTGCGGTCTCTTCACCAAGCCTTGTTGAGAAATGAAACACCCCTGAGAACTCCCCTCTAGGGAAGACCATGTAGATCAAGATCCAGATCAACCTAAGTGGTCACTCTGACTTCACAGCTTGGATCTGCTGATTCTCTACTTTGTGCTAAACATGGATTTTCTCATTTAATTCCCCCAACAGAGGTGTAGAAAGATCACATAACTTGCCCCAGATCACACAATTGTATTTGACAACTGCACAGGAGTGCTAGTACATATGCCAGGAAGTCAGCACTTAGGTCAACTTTTGGACTCTCAGTCAAGTACTGGAGTCAAGTATTCCATTTCAGCCTCACTTCTCTTCACTGCAATCTAGTGGGACAGATATTTCTGAGTTTATCTTCCAAAGGCAGGCTCCGTTCAAAGAGCTATTTATCATCTTATTGGATGAAGTTGGGGAAGATGCGGCCGCCCTAGAGCCCAAAATAAGTCAAGCCCTTGGCAAAGATGTAATGTGGAGAACCTGCCTGAAGCCCCCTTCTCCTCTTCCTTGGGGTGCCTTGTCTATTCCCTCTGGCCCCCTGCTCTACATCCTCAAGAACCCTCCTCCTAATCTACAGAATCTGCTGACACCAGCTTATCTTTCTCATAGCCCAGTGCATACCTTCAGTCCATTTCTCCCATGCCCTGATCTCCGCTCCCCGAAAGTGCTCCAGTGTAATCTAAGATGATCTACTGCCTTAACATATTTAAATATGCATATCCTCAAGGTAACACACAAAAAGGAAATTTTAAGGGCCAGGTTAGGCCAGCAAGGGAGATATTGATGGAGAAGGAAATCTTTTGCTGATTCCTCAAGGACACCACACAGATATCTAGATTATAGCTCCAAATCCTTTAATAAACAAAGTGTGCCTATTGGCATTGGAGGAGCTCTGGGATCTTTGCCTTCAGAGGCTTTCACAGAGGGAAAGGAAGATGAAGACGCAGGCTCATCCCGACCTAGACCCCAAGCACCTCCTCTTTTTTTGCATGACTGATAGTAAGTGTGCACCGAACATTTTATATGCTCCCCTAATCTTGCAGCCTGCCCTCCAGCTGAGGTCGGGGCAATATAGTGAGCTCTGGCCACAGACTGCGGACATAAGGGACATGTGCCTCTCCTGAGCTAAAGCAGCTAATGACCAAAGCACCTCCTCCTCCTCTGCCTTCCCCTGCCTTAAAGGTCATTTGTTCTAAATGGTGCACCTAGGAAGAAAGCCAGCCAGCCTGCAACAGATATTTGATGAGTAAGAAATCCATGTTTATGGTTTGAAATCACTGACATTTTAGGGTTGTTTATTACTGCAGCATAGAAGAACCTATCCTGACTAATACAGCATGTGAGACAAAATCTAAACAAGTATTTAGTGCTGAATTAGACTGTTGGTATCAATTTCTCATTCCCTGTAACTCAAGAGCTAGAAAAGAAAAAAAAAATCAACATGTCCCAGCTACCTTTGAAAGCATAGTTCTAGAAATAAATTAGTTAAATAAATTAGTTTCCCCCAATAATGTCCTTGTGTGAAGCAGTATAACTTTATAGCAGAAATATGAGTGTTCAGAGACATTTTAGTCACTGGACTCCTCATCCCAGAGTTCAGTCACAAGCTTCATGGGTGCCTGAGGCCCTTGTGGTGAAAGCAACCAGGGCAGTGGCTTCCTAATCCCCGGATCACAAGGACAGTGGGATCACTTTGAAATGGTCTACCCAGATTTCCACTTCGCCAGCCCTTGCAACATCCTACAAGCTCGTAATTCCCTGAATTGAATTATTTTCTTACTGAAATACACAGAGCGGTGGCTATTTCCTTCACTCTACTCTGAACCCATGTTGCTTTTAAAAGTTTGAAAAGATATAGCAACAAAGATGATGTACAGCACGCTGAAGGCTCAAAGGTGGGAGATGGCAGCTTCTCTGAGACCTCAAAAGTTTGGAAGAGAAAAATGTAGTGGGAAGAAGGGACACAAAACCATGAATTCGTTTTTAAAATGTAGCATCATTGAATATTATATCAAACTAATGATGTACTATATGGCTAATAGAATTTAAATTTAAAAATAAATTAAAAAAAAACAACAACAACAAAAAATAAAACCTAGCATCAAAGATTTAATGCAAATCGTTCCTAGTACAATCGAAGATGGGTTGGAGGCCCAGAGAATCCCCATCCCTTCTCCAAGGTAGCACAGGCAGTAAAGGCAGAGCTGTAGTTCAGATTGAGGTCACCTGAATGTGGCTTCTACTAATCATTTTGCAGACAAGTGCCTGACAACAAGCTGCTGGGAAGTTTCATCTGCAGATCCCTCCAACTGTCCTGGAGACACCGCCATGGTTCTGCATACCTCACCTACACACTTCCCAACCCCATGGCTGGCTTCCTAGGCACACTCCTGAAGGCACCGAATACATGTGTTTGTAGACGGCTAGTGAGCATGTCGGGAAGTCAACCCAACTCTGCAGGATTGGGAGAAGTTTGATATTTAGCCTGCCCTGGGGGAAGCAAATGGGAAGCTGTCAGTGCTATGCTTATCTCTGCAGGACTGAAAGAAGGCACACAATTGCACCAAAGCATACACTTCTTGCACCACCAAGAGGATACAAGAAGTATAAAACATATGAAGCCAATAGAAAATATCTGATAAAGTCAAAGAATCCCTAACAGGGCTGATGGAAGGTACTACTCTCCCAAAGCCAGTCAGTAAACTCTGGAGGAGGTGACTTCTTCAAATGTGAAGACAGCAATGCAAGATTTCAAGGAGCATGAAAAATCAAGGAAACATGACACCACCAAAGGACCACAGTAATTTTCCAGTAAGCAGCCCCAAAGTAATGGAGATCTGTGATTTGTGCAATAAGAAATTCAAAGTCATTGCCTTAAGAAAGCTCAGTGAGCTACAAGAAAACACAGAAAGACAATTCAATGAAATCAGGAAAACAATATACAAACAAAACAGAAAGTTTAACAGAGATTTACAAATCAGTAAAAAAGAACCAAGCAGAAAAATTCTGGAACTGAACAATACAATGAATGAAATGAAAGATGCAATGGAGAGCATCACCAGCAGGATGGAGTAAGCAAAAGAAAGAATCTGTGAAGACAAAGACACGTCATTTTCACTTATCCAGTGAACAAAGATAAAAGAATGAAAAAGTGAAAAAAGTTTTGTGAATTAATGGGATGTTATCAAGCAAACAATCCATGCATTATTAGAACTTCAGATAGAAAAGAAAGAAGAAGGTGGTACCCCTTATTTAAATAAATAATGGCTGAGAAATTCCCAAATCTGAGGAGAAATTTAGATACCCAAGTTCATGATAGTCATAGACCCCCCAAAAGATCCAACCCAAAAAGATCTCCAAGACACATTTTAGTGTAACTGTCTAATATCAAAGACAAAGAGAATTTTTAAAGCAGAAAAGGAAAAAAAAAATCCAAGGGAACAAGGGAACCTCCATAAGACTATATCAGTGGACTTCTGAGCAGAAACTTCGCAGGTTGGGAGAGAGCAGGTTGATGTATGTAAAGCACTGAAGAAAAAAACTGCCAACCAAGAATACATTACTTGACAAAGCTGTCATTCAGCAATGAAGGAGAAATAAAGACTCTCCCAAACAAACAAAAGCTGAAGTGGTTCATGGTTAGACCTGCCTTACAAGAAATGCTGCAGGTTCTCAATGCTTACAAGTTCTTCAGCCTAAAATGAAAGCATGCCAACTAGCAACATGAAAACCTAGAGCCTATTGGTAAAGGTAAGTATATAGTCGATTCAGAAGACTCTAATACTGTAATATGGTGATATGTACATCGCTAAACTCTAGTATAAAAGGTTAAATGACAAAAGCTATAGTTTATCAAAAATAACTATTGCCAAACTGTGGAAAGAACCAAGATGCCCTTCAACGGACGAATGGATAAGGAAGATGTGGTCCATATACACTACGGAGTATTATGCCTCTATCAGAAAGGATGAATACCCAACTTTTGTAGCAACATGGATGGGACTGGAAGAGATTATGCTGAGTGAAATAAGTCAAGCAGAGAGAGTCAATTATCATATGGTTTCATTTATTTGTGGAGCATAACAAATAGCATGGAGGACATGGGGAGTTAGGAGAAGGCATTTGGGGGAAATTGGAAGGGGAGGTGAACAATGAGAGACTATGGACTCTGAAAAACAATCTGAAGGGTTTGAAGAGGTGGGGGGGTGGGAGGTTGGGGGAACCAGGTGGTGGGTACTACAGAGGGCACGGACTGCATGGAACACTGGGTGTGGTACAAAAACAATGAATACTGTTATGCTGAAAATAAATTTAAAAAAGATTTAAAAAAATAATTATAGCTACAATAATTGGTGACTGTATATACAATATGTAAATCATGATACCAAAAATAAAATGTAAGGTGGGAATAGAAGGGTAGAGTTTTGGTAGGCAGTCAAAGTTAAGTAGTTATCAGCTTTAAATAGACTATTAAACTATAAGATATTTTACATAAGCCTCCTGGTGATCACAAAGCAAAACCTGTAATAGATACATAAAAGATAAAGAGAATGGAATCAAAGCATACCACTACCAAAAATTATCAATTCATAAAGGAAGACACAAAAGAGGAAGAAAGGAACAAAAGAACTACAAAACAGCCAGAAAACAATAAAATGGAATTAGTAAATCCTTATCTATCAATAATTACTTTCTATCTAAATGGGTTAAATTCTCCAATGGAAGGGCATAGAGTGGCTGAACATACATACACACAAGATCCAACTACGTGTGGCCTACAAAAGATTGATTTTAGCTTTAAACACATACGTAGACACAAAGGAAAGATTGGGAAAAAATATTCTATGCAAATAGAAAACAGAAGAGAGCAGAGTAGCTATAATTATATCAGACAAATAGACTTTAAGTCAAAAACTGCAAAAAAGACAAGGAAGGTCATTTCATAATGCTTACAGGGTCAATTCTTCAAGAGGATAGAACATTTGTAAACATATATGCACCAACATCAGTTTACCTACATAAGTAAATACTAACAGATTTAAACAATACAATAATAGTAGGGAACTTCAATACTTCACTTTCAACAATGGATACATTATCCAGTCATAGAATCAGTAAGGAAACACCGGACTTGAACTTTACATTAGAACCAAATGGACCTATCAGACATATATGAAACATTTTATCCAACAGCCACAGAATATAAATTCTGTTCAGGCACACATGGACCATCCCACAGGATAGATTATACATTAGATCACAAAACAGGTCTTAACAAATTTAAGAGCATTAAAATCATACAGGTAGCTTTTCCAACCACAATGATATAAAACTAGAAAATAACAACAGAAGGGAAACTGGAAAATTCAGGAATGTGTGGAAATTAAACAACACACTCTTAAACAAACAATGGGTCAAAAGGGAAATCAAAAGGGACATTAAAAAATATCTTGAAACAAATGGAAACACAGCATATCAGATCTAATAGGATATAGCAAGATCCAGCTGTAAGAGGGAGGTTTATAACAATAAATGCCTACATTACGAAAAAGATAGATCTCAAATAAACAACCTAAATCTATACCTCAAGGAGCTAAGAAAAGAACAAAACAAGTCAACAAAAGGAATAAATTTTAAAAAGAGCAGAGCAGAAATCAATGAAATAGACCAGAAAAATAATAGAAAAACTAAGAACTGGATTTTTTTTTAAAGATAAAATTGACAAACCTGCAGCTAGACTAAATAAAAGAGAGAAGACTCAAATAAATAAAATCAGAAATGAAAGAGGAAATGTAACAACAGATACCATATAAATACTAAGAATCATAAAAGACTACTATGAACAATTATGGGCCAACAGATTGCATAACCTACAAGAAGTGGATAAATTCCTGGAAACATACAACCTCCCAAAACTGAATCACAAAGAAGTAGAAAATCTGAACAGACCAATAATGAGTAAGAACAACTCAGTAATCAAAAACCTCCTAAAAAACAAAATCCCAGGACTGGATTTAATGGTGAATTCTACCAGACATTTAAAGAATTAATTCCGGGGCACCTGGGTGGCTCAGTGGTTTAAGCCTCTGCCTTCAGCTTGGGTCATGATCCCGGGGTCCTGGGATCAAGCCCCACATCGGGCTCTCTGCTCGGCAGGGAGCCTGCTTCCTCCCTCTCTCTCTGCCTGCCTCTCTGCCTAACTGTGATCTCTCTCTGTCAAACAAATAAATAAAATCTTTAAAAAAATAAAAATAAAAAATAAATAATTAATTCCAATCCTTTTCAACCTCTTCCCAAAAACTGAAGAAGAGGGAAACACTCTCAAACTCACTTTTTTGAAGCCAGCATCACCTTGATACCAAAGCCAGACAATAACACTACAAGAATAGAATATTCCAATATCCTTGATGAATATAGATGCAAAAATCCTCAACAAAACACTGGCAAACAGAATCCAACAACACATTAAAAAGATCGCACACCATTATCAAGTTGCATTCACCCTTGGGAGGCAAGGATGAGTCAACATAGGCAAATCAATAAGTGTGATACACCGTATTAACAGAATGAAGGATAAAAACCATATCATCATCTCAATGGAAGCTGAAAAAGCATTAACATAATTCAACATTCTTTCATGATACAGACTCTCAAGAAATTAGATATAGAAGGAATGTACTTTGGCATAATAAAGGCCACCTATGAAAGCCCACAGCTAACATACTCAACAGTGAAAAGCTGAAAACTTTTCCTCTAATATCAGGAACAAGATAAGAACATCTACTTTTGCCACTTCTATCCAACTAGAAATCTTAGGCAGAGCAAGTAGGCAAGAAAAAAAAAAAAAAGCCATCCATCAGAGAGTGGTAAAAATGCCTCTGTTTGCAGGTGGTATGATCTTACATAGAGAAAATCCTGAAGACTTCATCCAAATACTGTTAGAACTAATAAACAAATTCAGTGAAGTTGAAGGATACAAAATTAATATAAAAAAATCAGTTGCATTTCTAAACATGGACAACACACTATCAGAAAGTGAAATTGGGAAAACAATCCCATTTATAATAGCATCAAAAACAATAAAATACTTAGGAATAAATTTAACCAAGGAGGTGACAGATCTGAACACTGGAAACCATAAAACACTGATAAAAGAAATTGAAAAAGGCACAAATAAATGGAAAGATGTCGCATATTCATGGACTGGAAGAGTTAATTGTTGAAATGTTCATCCCACCTTAAGCAATCTACAGATTCAATGTGATCCCTTTCAAAATTCCATTGATGTTTTTCATGGAAATAGAAAAAGCAATTCTAAAATTTGTATGGAACTACGAAAGACATCAAATAGCCAAAGCAATCTTGAGAAAGAAAAACAAAGCTGGAGACATCCCTTCATGATTTCAAACCATATTACAAAGCTATAGCAATCCAAACAGTAAGTACTGACCAAAAGTCAGACATACAGCTCAGTGGAATAGAATAGAAAGCCCATATATAAACCCACATATATATATATAGTCACTACCTTTCACCAGGACACCAAGAATATACAATGGGGGAAGAATAGTTTACTTTAAAAATGGTGTTGGGAAAACTAAATACCCACATTCAAAAGAATGAAACTGGACCCTTCTTTAATACCACTCACAAAAATTAGTTCAAAATGGATTAAAGACTTAAATATAAGGCCTGAAACTGTAAGACTTCTAGAAGAAAACATAGGGAAAAATCTCCTTGTTACTGGTCTTAGCAATGATTTCTTGGCTATGACACCAACAGCTCAGGCAACAAAAGCAAAATAAATAAATGGGACCACATTAGATTAAAAAGTTCCTGCACGGCAAAGGAAGCAACAGATGAAAAGACAACCTACAGAATAGAAGAAAAGAATTGCAAACCATGTGTCTAATAAAGAAGCAATATCCAAAATATAGAAGGAACTCCTACCGCTCAATAGGGAAAAAAAAAGTCTGATTTTAAAATAGACAAAGGACGTGTTAAGATAGCTTTATCAAAAAAGCAACATATATTAAGTGTTGTTAATAATGTGTGGGAAAGAAACCTTGTATACTACTGATGGGAATATAAATGGGTAGAGCCATTATGGAAAACAGTAGGGAGATTCCTCAAAAAATTAAAAATAGAATCACCACATGATCCAGCAATCCTGCATCTGGGTATTAGTCAAAGGAGATAAAATCAGTTTCTTGAAGAGATATCTGCCCTCCTGTGTTTACTGCAGCATTATTCACATAGCAAAGATACAGAAACAAGCCAAATATCTGTGAAGGGATGAATAGATGATGAAAATGTGGTGTATATATATAGCAGAATATTATTCAGCCATGTAAAAGAAGGAAATCCTCCCATTTGCAACCACCTGGATGAACCTAGAAGACGTTATGCTGAGCGAAATTAGCCAGAGAAAAAGACTATATGATCTCACTTATATAGGGAATCTTGAAAAAATAAAAAAATAAATAATATATGTTTTTTCTAAAAAGGCCAACTCACAGAAACAAAGCAGAATGGTGGTTATCAGAGGTGGGGAGGTTAAGGAGACAGCAAGAAGCTGGTCAAGGGTATAAATCTTCAGCTACAAGAAGAATCATCTCTGGGGATCTGATGTACAACATGGCGACCATAGTGGATAATACTGTGATGTATTTTTAAAATTTGTTAAGATAGGAGAACTTAAGCATTCTCACTACGCACAAAGAAAAAGAAGAAAGAAAAGAAAAAAAGGTAAGCTTGTGAAGCGATAGATGTGTTAGTTAACAGAACTGTGGAAACCATCTCACAGAGTATGTCAAATCATCATGTTGTACACTTTAAATATATACAATTTTGTCAATTACACCTGGGGGAAAACAACAAGTTGAGGACCCCTGAGCCTTTGACCAGTGTTCCTTCTGTCATATATATAATGCCAGCTTTGAATCTTGGCAGAGAGGGTTCACCTTTCTGGACCACTGGGGAACCACTGAGTATTACAGAGGACTCCGCGTGCAGCAGGCTGTTTGGAGCAAGGAGAATGTCTGTCACATGCTCACAGCATTTAAGATTGTGAAAGACAGGCTTGAAATGAAAGCTAATGATCAGTATTCACTTTTATGTCATGGTTTATAAAAATAGACAGTCCTTGTAAAGAGCAGCCGTTGCCAACCAAAAGCCTGTTAAGTGCCCAGAGATTTTATTTCAGAGCTAACAACTTGAGTTCCTCATATGTCTCCACTAATGACGCCCCGCGTGAACTTAAGCCTCTAGCTTCAATGTCTTGTGCCTCATTTTCCGTCTGTAAAGAAGGGATAATGACACTAGCTGCTGGATCATGTTGGCAACATGCTCGGAAATCCCCAGATCAAAGGTGCTCTGCCTGGACCCAATAAGATGATGACGGGGCTTGCCATCATTAGTGTTGTTATTATTACTGTTGTTGTTGGGGGCACCCATCTTGCAGCCCAGGAAGTAGGCATGACTCCCATGGCTGATTCAGCACCAAGACAGACTAAGGAGGAGTTTCAGTGCTGGGGGAGCCATTGATATAGAGACGGCCCATTTCAATGACATCACATGATGCCACGTTTCCAGGCTCCCCATGGAGATTGAGGTGCTCTACTCGCTCAAAGTAAGACCATGCCCAGCACATCTCCAAGAGATAAATTATCTGTCTTTGGAGAAGGAGGTCACAGAGGAAGATCACATCATTTCTCTGGCTATATGATTTCTGTCATCACACAGCTGGCTGAAAAGTCCTGGGACCATAGCCAGGAAGCTTTAGATTTGAGTCCCAGCTCTACCAACTAGACTCTGGTAGCCTTGAACATAAGCCATCATTTCTCAGGATCATCATTTCCTGATTGTAAAATAGAAGGTTTTCCTAAAGTGATCGGTTGATCTCCTAGTTCTGATTTTCACAGTTACCAATAAATAAATAAATAAATAAATAAATAAATAAATAAATAAAATAACAACAAGGGACTCTACCCAGAGAAAGTCTTGACTGGCACATTTCTCCATAGTTTAATGACAGTACCAGTCACTGCTCTTCCAACAGGCCATTGGCCCCTCACCACACTTGAGTGGTTATGTTCTAAGTCTGGAACAAGGAAATGTACTGAACTTGTTTTGAAATTTATCAGCAAACTCAAAATAGAAAGCCAAATTCTATGTGTCAGCAAGTGCTTACTGTTGTTTTCAAAGTATGTTCATGCAGGACCATTACCTGCCTTTATGTGGCCTGTGTACAAAAGGTGCCCCACCTGGGTGGACAAATTTGAGAAGAAATCTCCTCTGGGTACATGCTGATTTGTAGACACATGACTTATAAGCAGACTATACTTTGCACATAGAAAAAGGCAACCCTATTCCCAGGTGGGTAGAGCCTTGTGCTAGAGCCCAAGTCTTGATGAGCAAAACACAAGCTAGATTTCAGCTCTCACAGAGTGCCTTGGTCAATACTGTTGTGCAGCCTGCACACTGCACAACCATACATGGCAGCCTTGTATCTGTTGAGTCCTAAAGGTTCCATAAAGTCCCTTTATGAACCTCAGATGATTGAGGGGAGGCATCTTCCCCACCCCACCAACTGATTTTTATTTGCTTTACATGATATTGGCCATCCACGAAAATTTTTGCTTGAGCAAAAACGGGATTTTAAATAATTCAATAACCACTACGCATAGGTAACATAGGAATAAATAAAAGGAGATTTTGTTTGGGAACATGCAAAGGTTCAAACCTGGAAAACAGACTTTCTTAGGCCAAGGCAGTTTAGAGAAACTGACTTGGTAAGGATTTTCAATCAATGTGAACTCAGGACTGCAAAAATTCCTTCCTTACCCACCCCACACTGTTTTCCCAAACAGTGGACTTTCTGCCTGGGATTCCTATCCTGGCCATTGTAGAATGACTAATCTAGTTACTTTCAAATAAACTAAGTGAAAAAGAGTAGTTTTTAATCACCATTTTGGTTCAGAGTGTGTTGTGTGTATATAGGTGTTATGGGTGTGTGTTATGGGAATGTTACCCTGCATATATGGTAAGAAAGAAATTACCGCACTGTCTCCACCTGTCTTCATCCCATGCTGGCCTCTGGCTTCAAATGTAACTCACCTCATCTCGTCCTCATTTGTGTTCCATGCTAGAAAATTCTGAAAGAGACAACCATGCCCTCATCGGATGCCTGCAAACATGACCCAACCTTCAGCCTCTGTCATAGGGTCCACAACACTCACCAAGGAGCACTTGTAGGCCTCCCAGCTCTTATTTCTTATCATCTCTCTCTCTTCTCTCTCCTCCTGCCCCCCCACCGTTCCTCCCCCTGCTCCTACTTCCTCTTCTCTTTCCTCTTTCTGTGTACCCCAACCTGATGCCACAGAGACACTCAGATGTCTAATCCTCAGCACTCTGAGGTCTTGGGAAAATGGGAAGGCTCTCCCTGCTCTCCCTCCCCACTAGACACACCATACTACCATCTCTAATCTAGGGTAGCCTTTCCAAGAAGAATAGAGAACTGACCTGCAACTTGATGAGTCCCCAGACTATACCCCAGGAAGCCTGAAACAGGTCCTCTTGACTTAAAGGCAGATTTTCTCATGCCCCCTGGCCAAGATTCATTTTGTGGGGTAGAGGGAGACATGAGACAGGGCCATTCATAATCATACCTCACCATCTTACTTCATCTCTATCTCTCTTCTCCCCTGAGGACCAGAGGCCAATGGTGAAGGAAGGAAATGGCTGATCACATCTACTTCTGGAATCTTCCATCTGAACCCTCAGCTCTTGAACTTAAAATTACCTGCCACCTCAGTTTGGAAACTCTACCATGCCTTGAATGGTAAAAGATCCTCAGGATGTAAGCAAGTAGAACGTGGAAGGTGTCACATGTGCATTAATTTGTGACATGTCATCCAGAGAGAAGTAAAGGGGATACTGAAGGGGGGGGTGCCCACAGTGCTCTGTGAATGAGAAAACTCAAGCAGAAGGAGAACCAAGCAATGGTACTATGACTAGAAGCAAGATGGGAAGGATAAGTAAAGATATGTATCAAAAGTTCTTTTTTAAGAAATGTGTGTTCCCTACAGCCCAGCAATTCCATTTCTAGGGGGTAATTTTAAGATAACCGGACAAGTATACAATGATTATCTACAAAGATGTTCCTTGAAGAATCATTTACAGTGGGAAAAAACTGGACACAGTAGGGAACAGATATGTAAATAACTGTGCTCTTGTATTGGAACATTATACAACCATTAAAAATTATCTAAAACAATGATGAACTAAACTATATTTATTGGTGTAGAAAGATACTAAGACATCTGGTTAGGTGAAAAAGTGGATTACTCAGTGACAGTGTATCACAATCACATTTTTATTATATATATATGGTATATAAATATTAGCAGTAGCTCTTTTGGTGTGAGATGCTGTTTTATTTATCCATATTATCTAATTTTTTTTACAAAGAACAATTATTGATTTTTTTCTTTTAATAAAAGAAAGTAATGGGGACACCTGGGTGCCTTGGTCAGAGGAACATGTGACTCTTGATCTCAGGGTCATGTGTTCGAGCCCCATGTTAGATGTAGAAATTACTAAAAAAATTTTAACTTAAAAAAAAATAATGGAAAAAGGGGTTTTTTTGTGTTCAGAAGACAAGCTGTGTGGTTTGGAGAAGACAGAAGAAAACACTTCATACAAAAACAGAGAGCTACCAATTCTGAAAACCTGTTGACAAGACTGGAATTCCCAGTTCAGGGGACAGCTCTTCTGTCGCCCTGTCCTTCTCGAAGGGATGGTGTATCAGTCAGGGTTCTTCCCTGCAAACAATAGAGCCCACTGTGGCCAGTTTCAGCAGGAAGGCAATGCATTAAAGGATGCTGGGACTTTGGTTTCTGGGAAGATGGAGTAGACATACTTCTTTTTATTCCTCCCACCAAGTACTCCTAAAAACCATAAACATGAGGTATAAAGCTATAAAGCAATCGTAAGAAAATTCCGGGGGCACCTGGGTGGCTCAGTTGGTTAAAGCCTCTGCCTTCAGCTCGGGTCATGGTCCTGGGGTCCTGGGATCGAGCCCTGCTTCGGGCTCTCTGCTCTGCGGCAAGCCTGCTTCCCCATCTCCCCCCCACCCCACCCCCCGCCGTCTGCTTCTCTGCCTACTTGTGATCTCTGTCTGTCAAATAAATAAATCTTAAAAAAAAAAATTCTGAAAGGTGGGGGAGAAAGGCAGACAGGTAAGGGACTGGACCCAAGGAATGACAAGGAGATGGGTTTTTTGGGTTTTCTCTTTGTCCCATATATCCCAGACAGGGAGCTAAAGAAACTTGCAGCCCAGAAACACCAATGAAACCAGATATGAGAAAGCCCCAATGAAAGCCTCTTCTCTCTAGCTAGGAAAGGGTATGAAGACAGAAAATTCTCAGACAACAACTGCTCTACTCCAGACAAACATCACAGAAAAACAATGTGCCTCCCCTCACCCAGGCTCACAGAGTGAGGCAGAGAGAAGAACCTAGATTTTACCCTTGCAGACTGTGATGAGACTCCCCAACCCTCCTGCCAGTGTGGTGTCAGAGAAGGCCAAGTAAGGAGCTGGAAAATTCCTCCCCAAGATGGTAACAACATCTGCCCCACCATGATGTCTGTGGAGCTCTCGTGGAAGTCTGTACTTCCACCCCCAGCAAGGAATATGAGGTGCTTTTTTCCCTCCCCTCTGGTGTTAGAGGAGGGCTAGGGAGGACTTCATCACCACCCAGAGGCAATGAGACCACCTCCCTTTACCGTAGTGTCCAGTGGAAGACACGTGTGAGTAGAAACAAAACATTCCTACCCCTCCCAGCCAGGGTAGGTATCAGTGAAGGCCGATTGGAGAGACAGAATTCCCACCTCCACCCTAGGAATGAGGACTCCCTCCCCAACTCAGATATCAACCTGACCTGGTGGTAATAGAGCAACACTTGTGGCTTCCCCTGACAGAGCAGGGTCAAAAAAATAGTCTGTTGAAGCAGAAAGTATAAATAGGCTTCAGAGTCTCATACCATAATAATCAAAATGCCCAGTTTTCATAGAAAATAACTCTTCATGCCAAGAATCAAGAAAAATTTCAACTTGAATGTAAAAGAGGTAATCAATAGAGACCAAACCAGAGATGACAGAAATATTAGAATCATCCAACAAGGATTTTTGAATAGATATCATACGAATGCTTTAAGACGCAATGATGACCATGCTTGAAATAACTGAAAAAAAAATGGAACATTTCATCAAAGAAATAGAACATTTTAGGGGCACCTGGGTGGCTCTGTGGGTTAAGCCTCTGCCTTTGGCTCAGGTCATGATCCCAGGGTCCTGGGATCGAGCCCCGCATCGGGCTCTCTGATCAACAGGGAGCCTGCTATCCCCTCTCTCTCTGCCTGCTGCTCTTCCTACTTGTGATCTCTGTCTGTCAAATAAATAAATAAAATCTTTAAAAAAAAAAAAAGAAACAGAACATTTTGGTGAATAAATAGAAGACATAAAAAGACAAATGGAATTTTAGAGCCAAAAATAAAATGACTAAAATGAAAAAAAAAAAAACAACTCAGTGGATGGGCTCAACAGTGGAATGGAGGGAACAAACAAAAGAATCAGGTAGAATGGTAAAAATCACCCAGTGCAAACAACAGAGAGAGAACAGACCAGAAAGAAAAGCTCAACAGAGCCTCAGGGGCCTGTGGGATGAAACATCTAACATTCATGTCATCTGAGTTCAAGAAGGAGAGGAGAAAAAGGGCAGGACTGGAAAAGCATTCAAAGAACTAATGGCTGAAACTTCCCAAATTTGGTAAAAGACAAAAACTGAGATTTAAAGAGCTGAATGGCAAGCCCCAAACAAGATAAATGGGGGGGGGGGGGGAATCCACTCCAGGACACATCATGGTCAAACTTCTGAAAAGGAAAGGCAAATAAAAACATCTTTAAAGCAGTTAAAGAGAAACAATGCCTTACCTATAAAGGAAAAACAATTTAACTTATAGTGTATTTCTCATCAGAAACTGTGGAAGCCAGAAGGGAATAATGCAACATTATTCAAATGCTGAAGAAAAAACAAGACAAAACAAACCCACCCTGTCAACTCAGCATCCAGCAAGAATATCCCTCATGAAAAAAAATGAGAAATCAGATATTCTGAGATGAAATTAAACTCAAAAAATCATTAGAGCGGATTTAAAAACATGGCTCCGTTTTATGCTCTCTCACTTCCAACATAATGATATAGTAGGCTGAAAATTAAAAGGATGGTAGGAGATATGTCACGCCAACTTTAGTCAAAAGAAAGTAGTTGGCTATATTAATATCTGATAAAGTAAATTTCAGAGCAAAGAAAATTATTGGAGACAAAGAAGGACATGACATAATGTTTTTAAAACTATCAATCCACAAGAATCCATGCACCAAACAGTGGAGCTACAAATTCTGTGAAGCAAAATTCTCACTAGACCTTGGAAGGAAAACTAGTTAAGTCCACAATCATAGGTGGAGACTTCAACACCCCCTCTCAGTAACCGATAGAACGACTAGACAGAATATCAACAAGAATACAGAACTTAGCAACACCGGCAACCAATGGAATCCAATCAACATTTAGAGAACACGCCACCCAGCAGCAGCAGAATAAATATTAAAGCATCCATGAAACATACATGAAAAGAGACCATATCCTGGACCATTAAGCAAACTTCAACAAATGTCAAGGATTTGGGGGTAGCTCACAAATCTCCTGTGGGGGTCAGAGGGTCAGACATGGAAGCTCTGCCACCAAGAACGATAAGAATACCACTTGATCACACCACCACCTTCATGTCCCTGCCCCCACCACCTGCCCGGGCCCCTCTGACTCCATCAGAACCCCAACCGTGGCTGACCCTGAAAATGGATCCTTCACAGCACCACCCTCCTTGAGATCAAAGACAGTTGGGGGGCAGAGGAGCGTTTGAAGGAACCTAAGTCACAACTGCCTACTCAGTGCACAGAAAGCAGGCATCTAGCTCCTCCATTTGGGGAATCAAGACTCATTATGCAGAGACAAACCTGAGAAAACCATCCCCCAAAGTTAGATGCCACCATCATGGAAAATGGCGGCTCCCTAGCCTGCGCCAGCCACCATGCTGTGCCCTCTGCTCCCAGCCCAGGGTCTGGGCTCCTAAGCATTTGCAGTCAGAAGGCCTAGGCTCTCCTGCAGAACTTAGCTGCCTTGCCATGTCTGCCTGCACACCTCCCCGGACCCGGGCTCCCTCCTGACGCATGAGAACTCTCAAGTGGACTAAGTCACCAGTGAAAACGAACTCATGGCAAGCTCCACATTATCTCACCCTCTAATTTTGCTTGAGTGAATTCTTATCTTCAGGTTGGGGTTGTTTTTCACTGGAAATGAATCAAACTCAGGCACAGGACCAGCGATCTGTCAGGAAGGGCAAGTAAGGGCGGAACCCGCGCACGCACAAGCAGATTCACACATGACCAAGTTGTTCCCGTCCAGCTGAGAAAGACAAGTGACTTATTGATATTCTGCCCCAGACAGACTGTACGAGGTGCCCCCCCAACTCCCCTAGTCCCAGATTGAAGAAACCACAGGCACACAGCGTGGGCAGAGAGCAAACAGCAACTAGAATGGCTCCTCTTGTCACCCAGATCGTCCAAGTTCGCCACCCATCCATGTGACACTTTGGACTTCCGGGCAGAGGGAGGGCGGGTGAGGAGAGACGTGCGAGCTAGTCTGGAGTGTGCTTAAGAGCACTTGTGTCAGACCCACCTGGACTGAGATCCCAGCTCCGCCACTGCTTATTGTGTGGCTTTGAGCAAATGAATCTCTCCACACTCAGTCAGTTCCGCCATAAAAACAGGATAATCAAGGCCTTCCCCACAGAAACGTTAAGAAGATTAAAACGGGGTGATGTTTGTGAAATGCTGGGCACATGGTAGGTGCTCAATAAATCACTGCTGCTCGTGTTATTAAGCTACAAAGGGCAGAATGCAAGTAGAGAATGTACTGGATTGGCACCCTCTTGAAAGTGAGGGGACTGAACGAAAGCCCTTTTGGGGGAAACTGGAACCTCCCTTGCCTGAAATATCAGCCCCAGGTGCAAGGTTATAGACATGAGCCAGCGCCCACTATGGCCAGGTTCTCCAACCACATCCAAGATGGGATTTGGGTCCGGCTCCCGGATCTAAGGTCTAGGGACACAGAGGCAGCCTGCAGAGGACTGTGTAGCCTGAGAACAAAGCAAGAAGGCACAGGAGACTGACCTTCTGCAAAGGGAGCTCCCCTCCTTCTTAAAGGAGATCAGTGAAGGACTTGGTGGGCCTGAGCACCCAGCTGAGGGAGCATGGAGAGCCAAGAGAAACGAAGACCAAGTCTGTGGAGACCTACGGGCAGAAAGAGTAGGAGCCCTCTCAATACCACTCTGAAACCGCACATACTGGAAACGACCCTTTCCTAAAGATGAAGTGAGAGGAGAATCATCACCCACCCCTCTCTCCACCAGCAAACGTTCCCCTGTGGAACATGTCTCATGGCAACTGCCAATCGGAAGCCAGGTCAGGAGGCACAAAGACCACAACATCTGCCTCCAGCAGGTTCTGCCAAGTAGCTTCTGGGACGGACCTCAAGGTTCTAATCGTAGGTCCATGGTGGCTAGCTGTGTGACCTTAGGCAAGTCGCTGAACTGATCTGTGCCCATTTCCCATTTGCAAAAACAGGGAGAGTAATAATGCCAGCCCTACAGGAGTGTTGTAAGGATTAAATGAGGTTAAGTCTGCTGAGGTCTTGCCACAGTGTCTAGAACAGATTGAGCACTTGGGAACACAGTGTTCAACGTTGTAATTATTGTTATTAGTATTAGTATCACTGCTACTCTCCTCCCAATGTGGCTACCGAGAAAACAGCCTAGGAAACTGACCTCTCTGATCGTTTAGGACCTAGGAAATAGACACGAGATCCATAGGAAGTAAAAGAGTGAGCCAAAAACATGGGGGCGACGTCATTTCTCAGGGTCAACAGGACACATTTGGCAAAAGCAAGACAGCAGATGCATCTCAGGCCAGACAGACTTTAGTTCAAAGTCCAGCTTCAGCACTTACTCTGTGACATTGGGCGTGTTGTGTAACATCTCTGAGCTTCTGAATGTTCCCTCCCAAATTAGGGCGAAAAATCTGTAACACACTCCTGGCAGGTTTATTCCTGTAGATCAAATAATGCAGGAGCACACACCAAAAGGGGTTTGCAGGCTGCCTGGCACTTAGTTGGTCCCAGCAAAACTGGAGTCCTTTTCCTCTGTTCCCAGGATGAGACTCAGCAGCTGTCAGGTTAAATATCAGGGTTCTGGATACAACCCCCAAAATAATAAGAAAAGTCTTCCCCACTTCCCATACCATTCTCTCTCCTCCTGTCTGAATTCTAAACAAGATCCAAAGAACAGTGATCCCTGACCCACTGTTGCCCTTTCACTGTGGGAGGCCTGAGATCCAAGTCCAGCTTCTCCCATGACTGTGCCACATGGGCACGTTTCTTTCCTTCTCTGGGCTTCAGTATCCTCATTTAGAAACGAGGGATAACAATCCACAACAGCTAGTTTGCTGATTTAGTCCTTTGGGTTCGATTAAGGATTAGATATAGAAGGGCCTTCATTTAGCACTTGGCAGGGGAGGGTAGGTGCCCCCACACGTTGTATATATCATGTCATTTGATCCTCCCAGTAATTCTCTATCCCCAGCATCTCAGCCTGAAACTAAGGCTCAGAGAGCTCACGCCACTGACCCAACGTCACACAGCTACCCTTCCTGGCTTAGACAGCAGTCACCAGACTCATACTTTCGGTCAGTCCCCTAGAGAAAAGGGCTTGTTCATGAGCTCGGAGCCCTGCCTGCAGTGTCAGAGCCATCCACGGCTCTCAGGGACCCTCTCCCAACACACACACAGTGTGAGGCCCCCCTTTCTTCCAGGCATTGGTGCCCACAGTTCATTTTCAGAAGTCTGGTGCAGGCCAGTTGCACAAGGAGGTTCCTGGCAGGCCCCACGGTCTCTGTTACTAGAGATTGAATTCCCAGTGAAAGAGGCTCATTGTGTGTCCTCGGAATGAATACCCCATTTAGACAAAGAATTCCACTGGTTGTTCACAGAGAAAGAAGACAGCCCCAGAGAAAAGAGAGAACAATGCAAATCATTCAGCAGATTTTCACTTAAGCATCAAAGCTGGGTGACCAACCAGGCTAAGGGCCACCGCATGGATTGGGCTGAGGCCACACCGCTGGGCAAGCCTCCTCCTTATTTGAGGCTCTAGGCCCAGCCCCTTTGTGGCCACCTTGGCCAACTACCTTCTGGCCCCTCGTGAAGAAATTGAGGAAAATGGATTGACTCAAGAGCCTGCCATTTGGGTTCAGGGGAAATACTTCCCAGGGCTAGATTGGCTACATGACACTGGTTCTCGGGTGTAGCTGCACATTGAAGTCACCTGGAAAAGTCTGACAGCTACTTGAACTTGATCCCACTGCCAAGGATATTGATTTCTTTGGTATGAGACATGGCCTGGACATCGGGAATTTTTCAACACTCCCCATATGATTTTCTTTCTTTTTTTTTTTTAAGATTTTATTTATTTATTTATTTATCTGACAGACAGAGATCACAGGTAGGCAGAAAGGCAGGTAGAGAGAGAGGAAGGGAATCAGACTCCCCGCTGAGCAGAGAGCCCAATGTGGGGCTTGATTCCAGGACCCTGGGATCATGATCTGAGCTGAAGGCAGAGGCTTTAACCCACTGAGCCACTCAGGGGCCCCTCCTCATATGATTTTAAGATTCGGTCAAGATTGAGAACCAGTGAGCCCCAGGGGCAGAAACTGTTGTCCACAGCTATACCCAGAGCTGAGCACAGGGCCTGCCAGACGCTTGGCACCCAGCAAATGTTTGTGGGACGAATGGGTGAGTACTGCTCTGAGACATTCAGGAGAAGCCACCCAGCCCCGGCTTCGGGGACAGCACCTCTGTCAATCACTCTATCATAATCTATTGGGATATGGAACAAGGTTGCTTTTTTTTTTTTTAAGTTGTCTGTGCAAAACACATAACAAAAAACACTTGCACACATACCACACACAAAACCCATAAAATCTCTGAGATTCTTCCCAGCTCCAAAGCACACTAATTCCAAGACCATAAATCCCTTCTTGCCCTTTGAGAGCAATAACGTTTTTCGGTTAAATTATCACGGCAGTAAAGATGTGGGAAGGGCCCCTCTGAAGGCCACTCTGCATCCCACCTGCTCAAGCCAAGGACTTAGCTTAGCCGGGCAACCCCTCCTGGTCTCTCACACCCACACCTCCTCAGCCCTCTGCGTCCTCGGCATTCCATTCTCCTTCTTCTATCACTCTGCACTCATTCCCTCAGTGAACCCAACCGCTCTCAAAGTTCAGACTCTTATTTATAAGTTGGCAACTTGGCATCAGTACCTCTGGCCTTGCCCTTCCATTCCAAGCTCCAAACTCAGCCTTCCAAATGCCTACTGGGGATCTCCACCTCCATTTCCCTTAGGCACCTCAAATTCAACCTGTCCCAGAAATGAACTCATTGCCTTCCCCACCCAAACCTGCTCCTCCTCCTGCCTTCCCTATCTTGATGAACAGCATCACATATCCACCCAGTTGCCCAAACCAGGAAGTTCTGGAATCATCTTCAACCTCTCCCCTGCCTCCCACCCCACCCTGTACGTTTTTATCTCTGAAAAAGCCACGGACTTGGTCCTCCTTTTCTTCCTCTGATTTCTCCATCCTCCACGGCACCACCACGGTGTCTTTCTAAAACTGAAGATGTCGCTTGGAATAAAGTTCTGGCTCGTAAGCAAGGTGGAGAAGACTGGGAGCTCACGCCAGGGCACCAGCCACTTCCCGCTCCCTCCAGCTGTGCTCTGTCCCCTCCCTCTCACCCCCACATCCTGACCACGCTGGCTGGCCTGAGACTCTGCTTAGTAATAACATATCTGCCATTGACTGTGCCTCTCCTGCGTCCTGACCTGGGGCCTGAACCTGGGATCTTACCCCTCCTCGCTTTGCTCTTTCGCTCAAATGCCCTGCCCCTCCCTACATTCTTCAAGGCTGGGATAGCACAGGCTTCCAAAGCTTTGCCTCACTCGTTACAATAAAGCAGGCTTGGTCAAGGCGCCGCTTAAATAGGAAATACCAAACACTAGGATGGATTTCTTATATGCCAAGCAATTTTTTAAGTGCCTTAACCTATGTTAACTAATGTAGTTCTCACAACAGGTCAGTGAGACAGGGACTATAATTATCCCCACTTTACAAATGGGTAAACTGAGGTACAGAGAGGCAAGGCCCAGACGCTGGGACTTGAACTCGTTCAGACGATGCTCATCATCGCTACCTTCGAAGAACCTATATCTGGACATCCATTTTACCCACTTCAAGAACAGAGTTGCCGCGTTTGTTAGCGGAGGACTCTCCTTCAAACAAAACCCTACTCCCAGCCTGTTGCATAGAAAATAGGAAGCAGAAGATGGCAACAGAGAGAACGCAGCTCCCTGCTCCCCATTCTCAGCATTACACATTCAGCAATATTCAAGAGGATGCCAAGGAACCCCCAGGGCTCCAAAGAGATGAGTTAAAAAGGCAATGTCCTAAGGTATCTTCCATTGACCGTTCTGTTGTTTATCGCCAAGATGCCCTTGATATCCAAAAGTGCTTACTAGATGACAGGATCATCTCTAGACCCACAACATAGTTTCCATCTTACAATGTCCAAATGGCATCCTAATGACTGAGGAGTAGCCCCCACGTTGCTTCCTGGGGACTGAAACTTACTCCATGAAAAGCGCAATAGGCTTTAAAACTCTGTTTTTTCAAGCAGAGTATTCAGTATTATTTAACCTTTCAGTAACTCTGGCCCTTCCTTGTGAAGGTCACCCGAGAGATTGTGTAGAAATATCCCGTGCTCCGGAAAGCTCTTTCCCCGTGCTCGGCACCCAGCTGTGTGTTTTGTTATTTTTTCTATCCCCATCAGTATCAATTCTATGTTCCGTATCCTCAGCTCTAACAGCGTCTCCCCACCCCTTCTAATCTATTCTTTCCAATAGCTACAGATTTTCTAAAAATTGAAGTTTTTATAATCGTGCTTCAAGTAGACACATACACCCAGGAAAAAAAAACAGGAACAGAGAGAAGTGCTCCTCTCAGTAAAATGAATGTCCTTTTGTACAATGACTGCGACTTTTCTAGGGAGATCTTAGGACATCTTTTCCCATCCTCTTCATTCATTTAACATGTATTAAGCACATAATAGATTAAAAAAAAAAAAAGCTAGGTGCTGAGGACATAAAGATAGACAAAGCCAAATTCCTATCTTCAAGGATTTGCCAGTCTAAAAAGAGAGACAAGTAAATAGAAACAATGGTGCTGTCGTGGTGTCAGCACTGTGACAAGAGTATCTAAAAAGAAAACAAAAACAAAACACTTAACTCTGCCTTGGGGATTGGCAAGCAACCAAGGAAGTCTTCCTGGAGGAGGCAGCATGTGACCCAATTCCTGAAGTATCTATTAATAAGAGGTCAGTCTGTCCCCCCACCACCAAAGACAAAGAAGATAGACTGGGGAAAGAACATTCTGGCCAAATACAAAGATCAGGAAAAATGAGAATATCTAATGAGTCTTTAAACTCCAAATAGTTCAGTCAAGCTGTGGAATGTGTGCTTGTAAAAAGGAATAGGAATAGCAGGCCACGGAATGAGAAAAGAAAACTCAGAGAGTAGGTTCCTCCTATATGTTAAATTCCTGAAGGAAAGAAAACACAAACTTTCCAGGGCAGATGAATCATATCACACCCGTATGTTTTCAATGAGCCAAATCAGCTTGCTGCAGAGGAGAGAGAAATACTAACTAACATGGCTGGATTCCCATTTGCCAGACACGGCTGGAGTCCTTTACAGGGAGAATCCCACTGAACTGTCCCACCAACTCGATGAGGTGGGAAGGAATATCACATGTTGGGATGAGGAAACCCAGGCAGGCAGGGATGCAGGAACTTCCCAGGGACCAAGAATAAGAAAGCAGCAGTCTGACTACTGGGAGGGAAGACTTAATGTCTGGGTTTCTTTGGAACTGAAGCAGGCGAGGGGATGAGGTCCCCCGAGTGCTGAAAAAGGAAAGGAGATGGGGAAGAAGAGAGAGAACAAAGAAAGAGCAAGAGCTTTGAGCGAGTGAGAGAGGAGGAGAGAGGGGTGTAGGGGAGTGCATGAAGAGGAAGCAGGCATGGCCATCGTTTCCAGTGGGAAAGCCTCTGAGCTGAGGTCTAGGGCTGGAGGCCCTCGGGACCAAGCCGAAGAGAACAGTTAGAGCCTGGATCCCATGGACTGGCGCCCGGGCACTTGCCACACAGGTGAGTCCAGAGCAGTGGGCGTGGGACCCAAACAGGGACATGCCTTCCACCTAAGGACTCAGCAGGGAGAGTCCTAGTGAGCAGCCTGTACAGATCCCTCATTTTCCAGCAGATGGAATGGAAGGGCTAAGTGATTTGTCCAAAGGCACTCAATTCGAGTGTGTGCTTATTGTGTCTTTGCCTACAATCACCCATCTGGTAAGGTAAGAGGCAGGACTAAAATCCAGGTCTCCTGGAATCCAAATTTTGTGACTATCCCTCCCTTCCTACCCAGTTAGCTGCTAAGCCAAATTGTAGAGACTTAAAAGACTACAAGGCTCACTTGGAAAAAAGGGTTAGGGTCTCAGCGGCAGGAACAAGGTGGGTGAGAAGGTATTGCTAGGGTGGGGAACCTTGCCAGGCTCCCGAGGAACAGGCATTTGTCTGTGGGTGACATCCAGGAGGTATCCCCATATTCTTTCTCACTCTTTTCCTGAACAATCTCAACTAGAATTGACTTAACAAGGGACAGAGAAATTTCCAAGGGAAAAAAAAGAAGTGGAGAAAGCCTGGAGGCTGGAGGAGAACCTTTGGTACAGGTATTTCAGGATATTTGGTCAATGAATGAATAGCTCCTGGGGTGTCCCGAAAATGTTCTATGTGCTGCACTCGACGCAGTCGCCACGCTGATGAGAGTCAGAAGCAGCTTCTCATATTGCCTTGCTGGCTGTTAAAATTTGGTTGACACTGTCCCCTCCCGTTCCCCTGATTTCACGTCTCCTATTTCTGGGACCCTGTGGACCTTCCCATGAGCCCGCAGCTAAAGGATCCTGGGCCAGCAAGGGGACCTCCAGACTCTCTAAAATGAGTTCTTATTGGTCAGGGCTTGTGCTATATTATTTGTTAAATATTTTGAATATCCCCCTTACTTACCAAAAGGTCCACAGTTCAGCTTGACTAAGTGATGCAAAATTAATACTGTACTATATTATTTTCCAACCATCCCAGTATAGTATCTATCAAGAATCCACTAAGGGTTAAGTCCTGTTCCAAGCACCAAAAAATAACAGAGACTAAAACCTGATGTGGGTCTGTGCAGGGTTCGTGGATCTTCTAGTCCAGTGGGGGATGTTCTGAACTCAACTTTGCACCATCATCAAACAAGACAATCTGTTAGAGACGATGCCTCCTCATCTAGTCTTTCTCAAGAAGGGGTGCTGCCGTCCCCCTACGGGGCTTTTGGAAACTGGGGTGCAGGGGCATTTTCAATTGTAATAACTGGAAGGGGTGACTGGCTTTTAGTGGGAATGCAATGGAGAGTCCAGCAAAAATAAGAATAATACCTGAACTGGTAATAGCACTCAGATTTGCTAAAGAATTATAAGCAATCAACATTAAACTCCTGTCATCAGACAGAATGGTCTGCATGTTGAACCACAGCCTGCCCGAATTGTTGCTGTTCTCTATGCCCAACATGGGGCTCAAACCCATGACCCCAAGATCAAGAGTTGCATGTGCCCCTGACTGAGCCAGCCAGCCTCCCCAGCCGGCCAGAGTTTTATATGTTGGTTATTGACTATTTGGGCAGAATAAATTTAAGGGAGAAAGTTTTGTTTACAGAATCCTACTCTATAGTCAAAGCACTATGTCTAACAAATGCTCCTCCATCTAGGGTCAGGCAAAGGGTTCTACATTCTGAACAACATACACGCTAAATATATATAAATATTTACTGAACACAATACTACCACTAGCCAAAGACTGGATTATGAATACTGAACTTCACCCCAGCACGTAAAGAGTTAAGCCCCTTGCTTGTTCCTGTTTAAAAAAAAAAAAAAAATGAAGCAAGTGAAGTGTGCCTCCTAATCCTCGTGGTTTCATTCCTTACCAGCCAGAAAGCATTGTCTGAACCCACACACTTTTCACTGAAGGTTCCTTTATGGTTCCTGTTTCAGAAACAGCAGAATCAGTATTAGTTTCCCCCTCGGCTCTCATTTAAAGTAAAGCAGGGATCTCCTGTCCCTGACCACAGGGCTGGGAGCTGGCAAAGTAAATTCTAGTGAAGAAATAAACAGTGTAGAATGCTAATCCATCATTCAGCCAAAACTACAAAATATTTTCCTGGCCTTAATCCTGATTCCCACAACACAATGATGGGAGCTGTCGCTTGTATACGGCAGACACCTAGGAAGCAGGCAGGGAAGAGATTTTGAGCAAATGATGAGAAATGAGTCAATGATGAGAAAGCCTGCAGCGGATCACAACAAGGTCTGGACATTGTCTCAAGTCACCAAGAAGTCAATTCCATGTGAAGCTCGGAGGCTGGAAACTAAAACTCTTCCCTGTCCTCTATTTGATATTCAACTGATTTGTATTGATTAATAATAGTCACAATAGCAAGACTGAGTTCTTACGTGCCCCATGCTATACAAAGTGCTATAGCCAGCAATGTTGAGAAGTAGGACTCATCATTATCCTTGCTGTCCAGATAAGGAAAGTAAGCGAGGGAGAAGTTGAGCTAGAAGTCCCAAAGCTCACAGAGCCAGAAGGGGCCGGAGTGGGTCTCTGGTCTCCGGAGTTCAGCTGCCCGGCTCTCCAGAAGGGAGGAGGGGGAGTCCATTGGCTGAAGCCCTGAGGGTTACAACATAGACCACCAGGCAGTCGTGAGAGGCTCTCACAAAAAAATGGGAGTCAGAGAAGGTGTTCTGAATCCTGGATTATCACTACGGGACACTTATTGTGCCAAAAACTTCATTAACGAAGCCTGTATAATGAGTCTTGGAAACTCTAAGGCTGTAGAAACTAGACAGGCCTGAGTGAGAAAGGAGGGTCATGGATGGGTTCCCAGATAAGGCGGCATTTGACAGTCTTGAAGGAGATGGGGATTTAGAAAGAGAGGACAGGCACCTAGGGAAGAACGCATCACCACTTCCTGCTAGAAATGAAGAAGAATGAACTGCTTCGAAGGAAGAATGTGATCCTTCTGGCAACTCATTCCTGCTGTTAAGACCCAGAGGCCAGGTCTAAACCTACGAAAAGTAATCAGCGCAGCCTGGAACCACATTTCTGGACGAATTCTTTAGAAGGCACTCCCAGGGTGATAGGGCAGAGCCTGGGGCTGGCCGCCATGATGACAGGAGTTTTGCTGGTGCCAAGAACCCAAGGGACAAGAGTGGGTGTGAACAGGTGCTCGATCAAAAGAGGATACACCTCTGCCCCTTTGCATTTAGGGGATTATACAACAGAAGCATATACCTCTCTCCAGAGGTTCAGCTTTCATGGGATCCTTTAATCGCTCCAAATTGGCACTGAGTCCCCATGTATTCAACTCATGTGTATTCTAGAGTTTCTCACACAACTGCCCTGAAAGTCCCCAGGCAAACCTGGGGCTCTGTTCAAGATGAGTCACTCAGGAGCTCCAAGGGGTTTGCCTGGGTTGAACCAGTCCTGCCCTCAGCAGGGAATGCTGAGATCAGTTGTAGATTATTCTTGAGTCGGGATAGCCTGGGAAATGTCGGGGTCATGAAGGCAAGAAGGCGGAAATACCTAAACAAGGGTGCCTAGATCATCAAAGGGCTGGCATTTGGGATGTGCTCATTAATAGTAATTGATGGATAAGGCTCCTCGAGGATATTCTTAGGAAAGGAGGATTAGCAATAGCCTTGTTTTTTTTTATAGCACTAAATAGTTCTTGAAAACTAGGTTTATAGACTCTGTGCTGCCAAGAAGGCTGGTACACATTCATATCCATCATGAATCTTCTAATGCAGGTGACAGAAACCCAACTTGAAGTAGTTTTTAATGAAGGGGGGGAAGGAGATCACTGACATTTCTAACTGAAAACTCTAAGGGGACTTCAGGCATGGCTGGATCATGTAGCTCAAACAGTCATCAGGATTTGGTCTCTCTGTGTCAGTTCTGCTTCCCTACATATGGGTCTCACTCTTGGGCAGTTTCCTACTGCATCATGGACCCTCAGCAGCAGTTCCAGGTTTACAAATCCATAAGAAAGAGAAATTATTTACAATAGCTCCAAGAAAGATCCTGACATTAAGTCTCTTCTTCACAGCCTGGTGGCTGATTTCCAAAAGGAAACATTTCAAAAAGTCTCATAGTGTCACTTAGACTGGTCAAGGTTCCACCAAGACTGGAAAGGAGAGAGAGAGACCCCAGTTCTCAATGGCAGAAAGTCAACGTTACCATAAGAAGTTACCATAAGAGGAGCACATGGGCTGGGATCTCTGGACAGCCATCTCTAGACAGTATGGTCTGCAGGTGACTGGTATGCACATTCAAGTTTAAGAAGCCCTACACTACACTAATATTAGGCTCACTACTTATTTGATACTTTGCTTTCCAAAGTTCCTAATATGTACAACAATCAAAGAGTCAATACATCATTTATATGGAATACATAGTGAGTAGGAAAACATAGGATGTTTTCTAAATGATGTCCCATTTTCATTTGTCTGTTCACCCAGTAAACATTCACAGAATGTCTGTCGAGGGCAAGGCAGTCCCAGGCAGCAGGAACAGAGAGGTAAATAAGACAACATGGGTCCTAGTTTTGTAAAGCTCAATCCAGCAGGGAAACATTTCCATAAAATCATTGCAGTTAGAAAGACTATAATGACAAAGGAAGTAAAGATAATCTGGGAACCTGAAATGGGGGGGGGGTGCTCACCCAGTCTAGAGCTCAGGGAGGACCTGAAGGAGGAGTGGGAGTTACCTGCTCACCTGTCACTTTCTCGTTAAAATGTACAACAACCACTTCTACCTCCCCCACACACAACTTCCTCTGTCAAATAAATAATATCTTAAAAAAAAAAAAAAAAGAAAAATGCAGCCACGGTGTTCTCATCATTCCCTCAAGCCTCCTGGCACAGAATTGATCAATGTAAGTGTAACTTAAGTTCTATCTGCATAGGAGTTCTTGCGCATGATCAAGCGAAGGTCGACAGACTGAAATCTGGACACTAGGGCTTCTTGTGATCCCTTTGGATGAGAAAAACAACTCAGTCAGCACTGAGGTAGACACATGAAGGGCACTAGACATTAAGCTTGAGTGGAAATGCCAAGCAGATCTAGTTCCCTGACACCTCAAGAGAAAAGGAATGCCTCTCCAGAGACATTCTGAGGGGCCCAAAGGTCTCTCAACTCAGACCCCTAGAAGTCTCCATTCAATGTGAGAAGTAAGGACCCTGCCTTCCTAAAACCTCTGAAATTCTTCACAGGACTGGTCTTATTCTCCACAGAGGAGTTGGGTCCAAAAAGAAAGACACAAATACCTGTCAAAGCATGATGAGAACATGTGAGGGAAAGTCACAGACAGACACCAATCTCAGCGTGAAATTGCAGGGGAGGCTTGTTCTGTCCTCTGTGATCCACCAGGCTGTGAAAGACCACCATCACTGCCATGACCACGTTCATCACCATAATAATCATCACCACCCTGACCACCTTCACCACCATCACCACCATCACCACCTTCACCTCCATCACCACCATCACCACCATCACCACCATCACCACCGTCACCACCATCACCACCATCACCACCGTCACCTCCATCACCACCATCGCCACCATCACCACCGTCACCTTCACTACCATCACCACCATCACCACC